>NW_008824587.1:2578069-2584871 GCF_000699105.1 Pygoscelis adeliae
CCAAACACAACCCCGCATATTTCGCTAACCTCAGACGCTTGGATAGGGAAGGCTGCGAATGAAAAAAAAAAAAGAAAAAAAAGGGAAAAAAAAAAGTCCAAGGTGGAACTGCAATGTTTATAAAATGGGTCACTGAATTATACATAAAAATATTTTCCTTGTGGATGCAATTACTTCCTGGACTTGTTATTCCACAGATGCTTAAGTTCGCCTCAAGCAACTCCAATAAATGCTTTACAGTCTGCTAGATCAACAGTAGCAGCGCTGGAGCGAATTGAGCAGCGCTGTTTCAAATTTGTCAGAAAACCACACAGTGTTTTCATGCGCACGTTTTAGAAACCCAAACAAAATGATTCCCAACCATCGTGCTCCCTTTCCTTACGCTTTTAATGGGTTTCACATGAGCTCCTCCAGACACGGGCAGAGCCCCAGGAGCTCAGGACACCCGGGCAAGTGCTCCCCGAAAGCCGGGGAGCCCCTGGGATGAGACGGGGACCGAGCAGGGATGGCACCTCCCATCGCTCTCCCGTATAAACCCCGCTCCTTCTCGCTCCCAGATTTTCACATCTCATCCTCCTGCAAGGTCTGGCTCGCCCGTTAGGTATCCGGGGGGCAGCGGGCAGTGTAACCAGCTTAGGAGGCTTTCCCAGGGGAAATGAATTTTGGGAGCGAGGGGTCGGGGCTGCTCCTACCTGCCGCGGTGGCTACAGGCGGGTGAGGGAGAGTTCAGGGGCTGGGGGGGATACACGCCACGTGGGGGTTAAAAGTGCAATGAAAAAAACCCAGAGGAGCTGCAGCAAAGCTGGTGGGAAGGGAGAGGAGCCGAGGTGGTGGCCGGCTGGTTCCCGGCGTGGGCACAGGCTGGCTGTAACAGTTTTCCCCCGTGGCGGGGACACATTATTGGTTTTCTTCTCCTCTATCCAGCCACCAATTTTCACAAAACTCAGAGAAACTCAAGGCCATGGAGATGTGTAAAGATTTGTTTTAATGCATGTAAGGCTTGGCCCAAAGGCCCCTGAATAAAATCCTGGTCCATCTGGTGCATCCTGATCTTCGAAACCTCACAGCTACTTTCTTTTAAGAGCAATTAAAAGTATTTAGTGCCGCTTCCAATGACCTTCAATGGGAAAGCAATCGAGGGCTGGGGTGTTGGGGGACACCCCAGAATCATGGGGCAGAGTGCTGTTATGCCAATAAAATAAATAAATATCTGCCCAGGAACACTCAAGATTCACTCCAGGACTAACAGGTGGCTGTAACAAGATTATCCCATTAACAGGTCGCCAGCAGAGCAGAAATGTGCTTTCAGGTCTCTGCTTTCACTCCAAATTTCATCCACAAGATTTTCTGTCGGCAGGATAAATGGGTTAAAAAGGTGCCTGCAAAAATGGGCTTATAAAAAGCTCCTTATTCTCCGGCTTCAAGGACGCAGCTGCCTCACGTTCCCCCTTGTATGGGAATCCCAGCTTATCTTCGTCCTTTTTATAGGCCACCGTGGCAATCCCGCTCCTCTCTGCCAGTGGCCGGGGATTGGTGGCAGCCGGATGCCAGCCTACGCGCCGCGGAGTCACAGCGCCGGCTGGGACACGGCCTCGTCACCGTCCCTCGTCCCGCGGGGAGCTGGCGATGGCAGGCTCTCGGCAGAGGATGCACAGCCTGAAAGTCCCATGGGATCCGAGAGAGCATCATCCTCCTCGGCGAGGGCACCCCGCAGGCTGCAATCCCCCAACTCCCGGCGAGGCAAATCATTTATGAGCAATCCCACCCCGCCACCAGTGGAAAGCGCTTTGCCAAAGGGAAGGAGCCGGGTTTCCCTCTGCCCTCACTCCCAGCCCCGGGACGGGGACGGCATCCCCGCGGCCGAGCTGCACGCAGGGCTGCACGACCAGCGCAGCGCTGCCCGCCTCGGAGGTTAAACCAAGGGCCCTGCAGGGAACGCACTGGCATTTTTATTTGGGATTAGGTCCCAGCACATCTTAATTTTCAATTCAACCGCTGCTGAAAAGAAACATAAAATAAAACAAGCGCCAGCAGTGGGGAGGGAGGGAGAAGGCAGCGCCGGGTCTGCCCACGGCCCTGAATTAGCTGCAGAAAAACGTTAACATTCCTGCACTGGCCAGCAGCCAAGGGACGGAGCAATTCAGGAGACGGCGACGTAACCGCCGGCGAACACGCGCGCGGTCTGCAGGTCCTGGTGCTGCAGCCGGCATGCAAAACCCCGGGGCGACGGCTGTGGCTGAGGGTGGGGGACAGCACGGGCCCCGCACCCTGCTCCTGGGGACGGCCCCGAGGTGCTTTTAAATGCCATGAGCGTTTTTCTTCCTAAGGCAAAGGGGTTGGGAAACGCCATGCAAGAGGTGATGCATCCTGCGCGGCATTTCACGGTGGCTGGACACCATCCGGCTCGAGGTCCCCAAGCTGGCGGTGCCCAGGTTGGAGGGGGTCAGATCCTGCCTCCAGATGTGTGAATCACTGTGATTTGGGGGCAAGGAGCAGGACAGCACAGGGGCAAGGGCCCTCTTGGGGGAAGCACAGCATCCCACACAACATCCCCAGTACCTCATGCCAGCCCTTACTGCAAACGTGTATCAACTCAGGTGTCCCCCAACCCCCGGGGTCCCACCGGCTCATTGCAGACCCCAGCACCCCACTGCAGACCCCCCCAGCACCCCACGCAGCATCCACCCGAGCCCTGGCCCCAGCTACGCCTGGCTGCCGGCACAGTTTAATAACGCTGGCCCGCGCCCTGGTATCCGCCGGCTGCCCCAGCCCTCCTGATTTTGCCATTTGCCGGGCGCTGGAGGCAGCGTGCCACGCTCGAGCGACGGCGAGGGCTCCAATCTGTTCCTCATTAGGAGGGGCAGACAGCCCAGCGCGGGAGTCTGAGCCCTAATCTCCTTTCCAGTTGGTATCCGTCAGCAGATGTACAACAAGTGGTTGGATATTTTAGTGGGCATGTGTGTGACAGAGCCATTAGCTTTTTTTCCAGCTGGGGGGGGTGGGGGGTGGATAAAATGCCGTGGCTCGAGCTGAGGCTTTGCCGGTCACACGCGGAGCCCGATGGCAGGTCCCGGTGCACCGGCACGGCTGCCAGCTCCGCTGCGCTCCGCCGGCGTGGTGGTTTATTTTACCAAGGTCTTTCTTGGAAGAAGTGGTGATGAAGTTAACAGCCTGTGAGCCATAATTGGCTCACATTAAATCAAGGAAATGATATGTTTTGTTTTGCCCCCTTTTTTTTTTTTTAAAAAAGGCATATTAAACAGGAAAAAACCACACAGAGCCAAGGAAGGAGCAGGCAGCAGCTCTCAGGAATTTGGGGGGAGATTTGTGTCCCAAGGCATAAAGAAATCCAGTCCTTGCCATCAGAGAAAAAGCAGCTTCACTTCAAATACCCAGCAGAAATGCCCAGAGCAAGGGAAGGGGAATCAAAAAAAACCCCAGGCTGTGGCACCAAAACAGGCACCGCTTCAAAGCCTGTCCCAGCAGCCCATGGAGTTGAACTGGACACACTAAATAAAAGATTTAAATAAAAGATTTCTTAAAAAAATTCTTCTTGAAAGTTGTTTTATTTATCTCACCACTTCTCAACCAACACAGGGTGTCAGAAACCTTGTTGGTGTCTTAACGTGGCTCTGGATATACAGGATATTTCAGAAAGGAAACTTTCTTGTGCTTGTTCTTTAAATTCTATTTTTAGCCCCTGTGGCTACATTCTGGATGCGAGCTGAGCCGGGCGATGGCAGAACCGTCCTCCCAAGGCTGCAGGTCACCTAAGCCATCGGGTCTCGGGAGGGATAACATCCAGCCCCTAAAACCTGCCCCGGAGACATCCCCGCAGCCTAGCAAGGCTCGGCTGTATTTCCACACACGCGCTGCCGCAGCTGCTGCAGTGTAGCCCTGTGCTCACCGAGTTTTCACCCGTCTCCAAGGGCCGTGCCGCTGCTTCACACCACCCAAAGCCCCCTCCCAGCTCGGGACCAGGGCACCAAGAGCCACCAGGCTCTTGTCCCGGCTGGAGGCCGCCGCATCCCGCATCCCTGCATCCTGCCCGGCGCTGGATTTTGCTGAAAACCTGAGCTGTTTCCCAGGGCTGGCCCGTCTGAAAGCACAGCATCCTTGGGGATGCTCAGCCCCTGCTTTCTTGCAGTGTCACTGCACAGATGTCCCCGCATGAAGATCAACCGCACCACCCGAGCAAGGCCAGGCACAGATCTATGGGGTGCAAGGACCATGGGGGACCAGCTCTCATCACCGCTGGCCGCATCCCCCCCTCTCCCAGGAGCCGCCGCAGCCCCGGGGAAATTCAGACTCCAGGAGAGCGTGGCCCTGCGCTGCCTTGACACCTGCAGCGAGCGATGAAGCCGCCACATCACACGGGAAGGGCTGGAAACCTACAATCTGCTCCCATGTCCCCTTTTTATCCACCGTCTCAGTTTCACTTGTACCTGCGAGCACTGGGAGTTGTGGGTCGCGAGGGTTCACGCGACCTGAAAAAAAGCCCCTCAAGCAGGAAAAAACATCCCACTTTTGGTAAATCCCACACAGAGCTGAAGATCGCACACACATCTCCCAGCTCATCCTGGCTTCTGGGTTAGCCAGGTCGGAAACAGGACAGCAAAACCCCATGCTGTAAGCACGGGGGGGATGAACAAGTCTTTCACCTGCGTGGTGACCAGGAAACCCCTCAAATTCAACCCTTTTCCAACAAAAAACCAACAAAAAAACCTCAATGGGGAATTTGAATTTTGTTTGGAAGTGTCATTTCCAAATGGCACGTGAGAATCCGAGCTCTGACCGAGCGTTGCCGACAGGCAAATATTTATCCCCACGAAATTTCCACATAAACCCATCACTTTTGTCAGTAGGCCTGGGCACCAGAAGCAGAGGGGGGAAGGCAGCAAGAGGGGAACCGGGAGGCACAGGGACAGGCAGCCCTGCCCGGCCGGTCAGAGCCACGGGCGGCTGCGAGCCCCTCGAACAGATCACTGCAAACACAACGGGTCTCCTTGAGACTCATTTTGAGACAAGATACAGCCTTTTCCAACACGTTCACAGCGAGTATCTAATATTTTTTTCAAAAGTAGTTGTACTATCTTTTCCAATACATTAAACCAATACAAGGCTCTGCTCCCGAGCCCTGCGGCACTTCATCATTCAGCGCCGCCGCTCTCACCCGTGTCGGAGCGGAGCGGATCCTGTCCGACATACATTTCTCAGTCTATTAGGCAGAGTTATTCTTTTGCTCTGTGTTTTGATACTTACAAAGCCATTACCATCCCTCGCATGCACATCCATCATCGGGCCTTCAAACTCCAGAAAGTCCCAAAAAAACTATTTTCCACTCACCATGCAGCCTGCCAGGCTCTGTTCTTCTACTCTGCGTTGCTTCATCCATCGAAGGACATTTCAGCAAGTTCCGAGTCCAACAAAATAAACAGATGGCAGCCTGAAAAGGTGGTGATTTTTTTTATGTGAGGGGGGAGCGGGGCGAGGGATACAGCAGGGAAGAGCTGACTTCTGTCTGCCTGGTTGGAAAAGCTAACCTGGGCTCCAGGCACCCATGCCATCTGGGGCCGGGGGTGCAAGGCACCGTTTTGCAAAGCCGTGGGGTCTTGGAAAGCTGCAGGAGGAGCAGCCGTAGCTGCCTCCTGGGCTCAGACTCCCCCAGCTCTGCAAGCGCCCTGCCGCAGGGGTGCACCCAGCCCGGTCCCTGCCCCCACCAAGCACCCGCTCTCCCTCCCCGTGCCCCCAGCACCCTGCAGTCACCGGCCGCCCCCTGCGCAGCTCTGGAAACCCGGCACGTGCCGTTTGCCCGCGTTTTGCAAGGAGATGGTTCACCATCATACCTCTGCACCGCCCTGACGGCTCGCCAGCGGGGACCACGTGCTCCCCAAAATCACCCACGTGCACCCACAGAGCAGCACCACGCTGCAAAACACCAGCTCTGCTACAGCCTTACGGGATGTGGGCGGTGGAGAGAGAAGCCACCCTGCCCTAGTCCAGGGCAAACCAGCCCCGGGGCTGCCCCTGAGCCCGGCGCAGGCACTGAGCATTATTGCATCTTGACCTGGCAATCACCAGTTCAGACTTACGGGGAAGATTTATGAAAGGATGTGGCCAGATGAGCGATAGAGACGAATAGCCTTGAGGAGTGACTGATTTCTCCCTTACAAGAGGAGCAGAAATTAATTTATGAATTGGGTTAGTTAAGTTGCCAAGTGGCTTTGATGCAGTTTATTTTTTTGCATATGTTCATGATCTATTGCGCAGCTGTCAGAGGGGGAGGAAGGTCTTATTGAGCCGGAGCAATGCATCACGCTGGCCGAGGCAGCCAACAGCTCTCAGCAAGACCAGATTGCCCTTTAATCGGCCACGGGCTGCCTCGCTGCTTTCCCAAAGCGGGTGCCTCGTTCCTCCCCAGTTCACCCTCGAGGGCCTGGAGCCCCGTCATGTGCCGCAGAGGTGGGGAGCGGGGCAGGAGCCCCTTCCCCATGCCGATGGCCAAGCACAGCCCACTGCAGACACCACTGATGCAGAGCCTTCTTTCACCTTACCCACCCCTTGTGCGTTTTGGTAGGACCTACAGAAAATCAGGAAGAGTCCCAGGAGAGATGTGGAGCGGGGACAGGGTGCTTTATTCCTTACCAACACAGCACTTTTAGAAAGAAATTGCCAAGGGCAGAGTGGAGATGTGGTGCCACACACGTTGCTCGCCAAAAGCGAGTGCGGGGACCCGTTATACCACATCTGAGGGACTGCCCTTCCCTCCAGGGGACACCATCGCCCCGCACACCGAGGGACA
>NW_008824587.1:2585152-2605143 GCF_000699105.1 Pygoscelis adeliae
AAAAGGGGGGGGGGGGGGAAGGTTGGGGTGAGCACTCCTCTCTGTCCCATGTCCAAGTGGGCTCAGGTTTAGGACAGATACAGTGTCCTTCTGCATCTGTGACAAGTGCATGCAGCGGCCACGTGCCGAGGAGGTGCTCCAGCCCGGAGCAGGGTCCCATCCCCATCCCAACACCACTCCCAGCCCGGGAAACGCAGCAGCCGCTGCCAGCCTTCCCGGCGCTGCGTCACCCCGCTCCCTCCCGAAAGCTTCCCACAAACAGGGCCGTTTAGGGAAAAACCTTGGTAACTAAATTATCACATAAATACAGCAAAAACAGCTAATGTACATTTATGGGCTTGACAACTCTTCAGTTAATAGTTGCTTTGTAGCCAGAAGCATGAGAATTAAATCAGACACAGGCAATAGCCCCTTTGGGGCAGGAGGTGGCACTCGAGGCCCCAGCCCTGTGCACCCACATGCTGGGGTCACACCAGCACGGCTGGGCTCACCCCACTGCGGCAGCAGAGCAGGTCCTAGGGTTGTTTTGCTGGGTCCCAGGGGCTGCGGCAGGCGGCCCCCAGCCACCCAGCACCCAGCCTGCGCACCCAAGCACAACCCGACCCCGAGGAGCTGCCAGGGCCTGGGGCTCAGCACCCCTGCTCCTGGGAGAGGAGAGAGCACAAAGCCCGGACAGAGGGGTGAGGCAGATCCTGCTTTCTGAAGTCCCTCACTAGGGGCCACATCGATCTCCAAAAACAACTGACAGGAGGGAGATGAATTAGCAAGAGATGTTGTTGCATGCAGATGGCAGTGTAGTCTGCTCCAAATCATCTTCTCCCTGCCCAAGCCTCCAGACTATACAGCCAGGTCAGCACCCATCACTGCCACCGATTCCCCACAGCCCATCAGGACACGTCATCTCTCCCTGCTTCAGTTTTCACCTTCGCAAACGGGAAGCTCCCAGCCCTTGTCTTTGAGAGACGTGAACCTTCAAAGGACGCACAGACAACAGAGAAACAGACCCATCAACACGCGCAGAAGCCTTTCTTCCGCTCACGCCCAAGCACACCGCAGACATGCGATGCAGGCTTCACACCTTTGCTCTAAGCAACGTCGCTCCCAGCAGGGACCGCAACCCTGCGCACAAACCCCTCTGAAAAGCACAAGCACAGAGCTGGCACGACCCTGCACAGGGCAGCACGCTCAGCCCCACCACAGTCCCAAAAAGCAGCAGCCAAACAGCTCCACGATGGAAAGAGCCAGACGTAACTAACCAGCAAGCCCACAGCTTTCTCCTTGCTAGAGATATTTGTAGCAAAAACAAGGATCAGCAAGGAAAACTGAGAAAAGCCCTTACCTTGCAGCAACCTCAGCCCCTGGAGACCTTGCAGCCACATTCTCCAGTGAGCACCATCGTGCACAGCACCTGCAGCCACTTTTCACCTGGACCAGCCCCAGCAGCATCACCCCACAGCCCTCCACCCCCAGCATGCCCTCCCTCTGCTACAGCATCCTGCTTTGGGGGCCCTTTTTTTAACTCACAGTGCTGAAAGGCAGCTGCTTTGGGGTGGAACATGGCAAATATTGCATTGCAGAGACTCGGTGTGCCTGGTTTTGGGAAAAAGCTGAGGCCTGAGAGGGGCAGAGGGGACAAAGAATAACTTTCTCAATGACTGACCTTAGGGAATTTAAAATTCCCTTCAGATTCCCTAAGGCCACTCACTTGCAGATTTTCCTTGGTCTGCAAGATGCAACCAGCAGCGATGTTCCCTGGCCCCTGCTGCCCCATGCAGGGCCATGCCCTTGCACAGAGCATTGCCACCGTGGGAGCTAACAGGCGCTGCTAGCCCAGATGCAGGAACAAAATGCACACCAGGGAGGTAACCGATGGCATTTGCTGATGGAGGGGGTGCCCAGGGTGCAGGGACCAGCTCCAGGTTGGCTGGAGGCTGTTGTGACAACCCTGCTTGGGCCAACGTGACACTGGAAAGTTTTTGCATGAGCTGGCCTGCCCCCCTGATGTCCCCTTGCTCCATGACCTTTCTTCCCACAGAGAAATCACAGCCCTGAGCGCCTGAGTCAGCTGTAAATCCCCAGCATCGATCAGACACTAAATGCGGCACTTGGTGGTTGCAGAAGGGGAACCAGATTGCACGGAGGGAAGAGTGTAGCAGGTCCTGGCTGACACCGAAGCGTCACTGGGGCTCCCAGGCAGACTTGGGGGTGCAGAAACTATCCAGGTGGCCCCAAAAGCACCAGGGACTAAGGTGAATGGTGGAAACAAGAGGAGCACTACAGTAGTTTTGGGAAAGACATTTTTGCTAATTAAGTCCAAGTGCAAAGCCAGTAGGTGTGTCCCCCCCTTTCCAACAGGGTGAGCTTGGACCTTGCAGCCCGCCACGACCTGCAGATGCCCCAGCAAAACGCTACCCGCTGAGCCCTGCAGGGTTGAGGGGATCAGGGCGAGGGGGCAAAGGCACCCATGGGCAGCCCAGGGTCCCTGGCAGCTGCACCCAATGCGGCAGAGGTGCCGCCCTCTCCTTTTCCATCCTCATCAGCGCTCTTCATCCCCCTCACCTGCTCCCTGTGCCCCCTCCATATTCACCTCCCTCTCATTTCTTCTCCTTCCTCTTTCTCAGCTCTGGTCTACATTGAAAACCCTTCCCCAAGGTGGCTGTGGAGGCTCACACGGATGTAATTTACTTTTGTAAAAAGAAGCAGTGTTTGGCCAGTCTAACTGGTACCGGTTCCTCGAGGGGAGAGGCGTAGCCTTAGCAAAGGGACATTTTTGCTGGTGGAAACGGTCCTGCAAGGATCGTCTCTGTAAGTGCCACTGCAGCGGTGGGTTTTGGTGTCGATGGGGTCTGGGAGGGACAGGGGCTGGGCGGGCACGGGGTGAAGGCTACAAGGCACTATTGTTTCCCCGTGGCTCTTTGCCTGTTGGTTTTCCGGCCCCTCGTGAGGCCAGCCGGGCATGAGCCCATGAGACACAGATTTCTCTGATTAGGCAACGCCCAGCAGCCTCTCCTCTTTCGCTTTCAGCTGCCTCTTCCTCCCCGTCCCCAGAGGCAGCCCCGAGCATCTGGCCTCAAGTGAAGCGGCACCTGCACCGCGACTTGCACCGGCCACGGCACTGCCATGGAGCCGAGCGCGCGGGAGCCCCTCGTGAGGAAGACGAGGTCCTCGTATCGGACCTTCACCGAGAGCGCTGGCAAGAGGCTCGACAAAGAGTACCTGCGGTAAGGGCCAGGCTGGGGCCATGGGGCTGGCTGCGGGGTGGGCTGTGCCCCCTGTCCCGAGAGCACTGGGCTGGGGGGAGCTGGTGAAAGAGCTGCTTCATACTGCTGTCATTCCTGAGTTGCCTTGAGATGGGTCTCATCCTGCCCAGGGTGTGTGGTGCTGGATGAGCACGCCTGGGAGAGCTGCGGGTGTGCGTGCTTTTGGGCATCCGAATCTCGTGGGGACATAAGATCCTGCTGGGGGGTACGGGGACCTTGAAAGGAGCCCCCTCTCTGCTCCGCTGGGATGAGCCGGCTGGGTCCATGGTGCAGCCCGGCTGCAGCTTCTGCTTTTCTCAGTTTGTTGAACCCACTGAAAACCACCCGGCATTGAGGAAAGCATCGGCAGTGCCCGGGGGGATGGGCTCTCGCCCCCCTGCCGCACGGCAGGAGCGTCTGCTGCTCCGCTCAGAGAAACCCCACCAGCCTGGGGCTGTGAAGGGCCATTCCCCAGGAAAATCCCTCCGTGGGTGTCACGAGAGCCTCGGCAAAGGCTGGGGGAAGCTGCAAGACAGAGTTCAATTTTCTGCCGGGTGCAATAAGGGCACCCAACACGTCCTTCTCGCTCCGTCCCTCCCTCAGGAGCCTCCACAACAAGCGGCTCTACCTGGCTGTGTTTGCCGCTGTCCTGGGGAACTTCAATTTCGGCTTCGCCCTGGTTTACCCCTCGCCCGTCATCCCTGCCCTGGAGGCTCACCCCAGCCCTGCGCTGAGGCTGAACCAGCACACGGCATCCTGGTTCGGGGTAAGGAGTGGGGTTGTCCCTGCCAGGGCTGGGGGGCAAAGCCAGCGGGTGTGCGGGGGGAGTCCAGACCCACTGAGGCCCCTCTCCGTGTCTCCCTGCAGTCGGTGTTCACACTGGGAGCGGCAGTGGGGGGGCTCAGTGCCATGCTTCTCAACGACCGCCTGGGCCGCAAACTGAGCATCATGTTCTCGGCGCTGCCCTCCGCCGTGGGATACGCGCTGATGGCCGGTGCCCAGGGGATCGGGATGCTGCTGCTGGGCCGCGTGCTGACGGGCTATGCCGGCGGCGTGACATCCGCCTCCATACCCGTAATGTGCCATGGGAGGGAGCTGGCCAGGGATATGCACGGCGGGAGACGGGGCGGTGCCGTAGCCGAGCCTGGGGCATCCCGCTGCTTTTTGGAGGCATCAGCAATGCTCCAGAGCTGCGGCTGGGAGGTTGGGGACGGGGAGGATGCACCGGGTTAGCAGCCCTGGCATGGCCAGGCCGAGCTGCCCCCACAGTGCTGGACTTTCTTGCCCACAGAAAAGGGAAGGCAGGTCCCCAATCCCTGCACTGTTCCTCCTGGCAGTTACTTCCTCCTATGTTTACCGAACGCTGACTTCATGTTGCATGCAGAGGGGAAGGCAAGAATTAAGTAACCCTGGGGCACGTCTTTCCAGTAATGGGAGTCTGAGCGTGCCGCTGGAGCGGTCACGCAGTCACCTCGCCGAGGTGAGGGAGGGAAGCGGTGGTGCCTGCAAGGCTGTCCTCTCCACCTGCCAGGACCAGCTCGCGCCGCTGGACCGGTCAGGTTTCCACCCCGAGAGGGCGGTTTCCCAGCAGTTTGGGTTTCCCCTGGCCGCAGTGGATGACTGCGAGGTGACAGAGGACAGGTTTTGGTGGTGACGGCTGTATACTGCAGCTCTGTTAAGCGTGTGTTGTCCCGCTCCAGGTCTACATCTCGGAGATCTCCCACGCCGGGGTCAGAGGCATGCTGGGCGCTTGTCCTCAGCTCATGGCAGTGCTGGGCTCCCTCGTCCTGTACGCGCTGGGCAAGTATCTTGGTGGTCAGAGGGCAGGAAACCCTCAGCGAGACCTTAGGGAAGGGGAGTTTATTTTAAACAACTTTCTCAGCAAGCTGATGGATTCCTTCCCCTCGCAGCCAGCTCACAACCACCACGGGTGTGCAAAGGGGGCCTGGACAGGGTTGCCCGTGCATAACCCACACTTGTGTGTGTGCTCAGAGGGATGAATGCATAACCCCCACGGACCCGTGGCCATCACCATGCCTGCAGACCTAGGTCCTGCAGAGGTTTCATCGGGGCTGAAGGGCAGCACACGATGAACTGCCTGCGCATCTCCTGCCAGTGTGTGCCCTGGTTGCTGCAGGATCTTGCTGGATCCTCTAAGATTTGGGGGAGCTTGCTGGAATTTCCCCGTATTGAACAACAGCTGAAAATGCTTCTTTGCTAGGAGAAAAACATGGAAAATCTCCCTCTAGTTTTTGGGATTATTTTTTTTTTTTCCCCTCCTCTGGATTTATTAAGTCTCTGCTGTTGGGGTGCCCATGTGGAAGCAAGGCCAGGGCTCCCTTCCTAACCGTGCTGCTCCGGGCAGGGCTGGTCCTGGACTGGCGCTGGCTGGCTGTTGCAGGGGAGGTGCCTGTGCTCACGTAGATCATCCTGCTCTGCTTCATGCCCAACTCGCCCCGGTTCCTGCTCTCCCAGGGGAAGGAAGATGAGGCCCGGGGGTCACTGTGCTGGCTGCGGGGCAAGGACACGGACTACGCCAGGGAGTATGAGCAGATCAAGGACAGCGTGAGGAAGCAGGTGAGGAGGCTCACCTCCAGCACGGGGGAGATGTAATGTGAAAACTACAAAATCCAGCCTCCTTTGGGCAACTCCTGAGCCATCTTCTGGGTGCCACGGTGGAGCCCAGAGGTGGTGAGACCTCGGCTTTCTGGCTTTGTCCCCTCCAGAGCCAGCGGGTTTCCTGTGCCGAGATCAAGGACCCCTTCATTTACAAGCCCATCCTGATCGCGGTGGGGATGAGGTTCCTGCAGCAGCTCTCTGGTGTCACCTGTGTCCTCGTGTACCTGCAGTCAATTTTCAAGAAAACATCCGTCATCCTGGTGAGCCCTGGGGTTCAGCCTGTGCTCGGACTGCTCTGTCTTCAGTGATGGCTGCCCAACGCTCCAAATCCCCTGCAGCTCTAAGACCCCAACTTTGAAGCCTTTTTTTTAAAGCACCTGGTTGGCAGCAATTGCCAAGCACCTGCCCTGCAAAAGGCTGCATGAGGATGGGGAGTAGGACTGGCCCCACTGTCTCCTCGCTCTCCTCCTCCTCTGAGCTTCAGGCTCTTCTCTGGTCTCTTATTATAGGAGGATAGCTTTGACAAAGGCATCAGCCAGAGTCAAGGCAACACATGTAGGAACCTGCCCCTCCCCTGGCTCTCCCATCTCAGCTTCCCCACTGCTTTTGCCGTTGCAGAAACCAGAGTACGATGCAGCTCTTGTTGGCTTGGTACGTCTGTTCTCGGTGGTGATCGCTGCTGTGTCAATGGATAAAGCTGGGAGGAAGATTCTTCTTTTTGTATCGGGTATGTCTCTCTCCCACTGTTGTGCAAGGGAAGCTCTTATTTAAGGATTTCTGTGAGCTCTGCAAACGTGCAGGAGTGGAAACTTCAGCCATACAGGACTCAGGCAGGAGTGGGGGAGGTCTCTTTCCTTTGGTGGTAGCTCAGCTCCTGAGCAGAGGCGTTCCCGGGAGCTTGGCCCTTGGCATGGAGCGGATCACTCACCCATTGGTCCCACTATGCCGTTGCATCTCTCCACAGCTGGTGTCATGTTGGTCTCCAACCTGACCATGGGGCTCTATATCCACTTCGTGCCAGCTTCTCAGAACGGCACCATTGCCAACAAGACCCTGGTGAGCTCTGCCAACCTTCCAGCTGAGCCGACCAACTACATCACCCTCATCCCCCTCCTGGCAACCATGTTCTTCATAATGGGTAAGTGCAGAGAGTGAGAGCCCAGGACCCACAGCACAGGGCTGGGTACCAGCCTGGGGGGACGTTTCTCATCTGAAGCAGGGTGATATGGAGCAAGGAGATTTGGGCTTGGAGTTGGAAGGCAGGCAGATGTCCCTGGAAGACGAAGAAAGATGGCATCTGAAGTCACTTTGAGGACTGACAGAGCATGAATGGGGGGCAATAATGATTGATGCAGGGCAGGATTGCACAGGGCTCTTCTGCACTCCCCAGTGGGCTTTGAAGCCTCAACAGCCTCACCTTCCTCCTCCTCTCCTGCAGGTTATGCCATGGGCTGGGGCCCCATCACTTGGTTGCTGATGTCGGAGATCCTCCCTCTGAAAGCCCGCGGGGTGGCCTCAGGCCTCTGTGTTGTCGTGAGCTGGCTGACAGCCTTCACCCTGACCCGGTTCTTCCTCTGGGTCGTGGTGGGCACTGCCCTGGGATGGTGTCCAGCAGCCCCTCCTCAGACCCTCTCTGCACCAGCTCATATCTGCTTTCTGTCCCGCTTTCCAGGAAGTCTTCGGCCTCGAGGTGCCCTTCCTATTCTTCGCTGTCATCTGTGCCGGGAACATCTTATTCACAGGCTGCTGCGTTCCAGAAACCAAAGGCAGATCTCTGGAACAGATCGAGGCCTTCTTCAGGACTGGCCGGAGGTCGTTCATGAGGTAGGAGCTGCCATCCGCCAGCCGTGCCAGGCAACCAGTCCACGTGCTCAAGGGCTACAAAGAAAACAGTTGTGCTGCTGGAGGTGGAGGCTGGAGCTCTCTGTGAAGGCAATGGGAGAGGAACAGGCAGCAATGACCGTCTTGCTTTGGGCGTAGAAGTTGCCAACTGGAACTTTGCCTTTTCTTCCTGTCATTCAACACTACCTGTTGCTCTCTGGGCAACACGTCAACCCAAGGTATGGGACCAGGTAACCAGCGCCAGGCTGGATAAAGATGTCCTGGAAAATAGAACACATGGCTGTGGACAAGAGACCAAGCACGTCCTTCACTCAGCAGCCACCCAAGCAGCCCAAGAGCCCCAGGGTTTGGCTGGAACAGAGTTAACAGCTGTAGCCATTTTTGCAAAAGTTCATCATGTAGTTGCAAGAATAAAAGAGTTTTGCCTCCAACTGCAAGATGTTGCCTTGATTTGCAGAGAAGGGAGCTGCAGGCGGGTGGGATGGGAGAGGCAGACCAGGACTGTGACAAGGGGACCACAGCAGCCTGCAGCTTCCCAGATGAGTCTCGTGTACTTAAGGACTTGGAAAGATGCAGAGCCAGATATTTTGTATAAAAAGCTGCCACGTTTTATTGCTCTAAAAACACACATTACACTAGAAGCCTAATGAACAAGACCAAATACAGTTCACAAAGAAAATCCAGGACAAAACAAAGAACAGGAACAGACAAACATTCAGCTGTAGTGCAAGTGATTCGCTGTAGGAAAGACACAGTAGGTACTGACAATACTTTGTACTGGGGCGGGTCCTTCCCGCCCCAGGGTTTTACTCATCCACAAAGAGGAAGGTGGATGTGCCTCCATCATGGTTCTGTGTGGAGCCTCCACCTCCATCGCTTTGAGATTTCAACTGCATAGTTAGTAGCAAATTGCTCTTACCCCTTTCCTGTGTGTCCTGCAAGATTAAGGACTTTTTGAAATATTTTTAGAGCCTAACCCTAGGTAAAACACAGCTGCAGGAGGTGGTTACGGCTGCGAGGAATGAACGGCCTTACTGAGTATCACATCCAACCTAACTCCTCCCAAAAGGGCAGAACAACAAAGGCTGAGCTGGAAGATGATTTGCCCAAGCATTCGTCCAACCTCCTGAAATGCACTTGGCACCCCGAGGTCTGGTGGAGATGCTTGTGTCCTCCCATTCCTGGAACATTCAGCCTGCTGTGACAAGGAAGCATAGGGTATTTGACCCAGATTTGAAGATATGCTAACTACTATTTAGATCCCCTGCAGCAGGAGATGAGAGAAGTCACCTAAGAGAAGATGTGCTTTATCAGAGGATTAATTTAAAGCAGCCTGGGACAGAGGAAGAGAGATGGGCCAAAACCAAAACCACAGAGAAAATTCAGTATTAGACCTAACCTTTGCAGCTGAGACCCATTTCCAGAAAGATGTTCAGCCCTGGCTGGAATATGACTGTTTCTAAGCATGGCCTGACTACGAGAGGTCTCAAAAGCCTCTGGTTTCCACTGACCTTCTGAAGATCAGGATCTCTGGCAGCCCTGTGCTAGAGCACTGTCTTTCTCACATGGCTATGGACCAGGTCTTGATATCTTCACTTCAGTGAAACCCTTCCCTGAAAACAGTGGATGTTTTTTTCCTGAGGAAAAAATGACGAAGATGAATTGAGCTTCCCAGGGCTCAGCCTAAGGAGGAAATGCCCGAATATGAAATGAGGTTGGACTCTTCAGGTCCTGTGAGATCCTTATTGGAGAAGTATTTTCTGAGTGACCTCCTGTCTTCCATATAGAAAGTCGGAGGGGTTTTGCTACAACACTTAGAGTCTGAGAAATCACAGTGGCTCTTTCCAGAGGTAGAATGGTCTCTTTATTCACTGCACACACAGAGAATCAATTGGTGTTACAAAATCAGCTCCTGCCCAGAGCAGCGAGGTCTGGGTACGCAGCAGAAAGCGAGCTTCTGCTCTTCTCTTCACGCCCAATGGACAGCCCCAGGGGACAGTGGAGCTAATATGCACAAGTGCTGTCAGCTTCATGACTGAATGGGACATGGAAGAGTTGCACGCTGGATAAATGCACGTGGGTAAGAAGCGCACAGCTCACGTGGCGAATGGTGTCACAGTCCATTGTTAAGTGCACATATGCTGCCAGTACCCAGGTGTCTTTCCACACTCGTCAACAACTCACTGGAGTCACTGCATCACCTGCTCTTGAGTTCTCATGTAACAGAACTTCTGTCCCATCGTCTCCTAAGAGGCCTTTCCAAGACCTGGCAAGCAGAACCTCTTCCATAGAGACCCTGTGGATTAGCCATCCAGCCTGGACGCCATCAGCGGGGATTGGGTTGAGCTTGTAAAATCTCTAGAGCAGGGCTTTTAACTTCATTTATCCTTACACAGCTCCAAGCACCCTGATGGTGCCTCTAAACACAATTAATAACCACCATGCACTGTGAATAGGCATATTAACTACCGTGATGCTACTACCCTAAAGGTCCTTTCTATCTCCACAAAAATAGTCTCTTGCCTACATGGAGGTGAGACCATCCACTAACTGTCACAACAACTCTTAAAAGCCATGGGTGCTGTCACCAAGCCACATCTGCAACGATGGCAGCATCTGGCTTGGTTTCAGCTGCACCACAGACAGCCGAAATTCCCAAGAGCTCCCCCTCTAGACGCGCATCTGTAGGAGTCAGCACTCTTGGAGCGTGGATCTGAGACACCTCCTGTTGCGACAGGCACAGACAAACTGAACAGACCCGGTGTCTGTAAGTGTTGTGGCCAAAGGCTCCAGCTCAGCTCTTACAGAAGAGTCCCTGAGGCCTATTTCCAACAAAAGCGTTGAGCTCAGAGCTGAGCTTTGCAACCTGCTAACGGTGGCAGAGCTGATGCAGATTGTTCACTTGGTTTGGCCCCATTGTCAGACCCAGCTGCCGCAAAACACAGCACGACAGTACTGCTGGCATCCAAGGGACTTCTGCTGGTGGTGCCAAGGGAGCAGAGCGGACCCGTCCGTGCCGACGAGCCCTCCGGGTGACCTGGAGCAGCGTCTGCCTGTGCCAGCCCCAGGGACTGTCCTAATGCAATGACCAGCAGCAATCAGGTGAAGCCAGAGAGGGTCCTACCAGATCTGTGGTTCATCACCGTGGGCGTAGACCAGCCTGCAAGCATTACTCTATCATCACCTCTGCTTTGCCTTTCACCTCCTGTCACTAAAGCTACTGCGGAACTACTCACAGAGCAAAGCGGTCACTACCAAAGACATGCTCGTAGCTACGTGCATCAGCCTGCAACATTCCTCTACTAAACACTACTTAACTCCCCAAACCCCCCTGAAATCAAAGCAGATGTCCTGTTTGCTAGGCAGGACTCTGCACTTGAACCCCCCCAGTAAAGGTACTGCACAGGGACACCGCTGGCTCGAAGAGATGAGAGGCTATTACCACTGCAGTACCCCGCGGGCTGCAGGGTATTCCTCCTGCAGCACCCCATTACTGCAGGCAGCGCGACCCACGCAGGGGGCTGCGGTCCCTGTACACACGCGCAAGGAAGGCCAATGGCCCGTGTATTGCAGGCAGCAACAGGGACCAGCCCAGAGCTGGGGGGCTCCGAAACAGCACAGCCTTTATTGAAACAAGCTGCATCTGGGCTGGCGGTGCCTATTCTGCATCCCAGACAAGCTGGTGTCAGAGCAGTCACGGTTCAGAGGCCTGGGGGGAAAGGGGCTTAGCGCAAAGTGGCTGCGCAGCGTTCAGCTGCAGGGGCCTGCGTGCGTGAATAAACCCAAGCCGCGTTCCTGACTGGTGTAAATCCTCACACCTCCCTGAACTCCAAGGAAGAAACAACAGCTAACCTTAGCTGGCAGCTTAGCCCCCCGATCTCCAGGGACCGCTCTGCTCCTGCCGCAATGCACACGCTACCTCCGTACCCAGCCACCCCCTCCAGCAGCTCTGCCAGGGATGTTCTGGTGTCGTTCAGCTAACGCGAATATGCACCGTCCCTAGAGGAAGGACATGTTATATAGGTATTTTCCAACACGACACTGCCCAGAAGCCACAGAGCAGCTGGTTTGACAGACCCTTCTTCTGACAGACAGCAGTCAGCCTCCAGCAGCGTTTCTCAGACCGCAGCATGACCCCTCTGGTACCCCAGTGATTCAAATGGGACCACAAAGTGTTGGTGGCAGCAGGAGCTTCAGCTCCCAGGGCAAGGGAGTAAGAACAGGCTGCAGTCCCCGCTGCCACTGCTCACCGTAGCTGCTATCTGCCTGGGCTGCCGAGTGAGTACAAACCTCCAAACCAGCAGTTACAGCCTGGTTTTCCTCCCTTCTCTCTCCCAGAAGAGGGGGAAAACAAACTTTGTCAAGCCAGTGGCCCAGAAGAAGGAAAAGGAGTCAAAGGACAACACACTTTCCAAAGCCTGAGAAATGCTCTGAAGGCTGAAATAGGATTTTACAGTATCCCAGTTACAGCAGCCAGGGCTCTCCCTGGGTTCAGAGACCCCCCAGTGAAATGAGGCAGTCCTCTGAAGGACAGGAAACAGAGCACTCCTTTCTCCTATGTCCAGAGAAAATGAGTCCCATCAAAATACTTAAATAACTAGAAATAAATTATTCCCCTTTTTCCTAATCAAAATAAAAAGCAATCATGTAAAATCAAATAAATTAACCCCCCCCAGAAGAAACCATAATAAGAAGAGGGGGATCTGGACTCAGTGAGCAGTTTTGTTCTGCATGATACAAAGCAAACAGAAAATACAATGCGAGAACCACTGGTGGAGACTGGAATAAAGCAGCAAGACATCCCAGCTATCCACACTGAAACGGTGCAGACCTCTCTCTGTTTGCAAAGGAAGGATATGCCACCTCCCCATACAAAACCAGCCCAGGACCGATGCAAAACGAACATGAGCCCAAGAAGAAAGGCTGTACCAGACAGAAGCAAAGAGCAGGTCCCTTGCGCAAAGGGATGGGCCATGGGGGCAGGAGTGGATGCAGGGAGTGAGAGATAACAGAGCAGAGTCCCGGGCTCACGAGAGAAGGATGCTCTTGCACATCGGTAAACCTTATACCCACAAAAAATCCCACTTTGCTCAAGCAATAGTACCCTTTTTCAGCTGAGGTAAAGCAAACCTTATTTCCCTTCTTCCCCAGTAAAAGAGTGAAGCTTAAGAAAAGTACCCTTATTAAGACAAAGTAATTAATTCTTATAATTCAAGTAAATTGCAGTAACTGCCTGCAGCTGTATCCAGAGGAAAGGGGGACTGTGCTTTGTAGGTACCAGGATCTGCCCCAGCACCTCTGGCAGATCCTCTGCAGAGATGGTTATTGTCTTTATATGGGTTTTTTGCTGGAAGTCCTTTCCCATGCAGCGATGCCTCCGATGCCTGGCCTAACTGGACCCATATTAAAATATACTCAATGGAAGAAAACCAAGCTTAAGCATCACCATGTATTGCTAAACCCTGGATTAGTGTATTATACCTGGGAAGGGCCACACCAGAGAGCGTTACTAAAAACGTGTAATGTGCAATGGCAGGTTAATCTCCAGGCACGAGGCCAGCAGCTCCCTGACTCCCATGAGACCAACGCTTGCAAGGAGCTGGCGCGTCAGCTCTGTCCTTCCTCACCCCATCCGGAGAGCAGTTCCCAAACGAGCACTGCATCCTGGGCTCGTTAGCAGGCGTCACTCCAAAGAAAGGCTACCTATTCAGGCTTGTAAAGCAGCACTCAAAGAGCCAGCACCTCTGCAGCAAAAAAAAAAAAAAAAAAATTGAAAAATTAAAAAATAGGGGGACCGTGAGATATTTGGTTGAGGGTTGAGGAGGATAGAGGGGGCCAACGCGCTGAGGTCTGGCTGCTGGTGCGAGAAGAGGGCACAGCCCGCCCCAGCCCCTGAGATTTCCAGTTGCTCCAGTGTCCAGGGAAATCGTAGCGTAACAGAGAGGGGAGTGGGCAGAGGGAAGGGCAGAGTGGATTTCCGTATCTTCACCATCTCAGTGTCCGGGAGAGGTTACCCCGAGCTCGTGTGCTTCAGAGAGCCTGCCCCTCCAGGGCGCCCGTGAGCTTCTCTTCATCCATTTGCTTCTGCTGCTGGTGGATCCGAGCATAGGAAATGGCATCTCCCCTGCAGAGAGAAGGGACAGCGTGGGGATGTGAGCTCCAGGTGCCCACCATGGTGGGTACAGCACCTGGCAGAGAGGTCTCCCAACCAGGGCCCGCGCCTCTCCGTGCTGAGGGATGCCAGGAGTGAAATGAGACGTGCTGGCCCTCTCCAACCCCACCAAAGCTGCTCACCGCCCCCAGAGCTGGGCCCATCCGTCCAACGGCTGCAGAAAGAGGGCCGGGACCCACAGGGCAACCTAGATTGAGCTCCCAAGGAAAAGCTCAGAGCTTCAGCAAACCCTAGGAGCTTCCCTCCCAGAGCTTTGAGACGATGGCAGGGAGGTGTTCTCTGGCAGCATTTACACCTGAAAGCAAGGTGTTCTCTGGCAGCATTTACACCTGAAAGCAAGGTTAGTACAAGAGGAAAGCATAGCCTTAGGGAGGCAGATGGGGGTGAGGGCTGGAGGTCCACCTTCCCCTTCCCTCCCCTCCACAAGCAGGCAGGTCTCTCTTACTTTTTGCCAAGCGCCGACAGGCCGTAAAGCACCCCGGTGGCAAACGCAATGGCATTTCCAAAGAGCGTGGTCAGCGTCAGGCTGAGCATGACGGGGAACACAGCCATCCTGGAAGACAGAGGCAGCCCTCAAAGCCGGGCTCCGCTCCCCACGGAAGGCGGGGATGCTCATCCATCGCGGCGTGCCCGCGTGCATCCCGACGCGGTTCCCGGGATGGCTTCACCACCACAACACACCCCAGGAGCATCCTCACCCGCAGTAGAAAGCAGCTTTCTGCCAGGGCCGCAGCTTGTCCGCCCTCGCGGAGACGGCATTCGCAAACTCGATAAACTGGCAGCAGAAGGGGGCTTCGCACAGGAACAGGACAAAGGCGTTGAGCCTCCAGATAGAGCAAACCAGAGTTAATCCTGCCCGCGTGGCCCAGAGCGAGGGTCAGCAATGCCCCCGGAGACCAGCCGCTCCCATGCCCAAATGCAGGCAGAAAGGAATGGCGGGGCTGGACCCCTCTGCACTCCCTCCCCCCTTCTTGGTAATTCCCAAACCCTGGTGCCCCAGACTTATTTTGGATAAGGGTATCTCAGTATTTACCTAAAAAGGGGTAAAGAAAGACTATAAATAGAATAAAACCAGTGTCTCAACCCACCCGATGGAGCAAGATCTGGCAATTCACAGAGCCTGACGGAGGTTTCACTCGCATCAACTGCCCAAGCGGGGCGGCTCTGCCCCTTGCCCAGTGGCGTCCGATTAACCAAACCTCCCTCCCGGCAGAAAAAAAGAAAAGAAACTCTGCTCACATCATCCACACGCCGGCCGCGATGTTCAGGGGGTTGATGGTGACACAGTTCCAGAGACCAGCGAAGGCACAGGCTGGAAAGCAAAGAGGCTTTCAATGACCATGAAGACCAACCCAGTGCGCCCACGGGGGCAGCGGGGCCGGAGCCTGGCAGGCAGGGCTGGCTTCTCCTCCCAGCTCTGCCCTGCAACGGGACCTTGCAGCCACACCAGCATGATTTCGCTCTCCTGTATTTTGGGCTGTTCTGCAGAGCAGGGGCTGCCCAGAAAAGCCCTTGCCTTGGCCGGCACCTCTAGGCACTGCAGAGCAGCCTGTACAGACCAGCACAGGAGGGTGGGTGGAAAGGTCTGACGGCCTGAAGAGGAACCCGGGATGCAGGGGAAGAGGGTTTGTTCCCAGCTCCTCCGGTCAGGTATCCTTTTGCTCCGAACGCTTGGTGTCTCAGCGTGACACCTGCACAACTATTTCACTTGGGTAGAACAACAGAGCGTTTGCTTTTACGTGGAGTCACGTATGTGGCACCCTGTGGCGCCCTGATTTTTATTTGCTGAGGAATTACTGCTTTGTCCTGGAAAAGGAAAAGAGGTCCCAGCAGGCACCCATCTCTGAGCAGCACAGGGGAAGTTCAGCAAAAACATGACTTGCAGCATCAAGGCACACAGGCAAACAATAAATAAAGCAGAGGTGAACCCGGTCTCAGCCACACAGAGCTGGTTCTGCACTAGAGATGGGCAGAAAAGAGCCAAGTTTAGGTCTCCGCTAATACAAATGAAAGCAGATGCTAGAAAAAGCAGAGCCCAAAATAGCCCCAGCACTCCTGATTCAGTAATGCACGGAGACGAACCAGGCGGCAGCGTCCAAGCCGAGGCTGCATGCGCCTCCTTCCTGCCTCATTAAACTTGCAGAGCGTTCCCGGCACTTGATATGGCCCTTTTCCTCCGCCGATACCAACAGGCTGCCGCTGCTCAGCTGGGAACCCGAGCCCGGGGAGGGCAGCAAGACACAGACTGAGTCCACAGTAAACACCACCACCCTGCAAAACTCCAGCTAAAATTATACAGCCCTTAAAGGCTGTCTTGGGGATGATTAGCCGCATAATGAAGAGCAGCAGAGTCCATCTCTGAGAATGAGACCAGCCTGGGTTTGGGTGTTTCAGATTTCTGCTTGTGTTTTGCTAAGGGGATCCCTGAGCAGAGCTGCTGTGAGCAGTCCTGACCTTCAAAAGCCTGGCACAAGTTTGCAAGGTTTCTTTTAAGCAGTCACTGCTGAATCCTCAAAGTTCCCTTAAAAATAGTTATCCTTATTTACCGGACGGGGAAACAGAACTGCAGGCCTATGACAGGGCTGATCTAGGGTCATCCCACAAGCAAGTGACCTCCTGGTTTTAGGAAACAACCAAACAAGGTGATTTTTAAAGGCTTCCTAGGACTATTCCACAGGACCCAAAATCTTACAGAGAATCCTGCAAGAACAAGATCAGCCAGCAGAGGAGAAATGCCAGAGGACATGTTAATATCCATGCTCCAAGGGAGCTTCTCATCCTCCCAAAAGGACCAGTGTCAGTGTCCCCACACTGCAGGGGAAACTGAGGCACTGGGGTGGGATGACCTGCTCACGGTCACACACGCAAACAGCTGGAGAGCTGGAGAAGCAATGGCAAGCAGGGTTGCTGGGAGCAGCGGGCAGGTCGGAGAGCAGGGCACAACAGAGAGGTTTCCAATTCTTCCCTGTGACCAACAAACCCTTGGATGCTGATGGAAGAGGAGCTCAGGGGAAGCACCGCAGGCTTGTAACACTTGCTCTCCCCCAGGAAAGCACACTTCTGAAAATAATACTAAATGACTTTCTGGCACTTTGTAATTAGCAGAACAGCAAAAAACAGCTGCATCTCGACTACCCCCAAAACACAGCCAGGGCTGGGGCAGAACCCCGCCTTGCTGAACAGCATGGCAGAGCATAGAGGTCCAAGCGGTTCACAGCTACAAAATTGGTCACCACAGAACAAACCAAGGGAGGCAGAATGTTATTTTCCAGGCAGGTTTTTGGCCTTAGTCTTTTTTTAATCTAGCCAACCGGGGGTTGTTTGGTCGGGTTTCTGGTTTGGTTTTGTCCTCAAACACCCCAAAACAACCCTTGAGCACTAAGTGTCCCCGCAGGAGTCTCAGCTAAGCAACCACCCTGGTTGCCAATGGACTAATGACCCAGCAAGCCTGAGCTGAGCAAGCCCCTACATCAGCACGAGCACCAACCCAGCGGGAAAGGAGTCAAAGGTTTATAATCACAGGAACACTGCACTCGGTGGCGGCTGCCAACAGCCACAGAGATAACGATTCGGTGACCTTCAGTCTCCTTTGCAGAGCAGTGCATCCCACAGCAGCCTGGTACGTCCTTGTCCCACCAGGACGGGATCGACTCCTGCTTCAGTAGCCAAAAGGGGACGGAGCTGCCAACCCACAGACTTCTTTTTGCAAAACAGAGGCCTCGCAATAGGTTTAAAATGCAGATAATGCTCAATGGCACGTAAGCTATGGAAGAGAGACAGCTCTGCCATTTGTCTAACTGCTGTCCCATCCTGAATCCCTGAGGAAGCACAAATAACTGGGAGCTAAAATGAGGGGGAAGAACACCACCCCCTACAAAGGCTCTATTCATTTCAAGCAGCTGGTCACTGTCCCCAACACAAGCCTATTTTTGCTCCTAGAGCATTTTACAAAAGCCACAGACTCTCCTCGTCCTTTTACAAACAGCAACACAAGGGAGAGAAGGGATTTGGCCAAGGTCACCAAGCCAGCCTGTGCAAGAGCCAGAAACAGATCCCGAACCTTGTTGTTCTTGTTCCTACTCCAGCCCCTGGACCTTTCTGGCTTAAGCAAGTTGTGGGCTGCAGGTGTGTGCATGTGGCAGACGTCCGCCAGTCTCACCTCCACTAACAAAGTTTCTCTTCCCTTCAACAGAGAATTTTTCCTTCTGTAAGAAATAATCCAGCCCTGTAGCAGGACCACAATCCAGTTGCTCAAAATGCTTATAAATGATTTCTGTCTGACTCCCCGCATCATCGGCAATCCAGTTAAGAGCCTGGCTCTTCTTCCAAAAGCTTCTTCTCCCAGACTAACCCAAATACATAAAACTCTCAGCTTTCCTTTAAAAACACGTCATGACTTCTCAGAGCTGTGAACAAAAGGTTGGGAGAATAATCCAAGCATAATTCAGCTGCTTTGAAACATGAAGGCAGAGAAAAAATACGTCTTCAAAGACTTGCACCGCTTTTAAGCCACTCCTGAGCTGCTCTAGCATGAGGCGGGCAACACCACCAATGCGACCCAACAGCCACCCTCTCCAGCTCCTCACCCTCCATCCTCATCCCCCTGTGCATGGGCCAAAGCCACACAAAAAGCGCCGAGGCTCCGGCTACAGCCCCAGCCTGTGAGAAAGACGCCGCTACGCTAAACCCCCACCTGGGACCTGCACTGAAGACACGTCCCAGCTGGTCTCTTGGCCGTCTGCTGGGACCAGAAGCGCGGGGGCCCCAGGCAGAGCATGGCGAGGCCAGTACGTTTTGCTGCAAAACCAAATCTTTTCACACCTCCAGAATTTCAGCACCTAAGACAGAAAATATTGAGAGCAGCATATGGTTTACCAGCCTAGCCAAAAAGGGCTGTAGCGAGCCTGCCCAACGATACCACGGTCTACAAGGTTGGCTGCAAAAACGCCGTGGGCTTGTGCAGTCAAGTCCTGAGGCAAGAGGCAGGCATGGGAAGGGGGCAGAGAGAGAGGGGGATCAGACGAAACGCTACAGCCAAGGGTATAAATCAGGGCTGACTGCACTGGCTGAGAAACACTCTTGTTTTACTAGAAGTCGTGGGCCTGAAGCAGAAGAAATTCTCCATCCTGTGCTCTGCAGGAGATCAGACTAAACGGTCATAACAGTCCCTCCTGCTTTTAAGAGCTATTAATCTCTCCACAGAACGTAGCAAAACAGCACTACAGGAGAGGCTGATTTCTGGCAAAGTTGCAAAGACTGTCCCTGGGAAAATTTTTTTCAGCAGCAGGTAATTCAGAGCACAGCCAACTCACTTTGCTGTACGCCGGCTCCCTTCTTCTCTGTGTCCAAGACTAAACCCCTTAAAAACACACAAGACAAACCAAGTCCATTATTCGCCTTCAAAAAAAAAAAAAAACCACAGGCAGGCCCTCTGCGATCAACAACAGGAGTAACAGGAAACACGCTCCGACATTCTGAACGGGGAGAGAAAATAAGTTGCAGGAACATACAAACACCCGACAGTCCAAGAGGATGAACCAAATCCCGTGGTCCCTGTTCAAGCCCTGAACCTGACCCTGCTGAGCACCCTGAGCCTGGTGCTCACAGTAAAATCGACGTCTAGTTTATCTGCCCACAGCCCTCCCGCAGGACCAGGGGCTCAGCTGCTGCTCCCATCGCTTCCAGCGAGTGCTTTACCCAAGAAGAAACTTGAGGATTTGCAGATCCCCCCGTGACGTCCCTTCTCCCAGGTGCCAAAGTTCAGCAAGTTGGGTGAGCGCAAAGCACATCCTTCGTGCGCCAGCTCACACCACCCCACTTCAGGCATGTCCACGGCTCTTCCTTCTGCCCGAAACAAAGCAAACGAATGTCTAGAGCAGGCGCAAACCCATAACCCCAAATGATTGTTTCGTGGCGCGCCCCCCCCTACACAAACGTGACCCTAACAAGAGGCAGGCAGGACCCCGACGCGCGCTTCCGCATGCACAAGCGGCTCTGAAGGGGAACCTTTGGCTGCAAGGGAAGGGGATACTTACACATGCCCCCGATGACCCCGGCAATCCTGCAGAGCCACCTGTACCACCAGGTCATGCCATCATCGGCGGGGGAAGCACCCGGGC
>NW_008824587.1:2605405-2611284 GCF_000699105.1 Pygoscelis adeliae
CGGCGGCTGCCAGTGGGGGGCCCCCCCCTGCAGCAGCGATGCCAGCGGCCGTGGAAGCTGCCTCCACGTCTGCCTGCGTATTGCATTGTGGGTCCCCTCCTCCAGCAGGCAGGGCTTTGATGTCACTCTTTTTAAAAGGCTGGTGGGCAGAGCCCGTCGTGTACATATTCATAAGCAGCCGCGCAGGCACGCACGCCACGGCAGGGCCCGGGGGTGCACAGGAGCTCTGGGCCCCGCTTCCCCTGGCTAACAACTAGATGCTGTTATCCAGGCAGCCAGCCTGTGCTCGGAAGAGAGGGCACCATGAATTTTTGCATTAACGTGAATTTAACAGTGTTACAAAATTCCGCCCTCGAGATAAGAGGGAAACACTCCCCTTAATCTGAATGGAATTAGGTTTTCTCCCTAGAAAATGGGAGTAGAAGTAGGACTTTTCAAGTCAGAGATGTCGCAGTTGGCAACCTGTTGGTATCCAAACAAATGGTACAGGGAAACAGCCTTAATTCTCTTAAATTATAAAGACAACAGCTGCATTTTTTGCAAATTAACACGGCGCATACAGTCAGTAACCAGAGCCCATCTCTGCAGAGCAGGGACTCTGCATAGTTGATCTGGAACAATAAATAGCAGTGAGACTTGGGATCCAGAGCAGAGTGGGAAGACAGATCCCATCTGCTAAAAGGTTACAAAAAAGGATTAAGAAAAGGATGTCTTTTCATTAACATCTCCTGTTCAACAGGAAATGAAGGCCCAGTGCCTGCATCACCCACGCACCGCAGTGGGATAGCTGATATATCCAGCTCCTCGAGGATCTCGCTTCAAGAATCTACTTTCTAGCTCTTCCAGGAATGGAACGTAAATCCGGAGGCCGGCAAGAAAAAAAACTCCAGACTTAACCAATAAAAAAAACAACTATTAAGAAGACAGAAGAAAATAAGATTTTGCAGTTGTAAAAAGAAGTTGGAGAATTCAACTGAAAGAAAGCAGGAGCAGGGTTAAAACTGCCCAGGCAGAACCATTTATTGCATCCAGCGTGAAGAGCAAGGGCAGATGTGTCCAGCCAGGCTCCAGGTGCGGAAAAGACCCCTTAAGCAGTATATTGTGATTTTGAGGAGGATGACAGATTTGGACCAAAGCATGGTCCAATGTTCAAGATATTAAATAAAAACAACCTAAAAAAATGTATTTAAATCAAACTTGAGTGAATATTTGTCACTGCTCTAAAACACCTCTTCCTGCTACAACTTGTATCATGCAGTCTCAACAATCTCTCATTGCACAGTTCCTGTGAGATGAAGATACAAGCAGATTAATAGCACAGCTACTGCTCTTATCTGAGTAAATATGTCTTGGCACCAAACCCGTCATTAAGAGACAGAATTCTTTTATTTTCCCATAGAAAAGAAGTACTGGTATCACTGTCAGATATATAATAGTAGAACCACGGAAGGGGTGGCTGGGGAGGGACCTCTGGATGTCATTTAGTTCTGCCATATAAAGCCAACTGTCACCAAGGCTTGACCAGGTCAGCAGTGCCTTGGTCTAGCCAACACCTGAAAACATTCAAGCTTTCCGAGCGACCCGTCCTAGTGTTGCACTACCCTCCTGGGCAGAGAAACTGCCTCGCCCTCACACACGGCTCTAGACTTCTTGTGCTAGCAGTTCGTCCTCATACACATCTTTGCCTTCTTTGTAACGTTCCAGAATTTCAATGGGCCTCAGTTTTAAGGGGCATTTACACCGCGGGAGAGTGATCTCGATGGCTAAACCATAACCGTAGCTACTTGTGGTATACGGAGGTTTGTAATGGGAGACTGAGTCAGTGAGAAATTAAATGACTATCCTAAAAGGTCACAGCGTATTACAGAAGCAGAACCCTGAGACTTCAGTGTCCAGGTCGCTAACTGCAGACGTGTAAACTGCATTAATACCAATCAACACAGACAGAAAATCCGCATGAGGACTATTTGCTAAGTATTTGGTAGTTACATGTCTTTTGCATAACCTTTGTAAGTATTAACTGAGATCCCAAATGAGTCAGTAGACATTATTGTTCTTACTCAATAGGTGGGGTAGCCGTGGCAAAAAGATTAAATGACTTGTGTGACCTCGAGCAGTGAACAGGCAGCAGTGAGTAACTGGACCACGGCCCTTCTCAGTGCAGTGGCCCTGGCCCCTTTTATTCAGGCTCAATAGCGTGATATTCAGCCCAGAAACTGGTTCGGTGATCCTTAACATTTTCATGAAATTCAATTTCAGCTTGGCTTCCTGTTGATTGCCAGAAGAATTGTTGTTTCCCATGGAACACCATCGTCTTCATGGTGCTTACATCACGGACCTGCATGAAGAAAGGCCAAACCATTATATCACAGCAGCCTACAAGTGAAGTACCCACAAAATACTGGGGACTTGCAAATTGGCCACTCGGGGGGAAAAGCTGCCCTATACAAATGTTAGAAGAAATACAGAAGACATCAGTGGTGCCCATTCACATCTACGTTTACATAACAGAGATCAGAGTCTGACCCTCTAGGATTTGTGACTGAACTTTGCATCTGGATGGAAATCTCTAATGAGGAGATGGGTCCGTTCCCATCCAAATCATCCCCTTTAGGTTTCTGACTCACCAGGATGTAATTAAAATGTGTTTGGTTGCTCTCATTGCCCAGGTCAATATATAGGGCCCGGATAGCTATGCGATGCCAAGGAGCCACATTGATGAAGGTCCGACACACTACTTCTTGCCTTTGATCAGGCAATTGCACCGGATTCACTATTTCACCTTGGGGACCAAACAGCTGCTTGTCACAGTCTGAGAGGGGGAAAGGGAGCAGAAAAGAAAATGATTTAGAGAAGTGTGCAGCATCTCCAAGAAAGAAATCATTTAAATTAAACACAGGCAGAAAAGTTTCTCTAAGGATTTTCATCTGGGAACCTCCAAGCATCAGCAAACACCTGCAGGGGGCTTGCCTTTAAAACGGAGGGGTAGTCCACAAGTAATATGAATTCCAACACTCCTCAAGAAGGGGCTTATTAGCTGCTAAAAATGAAGCAAGGTTTCCATAGATTTCCATAGGCAACCATGATCCACGGAACTCTGTGGGCCTTGTCATGGGTGCCTTAATTTAAAGCAAAAGCAAAGCTTTCAGTAAGGTACCTTGGTAATATTTTTTAGTTGCAGTTCTGCTGTTGTACTGAAGAATGACCCCATTTCCTGGCAGCAAAACGCGCTGTTTCACAATCAGTGTATTCGTTCTGGAATTTATCAGTGACAAAGGGAGCTTCCTGCAGCCTGTCCGCCACATCATTCGCCCAGAAAACAGCACTACCTCACCTGGAATGGATGAGCACAGGGACTAGAAACACCTTTACTTCAAGTAAAAGGCTGCAACCTATCTTATATAGGTCTGGAATCAAGTAATTTCTGCATCTTGTCCCTATCTTATCAAAATCTGTCATGAAAACAGTCCTGTTAACTAATCTAACTGTACTGATTCCAGCAAGAGGGTATATTACAGAGAGAGTTTATAACAGGCCAAAGCAAGCAGCTTCTTTAACCCCATAAACTCCTTTCATCTCGTATCTGTCAACAAAACAGGTAAGAAACCATTATGTAGGGGGAGGAAAGGCATCATCTTCATCTAGTCCCATCTGGCAACGACTTGGTGGGACAGAAAAACTTGTAAAATGGTTTGAGAGATTACACAGGCTCCAAGGCAGCGAGAACCTTTCAGGGCACCAAAAGCACACGGGCAAAAGAGGTGCAGATTTCCCAAAGGGCCAGGCTAGTCCCCAGCGCGCCCTGGGCAGTACCTGCACTGCAGTTGAGGGAGCTCTCCAGGATGCTGATTGTTATCTCCTCCCTGAGAGGACGTCCGATGGCCACAGTGCAGTCGCTGCTCTCTACACCCATCATGTTGATGACCCCGGTGGCATTAAGAAAGAGCTTTCCACAGACACCTGCACAGCACAGACAGATGAGAAACACATCCAGAAGGAACTACAGCTGCTGAAAAACAGCCCCCATTCCCTTCATGGCACAACGAACAGACAAGTGCACACCTCCTGGGTAAAGCACAGGAGGAGTCAGCTGCTGCCCCAAGGAGTCAGAAGAGCTTTGGGAAGCCCAGGGAAGGGAGTCGTTGTTCCTATCTCAGCTAACGTGGACAGCTCGTAGCATGCTGGAAGGAACAGCATGTTGTCCCTCCTAACGAGAAGTATTCCCTTCCCATGCTCCTGTCCCTGTATGGCAGTAGGGTCACCACAACCCAGCTGCACGCAGTAAGCACCTATCTCTACCTTTTGGTAGTGTCCTGCTCACCTCCCCTGGTCTTTGTCTGTTCCTCAGGCACAGCGGGCACAGCAGATGGAGGAAGATCCAGGTCCTTGTATCTCGCCTCTTTGGCAGTTGCAGCTGTCGTCAGATGCGCGGCTGGTGTCACTGTCTGCAGTTCTGCTCCACGGGACCCGGTCCCCACCGCCTGCTCAGGACAGGGCCCTGCAGAGCAGCCACGCACCACAATGGCCTTGGGGAAGTGCCTGCAGAAGATGGGGTTCACGTGCTTACGGGTTAGCGGGTTGAGGCAGAAATCCTGCCGTGTCTGAATGCCATTCCCACATGAAGTTGAACACTGCAGAGGAAGAAACCCACAGGCCTTTATACACGTGTTTCAGTTAGTATTTAGAAATAAATACATTTATTGGCTCAGGCATGATCTGGAGGGCTGATCTTTTGTTCACTGATGCTGTTCTATCACTTGCCCTTTCAGTGCTCTAGTTTCATCAGCTATAAGATGGCCCACCTCCCAGGGGATCTTCCAAACCATATCTTTGAATTGCAGAACCATTTCCTAAAAATCCAAAAAGATCTGCATTCTAGAAGAAAACATGCCAAGGACCATTTTTAAACTGCAGCCAAAATCTTAGCTGAGAAAGGTGGGAGGCAGACCTACAGCTGCTAAACACAGGGCAGTGGAAAGGATGGAAAACATCCCTAGAAACAGTTTAGCATTTCTGTGGGAAGTAAATACACAAGGCAGGAGTGGTATTTCTCCCCTGTATGCTTTACAGAAGTGAGTGGCTGTAAAACCCCTGCACTAGGCACAAAGTGCTGCATCTGAACAGGAGCAAATACCTCTGTCCACTCGCTAAAGCTCCATTCGTACAAGCACATTCGGATGACACAGGGGACGCTGGTAAGGGGCTTCTCTGTCACAGGACACAAACGCTCCTCCAGTAAAATCTCCTTGCCTTGGTGAATCTGCACACAGGTGACCAGCTGAACAGCCAAGCCGAGCCCACAGCTGGAGGAACAGGGACCAGCTGGGGCTACCTTCCATCTGACAGAGGACACAGAGGAGAAAAATTCAGTTAGTGACGAAACCCCACCCTCTACTATCTCTCACTGTAGAAAATGCACTGCAACTCCCTCATCCTTCCCCCTTCTGCTTCTCAGCAGCTTTCTTCACCCCTCCGCCTCACGCGCTTTGCTGCCTACGGTACTTAGGAGGCAGCCTTTGTAACAAGGCTGGGCAGTCTGAAGCAGGTTTGGAGCTGGACCCAAACAGAGGGCATTCACATTTTGCAAGAAGCCCACAGACTCGAAATGTACATTGAGTCTTACTCTGTGTCCATTACAGTGTTCCCCAGGGTGACATACACAGGCTTAACTGCAAAAACAATCTTATCTCCCTCCAAAATGCACACCGCTCTGAACGGTCAGATCAGAAACCGACCCAGGGTATTTCATCCTGGGAGCGGCATCCTGTAGCACATAAAAAAGGTTCAGATGCCAGTGGCTTTCCAGTTCCACAGCAAATAGGGCAGGGCAAGCTCTGCCCCATTTATCAACCCTGAGTCATATCCTAGACCACACCATA
>NW_008824587.1:2611455-2615250 GCF_000699105.1 Pygoscelis adeliae
TTGACCTCAGAGGGCACAGCTCCAAATTACACGGCTCCTGCTCCTCTGGGCAAGGCAAACCATCGCACTGGGTGTCTGCCACAATCTCTTCTACCTTCTTCCTGGTCTCCCTTGCACAGTAGAGGACCTTGTGCATCCCACCGCCTCCACAGCTTACACTGCATAAGCCCATTTTGTAATGCCACCTGGGAATAACGCAGCCATCAGTGAGTACCTCCAGCTGTCACCCGTCTTCACTGGATTTTAAATCCAACCAGTCCATGGAAGTACAGCTGGAATTCCGTTAATGCACACATACACATTGGCTCATGTTTGAGAGATCAGCAGTCACCCCACTGAATGTAGTCTGCAATATCATAAATTCTAAGGAAAGTGCAATCAATTTCCTTCAGTTCTCAGAGCAGCTGATTCCCAGAGTCTTAGAGCATTTAATTCTAGCTACTTTCCTTGATGCTATGTGGAAACTACAGCTGGCAAATATGTCACCACCTTTTGCGGTTATGGATTTGTCCCTCCTTCCCCAGGGTAATAAGGGATCAAGAGGTTTTCAGTTTTTCCCTGGACTCAAACTCCAAAGACTTCACTTAGTTCTGCCTGAGAATATACCAGCCCAGGAAAGACTCTCAGTCAGTTTGCTCAGTATGGATCAGTGCTACTGTTTTTGCAGCTGGCTGTGCTTTCAAACCAGGGGAGAGGAAGATAACATCCTCGGAGTAGCTTGACCCTTACTTCACCATGTCCCTGGAGATAGAGAGGAAGGAAAGACCTCTCACTGGCTCGTCGTCTCCTGGTAACTGCTTTACCTTGGTGGGCAGGGACTGAGATCGCAGACTTCCATCCTGCTCTCTGGCTTTGGCACTGGATGACAGTTTTCTTCTTGGGTTTCTTCTTTGGTGTCAAAAGCCACACATACATACTGTAGCTGAGTCTTACCTGGAAGGGGAAGTGATCTTACCGCATGGCATGCATGCAAGGGTTGAAAATAAGCCAAGCAGTGTCAGTCGCGTCTGCATGTACAAAACAAGCAAACTCTGCCCAAGCCCCAGGCACACTTATTGCACTCATCCCCCCAACTCTGAAGCACAGCAACAGCCAGCCAGCCCTCTAAACTATTCCCTGTCTGAGCCAGGCCCCCTTGCCTCTTCCAGACTCAAAAAAAAATTGTGACCACAGCTACACGTGCACTTAGAACTGTGAAGGGGAAAAGACCAGGTCCCTGAGGTTCCTAGGCACTGAGCTCATACCTACAGCCAAGTAACATTTCCCTGTAGCACTGAAAGATCTCACCTCTACCACAGGAGACGGAACACTCTCCAGCTAGAGGGCTCCAGACATAGACAGTCTGATTTTCCAGTTGGATATGGCCAGGTGACTCCAAAGTCTGAAGTAAGCGTGCATCTTCCTCCTCAGAACAGAGCAAAAAGACTCAAACTGACATTAGCACCTGCTTTCCACACCGGTCCCGATCTAATGAAGCTGGGGGATGCCTCCAAATCAAGCCTACAACATATTTGCTGTCACTGAAGAAAGAGGCACATTTAAGCACTTTCTCCATTTTTGCAGAACATACACATATCAGGAATAGCTAAGGACGTCCAACAGCCAAGACCCCTCCCAATTCACACTACCTGAAGAGAGATACCTGAGACTGGAGATGCCTAAAGCAGTATCTTCCCCATCTGTAAATGTAAACCTGGCAGTGGCTCCCCAGTACGGATTTGGACCAGTGACCCTGTGCCAAGAAGCTCTCTTCCCTGCTAGCAATCCTCCCTACCACGTCAGAACCTCTCTGTTTGCCAGTGAGGTATTTCCTAGCGGACCAGGGGTTATTTTTGTTTCTGGTTTTGTTGGACTCTGCGAGGAGAAATTAAGAAGGAACATAGTCAACAGCTGCCCTCAACAAACCACCACTATGAACTGATGAATCCAGTAGCATAAATTAAGAGGGACAGAGCTCTCTAAAGTGACAGGATGAACCTTTAACTGGGAAGACATCCTTGGTGTAAACCACCCTCCCAGGCTCCAGTAGTAAGGTGGTTCTTAACTGGTAGCCTCCTGTGGATCACAAGTGCAAAGCTCCCAGTGAGACTCCTGAAATAAGCCAAGCCAGTAAACTCACTTTGTCCCAGCCTAAAGGGCAGACGTTAACCACACATGGCACAAAGGAGAGGGGTTTTTCTTCTGCTGGGCACAAGCTGTCATCCACAACAGTCTCCAATCCATCACGAAACCGAACACAGGTCAGATTCTGCTGGGCAACTCCAGTTCCACAGACAGCAGAGCATTCATCTATCTGAGACATCTTCCACCTAAATGGGAAGTAACTGTATCACCCTATTTCTCACCTGGATCATGGAGGTTTATTACTCACGCCACTGATTACAGACATGGGTCATACAGAGTATTCAGCTTCTCTATTTCAAGAGCCTTGTCTGGATGTGATTGAGAGGACAACTGCTGGAAATATAAGTCCTTGCACTGACAGCTCTCTAGGACTAAAAGCACCTAAGCTAAAGAGCTATAGTTCACAGTGTAATTACTTTTTATTAAACACTAAAATGTCTGTGAGATCAATGTCTGGGCAGGCTTGGCTTTTGGACCTCTTTCCAGTCTAATTAACACAAGGGTCTCCTCCAGCATAAGATCAAATTTTTGTTGGCACAATCTTGGAAAGGATGTGAGCAGACATCTCCTGGCCATGCCCTAAAAGTATTTTCATTTAGCAGGCTACTGTAAAATATCGGAATGACTATCTCCCATTCATTCAGCTGACATCTCAATTACCTCATGGGACCAGAAAAGACAGAACATGGTTTGGGGTCCACTATGCCATTATAATTAGGAAGAAACTACTTCATACCTCTCCTTTTTTTTCCACCTTGCACAATGCAAATGAGACTGCAGAGACTGGGTTAGTTGGCAGAGAAAGGACAAGCAAAGCAAGAGTTCAGCTGAGCTTCCAGGAACACCAACCTGTACAGGCAGGGCTCCATGGCACAGGGCTTGTGCTCTGAAAGGGGCTGTGGGAGCTCCAGACACCACTGAGCCTCTGTTACTTCATTCTTTGTCTGGTCAAAGCACACATGATCCACTGGTCGCGTCCCTGGGATACAAAAGGAAAAGGAAAGGAAGTTATAAGCAAAGTGAACAGTTCACCTCTATTATGCTAGGAAGACGCAGTAGTTTCGCTTTACTCAAATCATCTGTGTAGGAAAATGGCGTATTTGGGAATACAGACTTTCTATAAACACACAAACCCCTTCTTTCTGATATAACTTTTCCTCAAGAGTTTTAAAGTGACTTTCCAAGATGAACACCCCAGAAGATGAGAAGTTTGATGGATAATCCGCTGCCAAAATGGAAAGATTGCTCTAAACTGGCCGTTTGCAAGAACAAGGATATCAATCATAATTTGGTCCAAATTACTTCTAATGATCTTGGTGTCTGACTGATGAGGGACAGGTTGCTGAAAATAAGCTCTAGCAGCCAGCCATTTTTAAATGACACTGTGTAGAGCTAATCATGTAATATCATCACGCAGCCTTTGCACCCAGACAGCACCGTGCCAGTGTCCTCAAAGTGATCATCAATATCCAAAACTAGACTAGAGGTACTGGGAGAGAAACTGCAGACTTGCAGTGCCTGCAGCATGCAAGAAATGAAATAAACTACAGCTATAAACAAGATTTTTAACAATAGTGAACCTAACAGGTAAAGCGAGTGAAAATCCAAACTCAAAAAAGTTACCAGCAAAGCTGTAAAAAGTCTCATTTGCAGTGAATGAGCTACCCACAA
>NW_008824587.1:2615292-2620667 GCF_000699105.1 Pygoscelis adeliae
CTCAAAGAGCATGACCCTGAGAAGCAAATGTCAAGAATCAATCAGCAATGTTATCTTTTCACTACCCTCCTTGTTTTCAAATAATGTCTATTAGTAAGGAGGGCCTGAGCATCACTTTCAGCTCTCGAGATGCAATTTCAGGTCGGATTCTCAACTTTCTGTTATTTTAAGTCCCAGCTTTCTCATTTTTTTGTTTGTGATTGCATTAGCAGGGAGGCCCTAGAGCATTTTGAGTTCTTTACTTCAGGCTTTCAGCAATCAGTTCACCTGGGGAATCTGCTGGAGAAAAGCTCTTCAGACATAACTAGTCCTATAGATTGACTTCCGTAAGTATTCACTAATGTATTTTCTAAATCTTTGTCATAAAAGTCTTGAAAGGCTTGCCAGTGTCATCTGTATTATCTGGTAAACACGATGTCAGACTGTCTACCAGAGTGATCTGTTACAATCTGCATTATGATTTCTTCAGGGAGACAGAAAGGATTAGCCATGGCACAAGAATAGAATTCTAAGAAGGAAGTTTCATAATTAGCTCTGAGGCTTTAGTTAGACACTAGATACCACTTTGGTCTCAGACTTTTGATGTTTAGCCAACTTCAAATTACAGTCTTCAATAACTGAAAAATCTGAGAAAATTATTTAGTCTTAAAACCAAAAGTTCAGTTAAAACCTATTTAAAAATCCTCTTCATGATCAAACATTTTCACTATCATTTTGATGACTCAACTCATTGATTTGCTAATTTAATTCAAAAGCTGTACCACTCTTTTCTTTGGTTCAGTTTAACAATGGCAACTGCGGCTCACTTTCAGCAATTTGCTTTTAAATTCAGTTCAGGTGTTTAGTAAGTTCTAACCAAGTATCTATCACTGATGTCACATTTCTTTCGGTCAGCCCAGGAGAGCCCATGGAGTAGAGATCTGGGTGACTACCAGCCAGCCAAACTAGAAGTCTGCCCAGATCTCTGTAAAAAGTGAAGACTGAGTACTGCTGCCTCACCTTCCCCACAGGTCACTGAACATGTCCCCTCCTGAGGAATCCACATATATGTCAGATTCTCTTTAGGGACAAAGTAGCTGAAGGTGATGTCGGGGTTGGCTGCATTGCCATATTCTTTTGCATACCTTCGATAGACCTGGTGAAGGAAAAAGTTGTGGTCAACGCACAAATCAACTCAGACCCATTTCTTAGGACGGAGATAAGAGAAGCTAGTCCACCTTTTTTCCATCCAATCCTGAGCCTGAATGCTATGACTCTCAATTCTTGCCAGATGCAGTCAGAGTGCTCACCCTGTGAATTCTGTGCACAGGGCACTGAAAAAAGATTAAGCCAAGCAAAAGGTTTAACTCGGTATGCTTTTCCCCACACAACCAGACCTGCAGAAAGCCTGTAGGCAGCCAACCCTCAACCTTTCCCAAGAAGAGCAACACCATCACTCTTAGTGAACGCCATCTCCACTGGCCTTGGACACGAAGACTACTACACCTGGATTCTGCACTGCAGCAGAGCTACACAAACTCAGCCTGGCCAGTTCTGACTGGCCCCTTTCCAACTCTGCTATTTTAATTTACCTGTATTTCAATTTCTTCTTGTGTTGGCCCATCCACATGGACCTCCTCCAGGCTTGGCAGGTTGTCCTTGGTGAGAAACACTTTGTATTTGATCTGGCTGTCCTCCAGAACCGACGGATAGGTGACATTCAGTGAGATTTTTCCTTTTCCAGCAACCACATACTCTCCTTTAACCTTCACAGCTACAGGAGCAAAAGTAGCAGTGAGGTTAAGAGATATGATGTGGTCACCAGGATCCCCTGGTGCTGGCAGTTACAGACTGCCCATTTGCTAGAAACCAGTTTGGTCTAAGTGGGGCATCCCAAAGAACATGGCTTCTACCACTTCCCACTGGAGAGCATCCCACAAACAAATTGCATCATCAAGAGCTTTCCTCCCAGATTCCATTTTCTTGCTTTTTACAAGCTTGTTTTAGCCCTGCCTGTAGTCCCTCCTCTCCTTTTCGTTCAACTCACCCAAATGTGTAAAGAGTGGTCTCCGATTGGTAACGTGGACCAAGGTGGTGTTATAAGGCAGGGACAGAAATGTAACATACTCTGGAAGGATGGAAAGAAAGAAGATATGGTCACCTTCCATTACTGTACCTCTGTTAAAAAGGCTGGGGATTACAGATCAACCCCTCTTCACCTTACTGGCCCGCTATCCATTGGAGGACAAGCCTTACAGGCAGCAACAAAGCTTAATTGCAGACAGGGATCATATAGCTAATATTAAAAAAGTAAGGATACAACAGTCATGGCCAGCAGGCTAAATTCACACTGACCTTAGCTCTGTCAGCTTGGCTTGAACATAGTGACGGTGAATACAGCAAACAAAACTGAACTGAATTCTGTGTCCTGTTCTCATCTCTCTTTTGTTCTTTTTATGTTCTCTGCTAATATCTATACGTGATACTGCAAGAGCCAGATCAGTTCCCAAATGGATGTTTAACATCCCAGGAAGCATTTGACACAGCCCTCAGCTCCCAGTAATTTGCTGGCCTTCCCAAATGGCTACATCTGGTCCCTGTCCAGAAAAGAACTATGACCAAAAGAGTCACTCTGTCTACACAACAGCTACCTCCCTGCTCCAGATCTTAGCTGCCTTCTCTGTTGACTACCCAAACTCCGTCACCATATCCTCCATAAAATAAAATCAAGCAGAAGCAGAAACAAGAAATCACATACAGAAGATTATGAACACTGAATATGCATAGAAATTTGCAGCATACAAACAGTACCGTACTGTTGAGCCTGAGAGTGAGGACTACGCACCTGTAGCTTTTCCTTCTGTGTAAGATCCACTCACTTCGGTGCAAGTGGTATTATCACCCCCACAGACCTTGCAAGAGTCCATTATCTTCTTGGAGTCCATCCGGCCATCACACCCGAATGCCTGAGCAAACGGGAGAGTCTGTCAAGACTTGCCTATTCTAAGGCAAGAAAACAAGCAAATGAAAGCAACATTGCCTGAATTCCTGAAACTGCCTTTTTCATTTGTAATTTGAATTTAAGAAGACAACATAGACAAAGATGAATTTGGACCTAGATCTACCACTGTACAGCAGTATGCAAAGCCAGGGACTGGAAAGTCTTAGCTGAGAGCCCAACAAGTTTCGTTAATTGTGTGACATTTTCTTTCCCATAAGAAGCAGCCCAGAAAGATTTCTCCTGTGACCTAAAACAAAGGCTCTGCACTCCCTCTCTTCTACAAACTCTTTCTGGAGGGGGGAGGGGGAAAAAAAAAAAAGCCCAGGAGAACAGTAAACAAGAGTGGCAGGTTCTAAAGGAATCTTCAGCTCCCCAAACTCCAAACCCAAACCTAGCTCACATCCTTCAGCCTGGCCTTCAATCCCATGGAGCTCAGAAAAGAGATTCTATCCTCATTCCCACGAACAAGACTAATTTACACAAAGCTACAGGAGGATCTCAGCAGGCTTAGCAGCAAAACATGTGCAACTGCTGAATTTATGCTAGAGGCACTGATCCCAGGCTTTGGATGCTGCCATAACATACATATTTATCACTGTCGCCAATAGAACGGCAGAAATCAGAATAGATTATGCCTACTCCCTCTGCTGTTCATTAGGTGGAAATGCATTACAAGACACTGAACACGAGGATAATGAGAAAAACATAAAATTTTATAAATGTATTCTGGGAATGTAAAGAAACAACAGAAAACATATAACCGGGTCAGCATTGAGCAGTTACTAAAATGCAGACAGCGCGGGGGAGTTATATTCAAGTTCATCATGAAAGAATGCCTTTCTCACGTCCAACCCAGGAAAAAAAAAAAGTTATACTTCAGTTTTGATTACTGATACTGCAACAATCAATTTGTCAACTTATGATTCCTAGGTTTTACTCCTTATTTTGCCACTGACTCGGTATGTTCAAATCATGTAACTTTTGTCCAACAGAGTCAGCATTTTATAGGGCTATTTATACCGTGCAAACTGAACAGCTAATGATGTCTCCCTCAACCAACGCATAAACCAATTGCTTCTCGGATTAGGGATGAATAGCCTTATGTACTTACTGCATAATTAGCAGAATGTCTTATCTAGAGGGCATTGGCACTGGATGCACAGACAGAACAGTAGATTTGTTGGACTCCACTCAATAAGCTAAGAACAAAACTCTCTTCTTTTGAGAAGAGCTCGCTCTGTTGTTTGGGTCACTGTGTTTTTTTCCCCTGCTCCTAGTAAACTGACTCCTTTGGGGCAGATTACATGTCCGAGGTTCACCTGGATTCCCCAGTCACTTACTCTGCAGCTTCCCATTACACACAGATTGAAAGCCCCGTGGCGCTCAGTGTCATCCTGCTCACATCTGGTTCCATCTATGAAACTGTCTTCGCGGCTTACCATGAATTCGTTTTCAACGGCCCTGCACATGTGCTTGCATTGCATGTCCCCTGGAGGAGGCAGACAGAAGAAGAAAGGAGTTACTCTTTCAGAAAGGCACGTGGCTGAGCATCGAGCAATGGGAAGAAGTCAAAAGGATCTGACAGAAAGAGTATCCAGGTTTAGCGTGAAAACTAAAACAATCAGTGAAACGGCCTTTTGACTTCAAAGTACAGACAGGTCCATGAGCACTCCCCTTCACAAAGAAACCACTGTTTCTCAGTCTTTCCTTACCTTTGGCAAAGCCAACAGCAGAAGTCCAGGTATAAAAGGATGGCACTTCTACAGTGAGATACAGCGGCTTTAGATTTGTTGCTGCACACTGTTCAGCCATAAAGTCCTGCTGGGTCATCAAACAGGCCTACATCCCAGAGAGAATTGTATGGGTAATGAAAGACGTTACTGAGCACAGAATCCCAAGCAGCATTTTACCCACTAGCTAAAGGCAGAAAGCAGTGGCTGGTAAGTAAAACACCAAAACAACTGCAAATAAAGAAAACCACTTTAAAGAGAGGCTGCAGGATATGCAGAGAATTGTGTTTGGAAGCTGGTATCTTTGCTATTTATACAAAATAAATGGATAAGGAAAATAGGAACAATATAAGAATGTCCCTCTGAAGAAACCTATCATCAAGTGAGTCACTATTTTCTCAACGTCTGTCCTGCTATGAAGGCATACAGAAAATGCTTCATTACACGTGAACAATGCTATTAAATAATACTGCTGTCTTCAGACACAGTGGAACAAATACCTCTCCTGTTGTCAGACAGATGGAGGCTGTATGCCAGATCTTTGGTCCTCCTTCCCAGAGCAGTCAGCTGTGAGAATTACAGTCCCAAACCATACAGCTCTCAAAGGGTTAAACGGCGTTAAGAAAAAAGCTCTGAAGATGTGATGAGCTCCATTACCTGAGTAT
>NW_008824587.1:2620720-2622986 GCF_000699105.1 Pygoscelis adeliae
AAAGCAGGCCTGGAAATGACAGGAGAAGAACTCAACAGAGGCAGATTTGTCCCAAGCAAAGAGCAAGACTCAGACCCCATGGCCCTGAATCAGCCAAGAGGCACTGCAAACACCCCAGCTCCCCACCTCTCACCTGGGGTTGTTACAGACCCGCTGCCTTATCACAACTCCACCTCCACAGCTGCGGGAGCAGGAGGAGAAGGGGCTCCAGACGGACCACTGCCCATGGACTACAGCCATGGGATTCAGTTCTTCCAGAGAGCTGCACTGTCCCTTGGAGCACCACTAAGACCAAGAATATAGAAAATTGGCAGCAGCACCACAGTAAACCCAGCAGGGCTGGCATCTACAAGGGTAGCACAAGTCCCCATCTTTTTGCAGGCCAGACTGTAACAGAGAATCCCAAGATGAACGAGGCACCTTCCCACAAGAGCCTAGAAGAGTCCCATTCCTAATTATAGTATAACATGAGGTTAGGGTTAAAACAAAGAGCTGATAGGTCATTTCAAGTGGAAAGCAAAGCCTTTGAGAAGAGCTCAGATATCAGGCTATAAAACTGCAAAGCAACTCCAGAGATACAGACAAGGTGGAAACACCGAGATCAGCTGGTACCAGTTTGTGACTGGAGTGTCTGGCCTTAGCTCCCTGGCCGAGGGGCAGTGAGCACCGTGCACCTTCCAGCCACCAACAAGGTCTTGCTGTCTAATGAGCTCCATAGCACCCACATCCACTTCTGATCATCAGATCGGCAGCCTCCTTACCTTATTGATTCCACACTCAGTACCGTCCAAGAGGGGAACAAGAAGCCGAGTACAGCTGGATTTGTCTCCTGGTTGTACATGGCATGAGAGAACTTCACATATGTCCTGGTGTGACAAGAAAATCAGGGAGTTCAGGGAGTCACCTCCATTTAAACGGTGCATGTCCCAGATGTTTGGTTTCCCCACAGCTTTCCAACAATGCAAGCAAGTCCCTTCATTTCTCCTGCTACTGGGCAAAAGTTGCGGGCATGTCAAAAGACCATCACTGCCAGCTGTAATGCTAGAAGATGATCAACTGAAGCAATTAAAGTTTCACCCACCTTAGTGCTTCCTCATTAACAAAACATGTCCAGATGGCAGCTATTAGCCACGCTGCATTTCTCAGACATGGGGATTTGAGCAATGGCAGGGAAGCTGAAGGAATCCAATGAACAAGAGCTCCCTAAGACAGGACCCTGAGTAGGTGTACCCAGCACTAGCTCCGCCAGGCCCCTGTTGGGACAGAAGGCTCTGGGTACTGTGCAAACCTTAAAGGAGCCTTATGTGGACGAAGGAGGTGATGGAGAGAAGGGAAGCATTTTAAAAGCCTTTGAAGGTTTGTTCTTTTCCCAGAAATCTGTGGCAGGACAGGACCTTCCATCCCTTTGTAATAAAAGTGTCCCCAGCTCCCTTTTCCTGAATCTTGGCTCCAGAACATTTCCCTGCTGCCCCTAGCAAGACAGACAAACTTTCTACCTACAACATTGCTGTCAGCAAAGGTGCATGCTGTGGCAACACTCCCAAAGGCTATTTTACATTGCTCATCTGCTCCATAGTACAAGCCAGGCTTCCATCCAGGGATGCTGCCGTCCATGTCCGGCAGGTCATTTAAGCAGTTGGTTTGGCCTGTGCTGATAGAAACATAAGAAATATCACTTTCCCAGCTGTGGGCAGTAAGGACAACGACATGTTTGCAAACTTGTGCTGAGTTTCATTCTGGGAGTTGGCTGTTGCTTTCCCAGACAACACATGCTGACTGTGGGCTGTGATGGATTTAGTTGCAGCAGCTGCCTGGAGATGCTCACAGTTCCCTGCTGCTGAAGTTATAACAGAAACCCATTCCTGTTCTTCACCCAGCCAGCTCACAGCCTGCAATGCTTGTTTAAACCTAGATGCTCTGACATTTTAAATAAAATTTCCAGGCTGAGCTAGTGTCTGAGAAGTCCAACACAGCCCAGGCGTGTTAGTCACTAACCAAAGTAATTTCCAGCTACTTAAAGCAAAACCTGGGTTTAACCTCAGCAACAGACAAAAGTGATAAGAAATAAACAAACCCCAAGATTTTAACAGTTCCTCATTTTCCAGGAATGTCCTATTTTATTCCTTGTCTTTCCCTGCCCTCTCCTAAGGTCCCAGCACAGGGAAACACTCCCACATGGGCACACAGAACTCAACCATTCCCTTACCTGACAAAGGCCAGAAACTCTTCTCGGCTGCATGGCGACCAGGTGAGGTCGATGCTGTTG
>NW_008824587.1:2622996-2627731 GCF_000699105.1 Pygoscelis adeliae
ACCCAGGCTGAAATGGCTGCTGCTGCACCGATTCCCCTCACCATCATGAGGGATTCCAAGACTGTAACAGAAGAAGCACAGTGCCCTGAGGAGAAGAAACCCAGAGGCTGGGTTCCCTCGGAGCCTCTCTTCTCTAAGCAAGGGCTGAGCTCCCTCTGCAGCCTTTCCTTCTACTATTGTCACAAAGGTTTTCTCTCCTCTTTGTAGCTTCTAATTGTCACAGAGCATGCAGGAATACCAGAAATTCAAGGAACTCATTCCAAAAGTTTTGAATAACCTATAGGAAACCCCCTGTTATGCCAAGAGATACTTTTCCTTCTTCTGAATCCTTTAAACTGGGGAATGTTTTTACCCAAATAAAACATACTGGGCTGCTCTGGGGCTTTCCTACCAACCTGTGCCCAATCTCATGGGCTATGGTGACTCCCAGGTCAAAGCCGGTATCCTGGGTAATAACACAGCTCCAGAAGGAGGAGCAGACTCCACCTAACTGAGTCACTCCGCGTAGCTCCTTGTTCCCATCAGGTAACTCCAAGTCAAACCTAAAGTAAGGGAGACAGATACAGAGGAAAGAACAAAGAACCACTGCAGCTAATAAAGTCAGGTCTAGACATTCAACTGAATTTATTGGCACCTTCCTGATGTAACTTTGCCAGCTACCTAACATTTCTTTTGACACATGGAGCTCCCTGGGGCAAGATGGTAGCAGTAGGGTCCCACGAATGCCCACTGTTGAAAATTTGTGGTGATTCTACATTAAAAAATCCCCATGACCCCAGACAAGCAGAACAGAATAAAATGACCTAGTCCTATTTGCAAAAGACACAGCAGTATCATCATGTCTTTGAAGAAAGAGCACCAAAACAAAGCCATTACACTCAAGAGAAGTTTGCCTTCGACAAATTTAGCCAAGGCAATTTAGGGCAAGGAGCCTGAAAGTCAGACAAAATGTCTGAGTCAGAGTAGCACTAGAAATCCTCCACAAAAAACACCAGTGGGTTTTCACTTCCAGTTACTGTTCAACTTTTCTGCCCACAAAAAGCTGCAGTGGGTTTTCCTGTGCGGCTCTGGAAGCACACAATGACTGCTCAGGTCTGGCTGGTCAGTGCTTGGGAAATATTCCAGTTCCTCCAGAAACTGAAGAAACAGCACCTCTGACTAACTGCGTCACACTAAGGGCAGGAGAATCAACCCCAGGCAGGAGAATCAACCTGTTTCCAAAGACTCTGTGATGCCCAACTGCTGGAAGACCCAGTGCAAATCACTGTCACTGCGCCAACAGCTGGACACTGTCAGCCCTGTTTCCAGTCCCCTCCCAGGGCGGGGGAGCTTCAGTACCTGGTGACGTAGAGGACAACGTCAGCATGCTGGGGGTCAGAGTCATTCTGGGGGTTGACCTTCTTGCTCCACTCACAAACGCTGATCAGCGAGGAGGTGATATTTGTTGTGATGTTTACCTCTGCCTAGAGCGAAGGCACATGTCTGCACATTTCATACAGCTTTTAGCAACCCCTTTTAGCAACCACCACGTGAACATGGTCCTCCCTGCTTACCTCCGGTTGTCTCAAAACAAGCATTTGCATAAGATGAACCCTGAAATGAGCACCCAGTGAGGCATCTCTCAGCAGCTCTGCCCCCTGTTAAGAGATAGAAAGGATTCGATAAAGAAGGCACCTCGGTGACTCCCACTACCTGTTCCAAATAACAGGGCTGCATTCACTACAAAGGTAACATACCTGGTAACCATAAGGGGCAACTACAAAGTCACCGGGAAGCACAACATTAAAGCATGCACTACAAATGTAAATAAATCTGTCAACAGATGAGAACTGTTGTTAGACTTGTCAGATACTCTGAAGCAGAAAGAAAAAATCTGCAAGGAAAACAGTTTCATAGGGTAGGAGAGTGAATGCTAAAGACTTTTTTGCAATATACACACACAGAAAATGCACAAACGAATTCTTAATAATAGCAAAGGGAGACATTTAGAGAAATCCTGTAACAGAAATAAAACGTTGAAATGTAAAATGTAAGATTAATTCAGTGGATCTTGTTCAATCTTACTGAAAGCAACAGGGACCGGATCAAGGCTCTGGTGGTAAAACTCTTGCTACTGTATCTGACATACAACAATATTAGTAATGAAATGAAGAGCTACATTTTCTACATGGGCTTTAAGGCTACAACCCCAAAGCTTCTAACACCCACTTTTCCTCGTGCAGCTCCTTGTACAAGGGGAAGCTTGCCATGTGGCGCCAAGGGAAGCAGAGAGGAACACCCTGCACATAAGCAGTGCTCTGTACTAGGAGCAGGTAACCACAAACACCTCTGAAAGTGCACTCGCAGAGGTCTGTCTGCCTGTGACACGGCCTGTGACGCTGTGAGCTCTCACACTGGGACGGCAATCCAAACGGAAAGCTACTCACAATGTTCAGGTTGGCAAGAATATATCGCTCCGTGTCCTCTTTGTGGTACAAGTAAACGTCTGGACCTGCTACGACCATCAGCTCCAGATGTTTGACAGCTCCCTCAGCCCTCTTCTGCAGGCGAGAAGGAAACCGCCCTGCCGAGCAGCACAAAGGGACACAGGGAGTTTAAAATGCAAGACAACATAAAAGGTCCCACAGATCCACTCCTTCTTCCTGAAAGACTAGAATAATCCAGCTGGAAGACCACTCCTCCAGTTGCTTGCTCAGGTTTCCCGCTTCTGTTGGTTTCTTTCACTTGCCAGCATCCTTAATAACATGCTTATGCTATCAAAATAACAAATACCTAAATGAAAAAACACCAGTTACACCTCAGTGAGGTGAGAAACGTCTATCAAGTACACTCATATATTTGTAAATACAGATTTTTCCTCTGATCTCATGCAAGCAACCCCACTACCAGGAGACAGCTTTTCCAAGCAGAACCAGCAGGGCTTCCTCTCCGTGTACGTTACCTCTTGCTGTATTTTCCCCTCTTGCGGCAGTTCTGAAGAGAATGTGGGGTCTGGAGAAGCCAAGGTCCTTCAGCAGGGCCATATCTTTGCTTCTGACAGGCCTGATATGAATCTTTTCCTCATCTGCAATGACGACTCCTTGCTAAAGGAGATGAAATTCCATCTCTGAGTTATTCCGAAGACATTTGCTATCAGTGAAGAACTGTGTGCCATATCCTTCCTGTTTCTCCTTTGTAATGCTCAGATTTATTAAATGGATGGTTCACACATTTGGTGCATCAAGCTGCAAACCTACAAAGGCTGTAAACGCTTGCAAGAATAAATTCAGTGCATACTCACCAGCTGCCCTTCACAGTAAGTGACTCGACACTTCGCCCCGGGAGGTTGCAGTGGATTTCCACCTGCAAAGCAGTTGCCTGAGAATCGCTTCAGTAAGCTAAAGGAAGAGTTCACCACTTGATTGCTCACAAAGGAAGAGGAAAGGAGGGCATGGTCCTCTAGAAATTCAAAGGCATAGAGTTCTCCCCAGGCCTCAATGGAGCAGTGTTGAATACGACAGGACATCAGCCCAATCTGTTGTTCTTTACAAGGGCAGGTTGGCTCAGCAACCACAAACTCAGGTACTGAAAGAAATGAAACAAGACCAGAACAAGGGGAACAGTTACGAGAAACAATGATACACAGAAAACAAATGTAATGATCCATCTCCCCAGGAAAAAACACTCTCCAAACGACAACTGTGGCCTTTCAGGGTCATTGTGTCAACAGTCAAAGAACTTCTATGCTTTCATGTATTCCAAAGTGAGGATAATCTGACTGGGAGCAGACAACAGCTCTGAAACCGGCTCCCAATTTATCGGCGCTTTTCCTCTTTCGATGAGGAGAACAGTTCATTTAACAAAGGCTGAGACAGTTTTGCTTCCTCAGATGTTAAGTATTACCGAGTGAGAATTATCATAATCCAGACAGACACTGGGATGAGCACTAGGTGAACTCACAAGTAGGCAACATCCTTGCTTTAAGGATTTGAGAGTTTAAAACGTATCTTTATTCTGAACTACGATCAATCCAGACCCAGAATACTAGTCTCTCCAGGTGTTTGTTTAAAAAAGATTATCAAGTGCATTTAAAGCTATTCTTAGTCTAAAGCTTCACACTCAGAAGACCTGGATCTGTTAATCTCATAGAAAAATACCCATACAGGGAATGAGGACCGCAGGAGAAACGTGCAAAAAGATTTATCATCTCTCCTTCAGCAGATTTTAAATACTGACCCTGTGCTTCAACCGCTTTCACACTGAAACATGGATTGCCTCACTGAGTAATGTGACTCAGAAATGCTAAATGCTTGTCAGATCAGGGTTCATTAATAAGCGTTCTTAGCATTATCAAACGTACAGGATTAGAAATAAACCGACAGACGTGTTCCAAAATCAAGAAGGAAGGAGCCCTGCATACCATCAGACACTGAGCTGGTTCCAAAATAAGAGAAAACGTCTTCCGCATCCAAAGCGCCGAGAAATTTCTGCAAGAAGAAGAATAGCTTTACTTTTTTTTTTTTTTTAAGAAAAACAAATGGATACAAGACTATCGCTTAACTGAACCTAACCTGGAAGGAACGCCAGTGAACGACTCAACAAGTACCGATGCCAAGTTCTCATGGCTTTATTTTGCACTAAGCATGGGCTGCACAACAGCCACCCAGAGGGAACAGCTTTATCTTCTTGATTAGTGAGGTTCGATGGATTTTGGCTCGGCGCACGTTGTGTTGTCTCTCCTTTTTTTTTTTTTTTT
>NW_008824587.1:2628660-2634818 GCF_000699105.1 Pygoscelis adeliae
TCCCCGGCGGGCTGTAGTAATTTAGAAAAAACGATAATCTTCGCGTCAATAAATAAAGTGCTGCGGGCAGGCGGCTGGGACGTCCCGTTGCAGGCAATGCCCCTGTCGCTAGGGAGTCCAGGGCCACTCGGCACCGAGGCGGGAGGCCAAGAGCCCAGAAACAAAGGGAGATGATCCTTTTTTCCTTCTTTTTGTCACTTTAGCTACTGAAACAAAAGGCAAACAGCCCCAAGGAGTCCCTGTCTACGTGTCAAACATACGCCAAAAAGAAGCATCCACTCAAAGCGGGAAACAGCCAAGAAGTTCCAGCTGTCAATGGGAACGGGCATGTGGTAAAGGCCAAATCCACAAATAAAATGGACAATGGTTCTGCCAAAGACAATCCTCCTTTGGCTAAGCCAAAATCCAAGAAGGTTGCAATGGATAAGAATTTAAATGGCACCAAAAGCGATGGAAAAGGCTGCAAAGAAAAAAAGAAAAATGGCAATATTCTAAAGGAGAACGGGGATATAAAACATAAGAGGAGGAAAGCTGAAGAACGTGCGGAGCAGCAACCCAAAGAGTGAGTACTTCAGGCATCGTATGTGTATGTGAATATTTATTTTGAGAGCTGTACATAAGGAGCAGAGAGCAGTACGTTCAAAACAGCTGCACTCTTCCAGACTAAATTTTGGGAGAAATAAGACGCATGCTGCTCCTACTCCTCAGATACAGCAACGCACCTGCATAGGTGACAGTACTAGACTAATTTTCACGAAGCTAATTTCTTGATTTAAAAAAATAAATACGCTTTTCCTACACTATAAAGATGCAAGACTGCTTTAAGACCATTAAATGTAATTAAATCTGTACTTACCAGGGCTGAAATCTGGTTTGATGACGTTGATCCAAAAGATATTGAAGCAGCAATAGGACCTGAAGCAGCAAAAATTGCTAGAAGAAATCTGGGACTTGAAACAGGCCAATCCAACCAGTCTGTGGAACAGGTGCTGGTTAAAGAAAAGGCTTCTGAAGGGTGAGTGGCATTCCAGCGGGAAGGATGGTGGCAGAGATTACCTTCTAATAGCTGTGATTTGCAGGTGCGCAGCGTAAGCTGACATCTCCCCGAGTCTGCTGACAGACAAACTGCCCAGTCTTCCCCATTCGTATCAACCTGCGAACCTTGTGAACTCCACTCTGCGGTCCCTGTAACAGAGGTGTCACCAAGCTGTCCTTTGTCTTTTAGGCTGACACGAGCTGTAGCCATGGACTGTGAGATGGTGGGAGTGGGACCCAAGGGTGAAGACAGTATTGTGGCTCGTGTGTCCATCGTGAACCAATTTGGAAAGTGCATTTATGACAAGTATGTCAAGCCTACAGAAGAGGTGACTGATTACAGAACGGCTGTTAGCGGCATACGCCCTGAGAATATAAATACAGGTAGGAGGTTTTCTTCCCCCAAAACGTTCTTTAAGGAGGGAGAATTTTACGGACTATCACAGAAGCCTCGTGCCTTGGATAAGTTTTAGACCTATTTGGGGAAATGGAAAACAAAACGTAGTCCGAGTGCTAAGAAACATTGTGGGAAGAAGTACTTCTTACAGAGTGGTCACTAATGCCCTGGAAGAAATTAACTCATGGATTATGGTATGGGAATAATAGGAAGTTTATTTCCTTTCAGTGCTATGCTCTTTATGGAATTCTCTATGCTCTTGTAACAAGCAGAGGATTTGGTGTGCTGTACAAATTTGTGTAGCTACAGTCCCAAGGATACAATTGCCTTCACAAAAAAGATTCAGTGTTTTAATTGTAGTTTGCTTAGTTGTCTTATGCATCTAACGGGGAGCGTTTCATTGTGCGGTATTTTTAGGTGAAGATTTTAGAACGGTTCAGAAGGAGGTCGCTGACATCTTGAATGGGAGGATTTTAGTTGGACATGCTTTACGCAATGATCTAAAGGTACATGGCTGCAGATTTGTTATTTTGAAGACAAGGCTCCAAAAATTTAAGATTGATTAAATTTCTAATACATCTTTCTGGATCAGATGAACACACCTGAACTCCTAGAAACTACGGCTTTATCACTGTTACCTCAGTTTCTTGTTATTTCATGCTGCACCAAGTACAGCCCTAATCACTTGCCCACTAAAGTTCTTCAACTTCCAAATTCTGTTGCCAATAGCACTGATCTGCTTACTAAAGAGCCAGGAAAGAAACAGAGTGGTGAAAAAACAGCTTGCATGCTTTGCTTAGCCCCCAAAGCTCAGCAGTCTGGTCATCGTTTCCAGAGACAGGTATCTTATGTCATGTTGTACCAGCGCTGCAGGTAGTCGCTACAGGCGGTGCCTCCAGCCTCAGTTCTGTTTCTCATGCTAAGTAGAACTGTGGTTCTTGAATCCAGCCAGCGTCTGGATGATCTTGGTCTTGTCCATTCATGGTTTTGAACTCTCTCTTATAATGGATGGAAGGAGAGCAGGAAGCTGTACATTCAGCTGTATAAACTTCCATGCGACAGCACGCTTTGGACTGGAAATGTAATTTCTTCTAGGTCCTATTTCTTGATCATCCTCAGAAGAAGATACGCGACACACAAAAATACAAGCCTTTCAGACAGAGAGTCAAGGTAAGAAGCTGACGGGAAGGTGCACCTCAATTAACTGACTCTTGAGCTGCTGACTGCCAGCTGCTAGCTCACTCCTACACTTGCCTCTACCTGACCCTGTTCCTTCTTTCCTACCTGAAACAGGGATGCCTGCTTTTTGTCATCTGAAAATACTAGTCTGGTTGAACGCTTACTTAGTGTTTGAAATATATCAGTAAGTTACTTAGTTCAGTACAAACGTTACCAGTAATACCTGTGCACGAAATTCAGTGGCTCTCCCATTCTTTAGCACTTGCATGGTCTTCATAATGCTTCTGTGGATAGCAAAATAAGATGGTAGAGTTCTACTTACAGTAAGGCTTATGCGATCTTCTTAATGGTACCATTTCCATAGGGATATAAAAAAAAAATAGATGGCTTCAAGTTTCTGCTTAGACTGCAAGAGTAAAGGTTCAGATTATAGGAAGATATTTTAAGTTTCATAACTATATACTCAGGTTTTCTTTTTCATAACAAAGCACCCCAAACATAAATCTTAGGGTTATGGTAATACACCTAAAATCCTCTCAGCAGCACACACATAAATCTCATAATTCATTAATTATTCTTGACAGTTAACCAGTAGAAGCTCAGGTGTGCTATACTTCATTGAGGAATACACTTAAACTAGTATTTTTTAGTATACATATATATGTACACACACATCTATATATCTCTCTCAAATAGTGCAAGACAGCATGATTCTATCTTTTCTGTTTCTAGAATGCACGGCCATCATTGAAACTGCTCTGTGAGAGACTGCTGAATGTTCAAGTGCAGACATCAGAGCACTGCTCGGTATGTATCTCGTCAGAATATACATTTTTGGGTAGATCAACAAGGTACTACGCATTAGCTCTAGGATCTAGGTTCAATCCAGAATGCTGTGGCTTCATTCTAGCCTCTCACTCAAGCTCTGCTTGGACACCAGCATGCAGTAAGATTGTCATCTAAGCTTGCTTACCATTATGTGTCCCATACCACTTGGATTACTTCCTTATTTTCATAAACTTTTTGCACAAGTCAACTGTATTTTGTTTAAATATTAATTCTTGTTATTTTAAGATCCCCAGGGAAAAAAGTAATTCTCAAGTATCAACCGCTTACCTTAAAAGCAGCATTCTGCACCATTGTACTATGGCGGGTTGGATAAAATAGTGTGAGAGCCTACTGCCGAATCTCAGCAGTTAGTTCCTGTCTTTCAGCTGCCAGGAGGATATAATAGAGGAATGAACTGAAAAAGCAGGGCAAGTTGTGAGGGTATCTCCAAGATACTGTATCAAGAGTATTTTTTCATTATGGCTTTCCAAGTCACGATCAGAAAGAGAAGCGCGTAGCCTTGTGGTGGGCCATGCATTCTGAACACATACTCATCCCCTTCCACTAGCCACAGAACCTAAATCTAGAAAGAGATTATGAAGTGTTAATTGAAAGGATGTCTTAAAATGATGTAAGATTTAGCTGCTTATTAACAATGTTCTTAAACCATGTCAGCTATGTTTCATTAGGCCGCTTGTTTGTTCTGTTCTCTTTTAGATTCAGGATGCACAAGCAGCTATGAGACTGTACACCTTAGAGAAAAAGAAATGGGAAGCTGCTGTTAAGAACAAATCTAACAACAAAAATTGTAAAACTTGAATGATTCTACCCTGTGTTTTTATCTGCAGCATTTGCTGGTTTCATGTCGCATTCCAGGGCAAATTTAGAGATAACTCAGAACTGACAGCAGCTACTTCATAAAAATCAGTCAAAAGACAGTAACTTCCTAACCTGGTAGGTGAATGCTGCCATACAAGAATACTGCTAGTATCCCCTTTCTGGATGGTACCTATGCCTAACGCCTACTCCTGTGTTTAAACAATACTTGTAACAAATGCCTGCATTTGTGAAGTACTTCACCAGTTCCATTTCTGCAAAGGAAATATACACTAAGTTAAAAAAAAAGTGTTTTTAAATTACGATAGATGAAGGAAGAAACTGTCATTGCTTTGCTGAAACTCCCAAGACTAAAATCTTTATTTCAAGTATTTTAAAGTCTACAAAGTAAGGTGAATTCTTAATTATTGCTGTTAGTCTCACAGTTGTGGTACCTAAATCAACAGAATATATAACTTCATATATTATTAATGGCCCAATATTAATCTTTCTGGTGAGAAAAAGCTTCTAAAATATTTCTGGAGGATCGAAGCTTTTATATCTGAACAGAAGTGTACAAGTGTTGTTCTTCTACAAAAAGTTTTTCTTTTACTTCCGCAGTTTCAAAAGCGTTGCATCCACAAGGGTCATTATCTCCTGGAGAGAAATGTGAGAATTGTCAAATACAAGGTTACCTTGTTGCCTCACTTATTTTTATATTCATTTATTAATAAAAACACTGTGTCTGACATAGGTCTGTAAAGTGGCTGGTGTTTTAAACGTGTGGGGTCTGATTCTGAAAATCCAAAGCAACTGTTACTACCAGACTCAACACTAATGCTATGATTTAAATAATCTAAATGGATACGGGAAGGTAACAGGGAGTGGGGTTTGGAGATGTAGCAGTTGCATGTCGCACGCTTGTATTGCCAGAACAAGAGTGTTCTGGCCTTGTCTGTGCTGTCTGTCAGCAGGGGACACGGGGAACAACGGATTAGGTTTACAACAGAAGAGGGAGCTTTCTTCTCTTTTGTGACTTCTTTTTCTGCACCACCTTATAGCTGCCCTGTTCATTAAAATGGTGCAGGCAACGCCTGTGGGAGGCACTGGAGAACAAGTTTGCATGTAACTGTCTTTGAGACAAATGTAAGCAGGCTAAACGCGTAACTAAAAAGAGGAAAGTTATAAGACTAACCAGTTTTATTGGCTTGATGAACAAACTTCTAGTTAGTAGTTTCTTGGCAGCAAGCCATTGCAAAGGAAATATTAGTGTAACACTTTAAATACTTGAATAAATTTGCTGTTTCTGGTGTTTAAACTAGTTACCTTTTTGCAGTATGACTACTTCTTGAAATTTAATATAAGTTAAACCTTCAGGCAAACTGTCACAAGGGTTTGTTTTGTTGTTTTTTGGGTGTTTTGGTTTTTTTAAGGATGCCACTTGCAAAGCAAAAATAACTGGATGTAATATGCTTTATTCCTGTAAACTTTAGCCTGTTTTAGTATGTAGTAAATTAATGCAATGAAATGTTGCAAGAGACTAGAACATAGTTTTAAAAAATTACAGCGTGAAGAAAAAACTTCCAACTACTTGTTTTCAGTCATCAGAAATACTCTTACAAACTCACTCTTCACCCCATATACACCTAAATCTGTGAATTTCTGCACTATGTAATTCCAGCTATTTGAAAATGATAAAATCCATAATAACCAGAAATGCTATACTAAGCATCCACTCTTTATTATCACAGTGATTTCTACATACCATGCTAGATGGAAAACAGCTTTTTATTTCAGACAGCAGTTCTTCCATTTTCTGGGACAGCATATCCAGCACAACATCATCTGTATGTAAATGACCAGGATAATTTATGGTTACTAGCACAACCGCCAATGGTTTCAG
>NW_008824587.1:2634849-2647292 GCF_000699105.1 Pygoscelis adeliae
CACAAACAGAAGGCAAGATGAAGTTATAACTTTATACCATCAGAGGGGCATTTAATAATTACTCAAGAACAAGTGGGATGAACTCTGTTTCAATTCATCCTCCTTTCTCAAATATACAGTAAGTCTTTCCTGAGAGCAACGACCCTGTCCCTGGGCAGCTGCTGTTACACTTTTCTTTATTAATCTTCTGGGGGTGGGGGAGAGGAAGAGACTTGACAAACACCACCACCATCTCACCATACTGAGCCATCTCGTTAATCAGCACACAGATACTTTCCACCACTGCTGGATCATCGTAGTGAAGGCAGTAGGCATCTTTGATCAGGTTTATTCCACTGCCTTTTGAATCTGTTATAAATCTCAAAGCCGATATTTCTGAAAGGGAGACAAAACACTGCTGGGCTAATTGGTAGCTGCAGACTGCATTATCTGCTTTCCAGCCCCCCACTCCAGCTAGCACACATGTAATACTTTTCCAGGAAGTCACGTCCATTATTTTCAGCCTTCCTAAAAGCTAGTCTGAAGCATATCTGGGCAACAAGTAGAAGACCATATATGCAGCCGACACTGTCATGCATGGCAGAAGTGATATTTTCACAGTTTTCACATTGATTGAGCCCTACCCATTTACACAGTTGAAACAACTTCATCGTAAAATAAGTAAGAAAACACTCTCAAGTTACTAACAGATCAGATTGTGCTGATCTAATACTTCTCATACATGCACGCTGGGTCTCTGGGAAGAAAAAAATTCGCACCTCCAGTTTCACTATTTCCTCTTCCAGTCCTGCAAGAAAAAATTAACTTGGGAGAGCAGATGCCAATCCCAATCTCACTATGAGCTCTTGAACTATACAGAAACATCCACTTCTGACCTGATTTGCAATTAATAAAAAAAGAATTGTGAATGTTACCAGATAGCCTTAGAAGGCTTGCTAATGCCAGGCAGGTGTTCTTCACCAGCAGTGGTCTTTCTGGGTTCATCCTGAGCGCATCCAGCAGAAGTGCTGTTGTGGGCTCATACTCATTTTCAGTTAAGCAACCTTTAAAAAAAAAAAAACACACACATAAAATCGCAAAACTTCAATATACTCAAAAGCCTTTAACACACTCATCAGCATTTCAACTTCTGCCTCCTGTTTCTGAAATGACTTTTTAATTATGCGATAAAAGTTACAAAGAAAGCATGTGAAAACCTGTACTGCAGTAAAAAAGGCCCAATAAAGATCATGAGTTGACCCAGAGGTCTAGGAGAAATTTCTGATACATTTTCTATGTCAAGATTTCCTTTCATTCTCCAAGCCAAAAGGAATGGAGAGTCCTGAATACTCATTCTGCTGGCAGGTACTAGAAATGAGATTGCTTAGGGCATTTCACTCAGCTCTTCCTAGTGGAATGATGGCGTAAGCGCAGGGCGGTAAACATGGCAATATTCTTGCATGAGGAAGAAGTAAGACAGTAGTACTGCAAGGATGCGTTTCTTAGCACACATGATAATGACAGATATGCATTTTATTTTTTAATCTGAAATACTGTTCCCAATTTACAAAGCAAATGGCATAAAAAACAAACCTCCCAGCCCATGCTGCGCAACACTAATGCTGCGTTCAAAGGAGTAACACAAATGGGATTCTTGGTCTTAAGAGAGAAGCCAGAGAATGCTCTGCACAACAAGGTTCCTGTAGCTGCCTATCGTTACAGTACCATCAGCAGTATCTCGTTATATAATTGCTACAGCTCATCAAAAATAGCTTCATTAGGGAGTGTTAGAGAGCAAGTGCATGGACGACTGGTTAAGAGAGGATGCAAGTTCCTAACTCTGCTGCCATCTGCAGAGCCTGCTGAGGCCAAGCAGCCTGTATTTCAAGGATCACCGCTGACAGACAGAGCGTTTGGCATACCAGCCTTTTCTGTGCACAAGGGACAAGGCAGCTGGGAAAACACACCTTGGAGTGACAATGCCCACAGAGCTGAGCAAGCAGACTCCGTGACTGTTCCATTCTGGAGGTGCTCTTGAAGGACCGCAGAGGTAACAGGGACAGCACTTTTCAGCAATGCTTGGTCTACATTATTCTCTGAATTACCATAACAAAACGGAAATGCATTAAGCAGAGTTATTTAATCAAGTAATAATATCATAAGCACATTGTATGTCAAATTATATCAGTAAAACCTTAATGGGTGATGGCATTGGAGTAATGCAACATTATTTTAGTATGGACAACAGCAGAGGGAAGGAATTTAAAGTGTCCAAAACCAAATAGTATTTTACAGGACTAATAAATAGTAATGTTTATTGCAGAAAGCTGAACTTCCCCAGGAACTAGTTTTCTTTGCCATTTAAATTATACATGGGGATCACAGCAAGAAACCTCCAAAAAACCCACCTTTTTGACAGAATATGGTCTGCAGGATAGATATTTAGCTGGTCACATAAATCAAATGGGTGGTTCATTGCACAGAGGGAATAAAACACACCAAGTCCAATTGTGCGCACACTGTGCTTTCAGCCTTCCTTGGTGATTAGAACACCACACACCTATACAAGAACATGTCACAGTAACAAATCCCCTAAAAAACTCCCAGCGTGGTCTCATAAGGAGTCAGCTCAAGCAATCACCCATGGCTCTCCAGCACTCTGGGATGACGCTGGTTTAGTTCTAAGGGAATGGGAAAAGTTCACTTGCCACCTGGCCAATCACATTTCTTTTGGAAAAGCAAGTCTCTAGGAGATGTCCAACTCGAGATTTAGCACAGTGCTGCCAAGAGAAGCGTGATGCAAAGAAATAGGATGCTATTAATTCCAAATGCTATTCTGATACCTAATCTAATATGCTGTTTGCACTGCAGTCCCTCTGCTAAGAGCAGAGCAAAACCACAACTGACAAACCAGAAACTGCGTGTACCCTTTCATTTCTGACAGCCTGCTCATAAGCCGTATCTTGGCCTAAACAGTAAAGATTTTACTTTGACACCTTATCACAAAAAGGGTTGCTAAAAAGTCTGCATTGTTTTCTCTCATTTAACTCTGGATCACTTAAAGTTATTCTAGTAGTGCTATGGAGACATCTCTCCAGAATGGGAGAAAGAAGAAAAATCCAGTCCCAGCAACAGGAATGCCTGAGCTCGATTAGGCACAACCCCTGCTGCCTTTCAGCCACGTGAGTCTAGGCACAATACTTGCTGTGTTCTACCTACCACTCGCAGCCAAGCTCCAGAGAACTCCGCAGCAAGAGAGGCAGATCTTTTCATTATGAAGAAAATTTCTTAAAATTGACAGAAGGTCTGGAATTACTCCAACTTTCCTTAGGTTCTCTGCAGTAACTTCTAAAAAACACAGAAATTCTATAGAATCTTCTATTTTTGTCCCCCTCACTGTCCTCGCAACAGACAGCACTACTAACCATATTTAAACAGTGCTAACAAACCAGTAACATGATGCCATCAGCTGGACAAAAGAAAGCAAGAGAACAGACCGAATTCTTTAACAAGATCCACTTAAGCATAGTGTTTAGCACAAGTGACCCTTTTCAAATGGACGTTTGGCCATCCTTTTTCCTTACAGATCTGAAATTTACAGAGCAGAAAAGGAACTGAGAGGGCATAAATTACTATTTTTCAAACGTTTGCAATTTAGCAATTCAAGCTACCTCAGCTTCAGAATTAGGAAACACTGTATAAAAACAGTTTGGTCTTAAATGGTAAGTTTATTTGTACATGACACTTTGTACTGTTTTCTGGGGGTTTTTTTGTTTGTTTGTTTTTTTTAAGATTATCCCCTTGCTGCTAAATCCTTCTGTAACCATTTATAAAAACAGTCTTCTGTGGACTGTTGAACTGGCACTGAAAACAAGTAAAAAATACTATAAATATTTAGCAATGACAATCTCAGGAGAAAAACCAAAGTAGAGAAATTAGGTAGAGTGGTTTCAATTCACCATGGCACAACCAAAAATAGAATTCAGGTCGTACGCCCTCATTTTCCCAAGCACTACTATTTGCACAGTTTGTACTTGTTTCCAAAACAAGATGAAATACAGGACCACTCTAATAGATACAATTCTGTAAGTACCTGAAGCCTCAGAAGTGTATCTCATACTTTCAGGAGTGTTATCTTACCAATATTACCACTATTAAACTAATACCTACAGACATCCACATCTCTCAGTCATGAGTTCTGCATTGTATCTTGTATTAGATGATAGAAGTAGAAACACAAGAATATTCCCCAAAAATGAACAAGGTGACCCACCACTGGCTGAAATCATCATCAATAACGTGCAGACCAATGAAAGTAACTCTTCATTTTCAGAGTGTTTTCTCACTGTCTCTAACAGAGAACCGGTCACATTCTCATCCAGGGCCATCACCACATCCTGTTCTAGAGCTGTCAAAAGTAAACATTTGAACAGAACAAAGATTTCAGTGGCTTTGAATGAAGTCTGAACGCCCTGCTGTCAGCATAAGTAAAACACTCAATTAACAGCATTTCTTCACATAACATATCCGAAAGGTACTTTAAATTTTCTTTTTCTGAAACACTATTCTTACTATTTTCAAGCTTGTATCATTATCAGGTGTTACTGGGGTAAACTGCCAAGAAAGTGACAGCAGGGATCACACAAGAGACTAAAAAACACTTTTATGGTTTGAAATTCAAATACCAGAACACTGAGAGTCTCTTATTCATGCAATGCAGTAACACTCTACGTAACACAAAAACAAACATCAGTAGCCTGTATTTAAAATTAAGACCAACACAGAACTCACATATGCCAGTCCTGAAGAAAGTCCATGAGAATCCAGACTCTTATTAAAGCTGGTTAAATTCCTCTATTAAATTTATTCCCCAAAATCATTACTGAACCCATTTCAAACCTTATCTGCTACATCTAACTTTACAAGAGACAGGCTGTATTACCCAGCATCAGTTGGAAGTCTCATAACTGTACCTTGACTAAGAATTTCAAGCAATAGACTGCAACCATCTACTTGTAACTCGAGAGAATCTACATGAGTCTTCATGGCGAAAATAATCAATTCTGTGAACGTTAGCAGATAGGGCAAAGCTGTGGGGAAAAGAAGTTATTTGAGCCAGCATTCAGTTACACAGCTTAGAACACTCAGTGGGTATCTAGACTCCAAAACACCAGAGTTCCAGTTTCAAATATATTTGAGTCCCTATGGACGATGTGATATGGCAGAACAACATTCTTGAATCAAAGAGAACAAAATGCAAGTATAGGTGGAACAATACAGAGTGAATTTTGTAGTCTCTATGGGAAGTGTCTCTTAACTAGAGACAGCTTGCAAGGCTACGCAAGCTAAGTGTAGCCAGCACATTCCTCATTAAGTCACACTGGCATTGTTCACTGGTCATGTAGCAAGTTGTGGGGTAGAACATTGTGCATAAATAAACCCAAACCCATGCTTTTCAGAACCTGTGGAGGAAAGTATTTCACCAGGTCTCCTAGTTCTAGGAAGACTTTGAGCTTTTGGAATCGCTAATACGCCTATTCAGTGTATCCACAAATATATGATAAAATGCTGAGGAAAAACTGGATGGTTTTTAGGGATCCATCTTGAGCACCTTCAAAGATGTGAGCATCAGTCATGGGAAGCCATGGGGCAGAAGTGCCAAACAAGTCAGACGTGTGCACAGCCTTGCATTGCTGTCAATAGGATTGAATGAGAATCACGAAGATCCATTCATTTTTTTATTTATAACCAAAGCCTGCTGTAAGACTGAGTAAAGATTTCTTCAGTAACAGAGTTGAAGATATAGGTAACTCTAAGGAAAAAAACCAAATTATTCTTTTTCCTTATCGATTACAGATATGAACACCCCTGTGTTTTAACATCATAAGCCAATGCCAGCATTAAAATGCTATCACTATCAAATGACAGCGCATTTTATAACTGAGTTAACACAGTGCTTTGAAAATATTTGTCTTGATCCGAAAGATTAATCTGAAAAATGTGCTGATGCTGGGAGAAAATACACAGTCTTCACTCACACAGCTTTACTAGAGACGTGTAGCTTCCTTTTGCTCTATCAGTCTTACAGCCCTAGGCATTACCCCCAAGTTGCCCCAGCACTGATATGAATTACCTTCCTCAGATGTCAGTTTGCCAATTCACCTTGGTTGCCAATTAAAATATCACTAAGTTTTTTTCCAGTGCCCATTTTTTCTTATGCAGTAAAACACCTCTGCTGTTTGACAAAAGCATTCACAAAACAAGTACCAACACACTCACATCAACTCGCGGCCTATTCCAGTGTGTTCCAAAAATGAGAAATAGGAAGAGAGCAATTTCATTCTCATTTATTGTCATGAGAATTTTTTCCCCTCTTCCTACTACCTCAAAATGTAAGGAAAGAGCAGAATAAATACATTAATAAAATAGTGCCTTACCACTTTTATCTCTTACAAAGCTGGCAAGGTGCTGAATAGCTTTAGCCTGTGCTTCTTCTATATCCCAGAAAGCCTGCATGAATTCTATGTAAACGAAGAAAATTCTTCTAACCATTTGATACAAACACTTATAAAAAGCACTCAAATTTTCTCTATTTTGTGCAAGATGTGCATTCATATAAATTAAAATAATGCAATTTGTCATTGTTGAAAAGAGAAAAACTTTTCCCCTAACACATCAAGCATTTAAATATTACAAAGTGTTATGATTCACCTGTATAATCTGTGTATTTGGCATTATATATTTTGGGGGCCTGTTAGAATATTAAATCAGAGCAGGGATAGGGGCTTTAAATGCGTTATTCCAATAGCCTTTTCAGATTAAGATCCTATCTTCCTTACTTAGAAGGTAAATAATGGAGCAGATCCTTTGTTGGCATAAATCAGCAAACATGTTAGAATGCAGACAAAATAAGGGCTCTCCAATTTTCTGAGGAATGACCTCTGACCCCATTTAACTTGTGCAGTAGGTATGGCTGGTAATCTTATGAGGTTATAGAAAAGGCTATATAGTGATCCTTCCTCCAAATAGCATCCCATTTTATTTCAAGTAAAATGAATGTCCAATAATTCATTCTCAAGCAGAAAATGGAAAACACATGGGTTTATTTCCTATGAAAATCACCATTACATTAATTTTGTTTTCCTTATTACCTAGAACACTTTCGATTCCTCCCTCAAGGAGCACATCTATTATTTTGGGAGGCAAAGACTTTTTCAGATTTACTAAAGAAGCACCAGCAAGAGTCAGGCATTCCCTAATAAATGGAACATCAGTCAGATCCCTAGAATTACGAGAGACAGAAGCAGCACCAATAAGTTAGAACTGGTAAGTTACAAAAAAAATTCTACAGGCTTTGTTTCATTTTGATATAAAAAGCTAACAATACTTCTTTGAAAACTGGATTATTTTTGATAGAACTTAGACAATTTACTTCAAACAGCTAATGAAAGAGCTTACATTGTGCAAGCCATGCTTAGGCTTCAAGTTAATGGCTTGTAAAATTCCGTGTAACATGATTTTATAATGTAATCTTCAAAAAAAGGACACCTATGCATATCAGAGTGCCCACTTCTGAATGAACACCAGGTCTTTGACATTTTTAATTACTCAATTGGTCGAGGCAGTAAGATCAGCCACCTTGACTCAATCTCTTTCAAACAGTAGCTAACATTCCCGTCCTTGTGAAGGTAGGTGGGGTTTAGGACAAAAAATAATAAAGGGAAAGCATCCAGAACTCACTTTGCTGTGGGTCTCATGCTGGGCTGAATCTGTAGCATCATAAATAAAATTGGAAATAAAGGCAAAGAGCTGTTATCTCCATTTTGCATTAGTGTCAGAACTCCCTCAAGACGGCTGGTATCCTGTCTAATATCCTGCAGTAATGAAGTTATTGCTTCTGCCTGTAAAGAGTATAGTATCAGAAGAGCTTTCACACACTCGTTTACAGATATCCTGGTGGGCCAATGACATTTTAAATCTATAATGAAACATTATTACATACATTCAGTACAAAGTAAGTCGTCATGTCAAGTAGAATACAACCTAGAGACCAGATGTCAGATTTCTCAGTAAAAGAAAACCCAAGTGTTTCTGGAGCCATCCAAGACTTGCTATCTGTTGAAATAAGAATCATATGGTAATGTTCCTGACATTGTACTATGCACAGCTTTTGCTTGCACATGCACAAACCGCAGGCAATTGTTTTATGTCTAAAAATAATTTAGATTCTGCAGAGATTCGACCTTTTTTACTGGTGACATGCCACAGAAGACTAAGAAACACACTATAACTACTGAACAATTTTCTAAGATGTTATTGCCTACGTATCAAGCTAAAAAGGATTCCGACTGTATCTGTTGCAGAGTTCTGAGGCTTACAGACGTATCCATAGTTTTCAGTTGTGAACACAATTAATGTTGCAGGCAACTGCCTATGAATATCCTATTCACACTTTAGAAGACAAATAGTATAATGCGGAGAACGGGGAGGGAAGATATTTTTTTCCTCTTTGGCTGATTCTTCTCTGAGGAATAAAAATATTCACCATAACTGAATCTTTTAAAAATAAAGTAAAAAAAAGTAAAACAAATATCTACTTTCTTCCACTCTTATTTTCCATTTCATTTCATCTGTCATAAGTGTTTCTGTACTGAAGTCGCTAAGCATGAAGGACGCTTCACCAGTCACAAGTATGTTTGATGGCTTGAGATTTCTGCAACACAAATGTTTTCTGTCAGCCTGTGAAATCAGAGTCTAATGATATATAACTACAGGTTCCCAGCATCTTTACACATCAGAAGGTTTGGGGTTTTTGGGGGTAGCGTGGGTGGGGTGGTGGTGAGGGGTTTGGGGGTTTTTTTTGTGTTTTTTGGTTTGGTTTTTTTTTAAATATACAAGTGAATCAACTGAAATACAATTATTTTCTTCTTTTACTGTGAAATGCTTTAAAATTTGTGATTGCAACAGATTTATCTGAGCATAGAATGCAATGGTTGTCTCTTATTTTAGATACACAAAGTATACCTTGTTCATCACAGCCACCAAAATGTAAGCACTGAGATGGTCAATATTCTAATATTAAAATTAATATTAGAATTTTAGCACATTCAAAACAACAGAGAGAACACCTCCTTCAAACGGTAATTCTAGACAAAACTCAAGAAACAGATGACTTCAGATGTCACAGAAAACTAATCTATACATGAAGTCCAGAACTTCTAACTCCTACTCCCCCTTTCGAACTGTAAAATTCACTGCCTCCCAGTGAACAGCTGTGCTGAACCCACAGTCACTACAAAGAACAATGACCTATCAGACAAAGAGAACAAGATTTCTACTCACCTGTGGAAAATATTTTGTTTGTGTATATAACACAAAGCATCCACCATCTGTCCCAGGAACTTCATAATCACCTGTTGAGGGGAATATACATGAAAGCATAACATAAACACGGTAACTTCCAAATATCTTTTGGAAGATAGCTTCCAAAACCACCCTTCAGCAAAACACTGTGCTTTGAAGATTTTGGGAAGGACTCTGAGAAAGAGGGAATACAGAGGAAGAAATATATAAGCAGTGAGACTCTGTCAGTTCAACCAGATGCCTCTTCTGTACTTTTTACCGTGTCTGTTATTTTCTCCGATTTCTGCCTTTTTTCCTTGATTACAGATGAAAGATCTCCTTGGCCCGAGTGCTGCATTACCAGACAAAGGAACAGAGATGATATCTGTAATAAAACATTACACCAAAATTGTCTAATTGTTTGCAGGTAATAACATATCCAGTAAGAAAGATAAAACAGAGCACTTGGCCAAACTGGTGGGTGTGATGTTCACCAATACCAAGGTGTTCTGAGATGATTAATCGCTCACAGAGGAGACAATATTTACGTTCTTTTATTAAAAATACAGCATGTCTGTTGTTTTCTTAAAAAAACATTATCAAGCATCTTATCTGAAGCCATATGGGACAATTCAGGTCAAATACACATCCATAAAATCCACACAAATTTTGCCAGAGCACTGAATAAAATCTGCAAATAAATAAGTCAGGGCTTTCAGCTTCCTATAGTCTCCTATAAAAGGGTTTTCATGCAGGCATGAAAATCAGTATTGCACACTGATTCACATCCGAATCTGTGAGTCAGCGTGCAATACTGCCATGTGATGGACTCCAATCCATATATCTTCACAGCTTTTCAGCATGTTTATTCAGGAGTTAAAAAAGCAGGCTTGTTTCAAATCAAATAACCTTTTTTTTAGCATCTCACACCAATGACCCCAAATTTAAACCTCCAAAAATGCTTACATGCCTATAACATTAACCACGTGTTTCAGTTTAACCAATCCTATTTCATTCTCACCTCATTATCCCAAGTCACAAACAATTCCTTGTAAGCACAGATGTTTGAATGATGAAGTTTTAGTAAATCCATTGCCTGCATAGAATAAAAAAAAATAGAGAGCACTTTCTATAGCTACAAAGTCCTTCCCACTTAACAGGACCTTAAAGAATATCCTGACTTGTTCATGCCACATGTCTGATCGAATTCTTTCAATGTGCAAGCTCTGTATATATTTGCATGCACAAGTGTCAAGTTAAGGAAAATATTTCAGACTCTCCTCAGTGTAATGCTGTAACAGCCTTGTAAGATTCAAGGATATATACTGATCTTAGGGAGATGATATGTAATCAACCCCCCTCTTCAGTTCCTAACATCCAAACCTGAAAACACATCTTAGAATATGAAAGTCAGGATGATTTTACTAGTGTAGCCGTTATTTCCAGTAACCCCCGTGCAAGCTTGAACCTCAGAAAATATGACGCTAGTGAGATGCTTATCTCCTTGAAGCTGGTTTCCGTCTAAGGCCCTAACAACTACCAATTACTTCAGCAAATTTGCTGATGATGTGAAAGGTATAAAGAATTCAACTTACTCTCCTGTAGTTGTGTTTGTGGCTGTGCAAACACAACAGAAAAACTAAGAAGAGCCATGCTCCCCACTGGCACAACTGCGTGTATTTCAACAGACACGTACATCACAAGAAAAATTGGATCAAACTTTAGCAGTAAAGCCAGTCTCGGTACGTAAAGAGGTCATCTCTCTTGAGTAGGATGAAGCATCTGTACAGACATGTATTCTCACTCATTTTCAACTGCAGATGTCATGCATGCTGGACACCGTGAGACTAATCCACTATGTGCTACTTCACGTATTTTGTTGAAACAAATTTTGGTATTTTAACAGTATTTCTGATGTTGCTTCTTACTCGAGGCATTGAAACAAGTTTTCACAAAAAAAGTACAACAAAGGAAGAAAAACAGTCAAATCATTCACATCAAAAAGTTACCAACTCTGAGAAATGAACATATAATGAAATATGTTAACTAGAAATTGAGTTCTTAATAACAAACTGTAAACAGATCAAGGTTCTTCTTCAGCTTAAAGGCCAAAAGGATGAGCTTTGCTCTTTGTCTTCAGCACAAAACAAATATGAACCCTGAAAAAGGACTATCCTCCGAGAACAGCTGTCCATTTCAATCCACATAGTCAAACGTAGGAACAATTAATACAAAATCCTGGCCTGAGCTCAAGCAGAGGGCAGGGAGAACACCCCTCAGATAGTCCTACCTGATTTACATCTTGACTATTTACTTAGTTAATCCTTGTAGAGAAAAGACTTTGCTAAGACTTTGGTCTTTCTAAGTGAGGTAGTAAAGAAAAACTGCACTGATACCTCCTTCAAGGCCTCATTTGCTTGCTTTTCTTCAATGCATTCAACCTGCACCAAACAAAAGACGAGATTGTAATAGAGACAGGCGAACTTTAAGCCAGAACAATCTTGCTGAGAGGACTGGAAATGCAAATTGTGTATGAATTGGCATAAATTTTCAATGATAGCTCCAATCTCTAGCGTTTGGAGCAGTCTTCTTGTTGGGAGACGGCCAGAAACAGAGCTTTAAACAAGCCTGCGACAGCTAGCCAGTCCTTCTTCTGCACTGCCAAAGTAGCAGTAAGCTAAGGTGAAAACACACTGGATGGACCTAAATAGGCTGCTCCCATTTCCCCGCTTTTAACCTCAATATTCTAGTAAACTGATCTGAATACTCCGATTTCCAAAACAGCAGCACAGCAAGGTGTAAGCCTGCTCTTACCCAGCGGCCAAGCTGCCTAACATGTTTGTCTCTGTTACTATCAGAAGGGCCCACGGAGATGACAAACGTGCCAACGGACTCTTGTTTTCCTGGCAACCACCTTCTCACCTGCTTTATTATATATTTCTTCTCCGCCCCCTTTTCCGTTTTCAACTCAACCACCAGCATAGTGCCCAGCGCCCCCGGCTGGAACTGCCCCACCACCTGCAGGGCAGAGGGGCGACCCTGATGCACTTGCTCGGCTTCAAGCGGTAGAGCAACCGAGCTGAACGGTCCTTCGAACCACCTTCCCACAGACACCCTCCGCA
>NW_008824587.1:2648864-2655505 GCF_000699105.1 Pygoscelis adeliae
GGGCCGCTTGTGCAAGGAAGCAGGCGAGCTCTCCTTGGGAACTGAGCTTCGCCCTGGGAGTGAGTAAATGGAAGGAGAGCAGGAGCCCGAGCTGCTCCGCTCTTCTTGCGAGCGGTCCGGGCTGGCAAATAGGGCGTTAAGGGGTGCGGGAAACCGGGGTGAGGTGGTGGTGACAGGAGGGCAAAAATCTAAACCCTGACCGATACCTGGAAACCCAAACTGGAAGAGGCTTGCCAGCGCCGTAGTGCCGTGCTTAGAACGGGGGTAAAAGGAAAGCAAACAAGCTGATGTTGTCTTGTAATCCTTTCTACGTTTATTTCAGTGGAGGCCCTTACAGACTTCTCTGTTAAATAGAAGTTTGTGATCTCTTATTGTATGTGAGAGCGGGAATATTTTGAGTGTAAGCAGTTGATCTGCTGGTGATGGTGTTAGAAAGATCTTCATTGTCACGGTGATTCATCTAATTGAAAATAAGAGGCAGCATCTAATCATATTTAGCAAGCTCTCTGGAAAATCTGATTCTGCCTGGTTCTACAACTCTGACTATTGAAGCAGGGTGAGTTGTGTGGTGCGCGATAACACGTCACAGCTCTGAGGGGGCTGTGCTGCCTCCATGTCTTTAACTGAGTTTCACTGGGAAAACCTGTTCTGCGCTTCCTCCCCACCCCCAGATGGAAGACTTGTTTGAGAGACACAGCTTCTTACAGTGTGTGGAGCATTCAGTTTAAGGGGTGTCTGGATCGTCTTCTTCATCCTTCGTTTACCTTCTCCTCTCGCTCCTTTTAGAGGAGAAAGTAAACTATCACTATAGTGTTCAAATTACTTGCCAAAATGTACACCACTTGTCCTGACCTCTTTATAACACCTCTCTATTTATTCCTGTGTGACTATTTCTAGATGTCTTTAACACCCCTTTTTTCATACTACTGAAAGCTCTTTTGTCCAGCTAAAATGCAGTTTGCTTCCTCCTGAAATGAATTTTAAATGGCACAACTTTATTTGTGCTTGGCCACATTCTATTTAAAGATGAGTCCTTCCTTTAGCTGCAGAATTTGGAGTGTTTGCATACACTTACCCATCAGATTGCAAAACAATTTTTATGGCTTTCCAAGTAACTAACTACTTTGATAATTCTGCCTCCAAATAGCTGCCTCGTAGCTCAATCAGATACCTTCAGTACTGCGTATGCTGCTAAAACTCAGTATCACACCAGTGTAGGAGTGGAGAAGTTTACTAAACAATAACCTTTGAAGTTAACACTTGGCATTATAGAAACTGTTAGTTCATCTTGGATTAAAAAAATACTTGGAGCATTTGGACTGAAATTATGTTGAAACTCCCCTTCATGGAGGCGGAGGTAGTGAAGCTGGACAATGGCTGTTCTGGGAGCTGAATGCATTCTCATTGATAACCTTGCTTTCTCCACTCCCTGTACTAGTGTTCAAGACCTAATGAGTCTTAATTTCTGTAGCATAAAAGCCACGTGGGAAAATGTTACAGTTACTTCCATGGCTTATCAGTAAGTCTTGAATGTCTCTTACAAAAGCAAGAATCATCTGTTCCTTAAATTCAAACACTACAGCTTAACTTTTCTCAAATACTGTAATTTCCCTTTGAATTAGCAAATTATGCCTTAGATGCCAAGATACTCAATAGTAACAAGTGGCTCTTCATCCAGAGGTGAACTAGCGCGCTGAAGGCATGGTCTCACAAGGCAGCTAAGCTTGCCTGACAGCTAGCTATCAGTGAAAGGGGTTGTCCTACTTCTCCCAAGGCTATGTTCTCCTCTCCTTTCTCACTAGCACTTTTCTGTCACTGGACTGGAGAGCTGAACCGGCAGGAAAAAAAATTGAGTTGATTTTCCTGTTGGTTCCAATTATCTCATTGTTTAGGTCAAGTGAGCACCAATGCTGGTGGTGGGATCACTTGTGGTGAGAACTAGCTGTTAGTTTACCTTGGCTATAGCATGAATTTGTAGCCTGCGGGTGCACAGTACGGCTGGCAAGCTGTTCCGCTCTGAGCTGTTAGCAGTTTCCAAGGACTGCAGCAGAGGAGACAGCTACTTGGTGGGTGTTGGGGGGTGGTCCTGTTGATTTCAGAGAAGGCAACGTATTAGATATTGGGGAGGGTGGGAAAAGCTGTTAAGGGTTCTTAAAATCTAGGTGATACACACAGTGCGAGGAAGTCAGGATCTTGGTTCAGAATGATGCCTGGCTACAGGCTTTGTGGGTTGGTTTGTTTTTAAGCTCCATAACACCAGCCCAATGCTATTAATTAAATAATTTACATACTCAGAAGTTAAGCCCCTTTTTGTTTTTTAGTGATTCTTGTTAAAATATTACATGCTAAGCCCTTCATTGCAGTTACCATGTACTGCTGACGTTATCGTACTGAAAATAGCTGTATCTGGGGCTTGTACTGATTGTTTAGGGTTATAGAACTGGCTGTTTCTCCTCTGTAATCACCATAAGAGGGAGCAGATCTCAAGCAACCTTTCTGGTGTCTGTAATAATCTTTAGGAATGTGGGTGCCTGGTATTTCTGCTGTTCTGAAGAAAATTATGGACAAAAATGCAAGGAGACTATTGAGTCATTGTACTGCAGTGAAAGGACTCTAAGGGAGAACCAGACTCTGAGGGTTTTATTTAATTTTCCAACATAATGCTGGTGCACGTTGTTCAGCTAATTCTAACATCTCTGTATCCTATTTTGCAGAAAACAGAAGTGAGAAGAAAACATTTTATTGTTAGTCTGAACGTTTTTGTGTTTTATATTAAAAAACCTGAATTTGGAAACTCTCTCAGTAACATAGTCGTGTCAGTGCGCTGATCCTTTATCGTTATAAGCCAAATAGCCTATTCTGGTTAGGCTGGAAAAGAATCTTCCCGTGAAGAGAGAGAGCAAAATGCAATACATGACTAATAAATTCCCTTTTAAAGATTTGATTAATAAATAGCCTTTTGGAAAAGGGAATTGGGATAAAACACGCTTTAGGAGAGAAAAGCAATGTCATGAGAAATTTTCCTGCAATTAAAAACCTGACTAAGACTGTTGGCAATGTTCTAGTGGGTCAGAGCTCTCTTCTTGCCTTTTGAAATAAGCGGGAAAGCCTCTTCCCAGTTTTCACAGATAACTTGTAGACGTTGATTAGCCCAATGTGATGGGTGTTACTGTCCTTACAATTATTAGGTGGGATCTCCTTAAGCGGATATATATATAGGTTGGTGGAAGGAAGTGATTTTTCTCTCTGCCAGAGGATTGAGCATCCTATTCCAGAAAAGGTCTCTGGTGTCCCAGGCTGCTAGAGGTCTCTGTCCCCACAGAACAAAGCAATCCCTTAATGAATACAAGCTAGATATTGGGAATATGCCTTTATCAGAAGCTCTAGACTAATAATGCTGCGCAGCCCACAAGAGGGCTTTCTGTGTAGATTAGCAGGCTGCTGTTCATCGCCCTGATCCAGGAACACACACGTACACACACAGAAAAGGCTTCTGTGTTTGGACAGAATATACCTAGGTAACAGCAAAAATTCCCAAGTCCTGGCTGTGTATTGGTCTTAATACCTGTAATTATGCTATGGTACGTACACTTTTAACAAAATGGGCTGGATTTGTAACAAATTTGAGACTGTTGGAGGTGGGATATAGTTCAGAAAGCGTGGTAAGAGTCAAAACAGAATCACTTCATTACTTCTCTTTGGGCAGGCCTCTTTATGGGTTTGAATATTTCAAGCCTCCTTTTGGAAAAATGGGTTTTGAGCAGAGATTTGATTTAAGGATCCCTGGATCCTCTTGCGCATCTTTGCTGGTTAAACTAAGAGGAGCATTTAAATCTATCTTTGCCTTTCTAATCCTGTTAGAGCAGGAAGTGGCAACACAAAGCCCCTCTGGTGTATGGTGGTGACTTGGCTGCCAACACAGAACCAGCTGTTCTTCTTTAAAATAGTTTTACTTTAGCGTTTTGTTGTCTTTTCTCAAGATGTTTTGCCTCTTGCAAGGAGGCAGTATGTGCTAAAACAGTTGATGCAAAGCCCATAGCAGAATAAGCCATCCAGTTACTTGATGTCATGAGTTTAATGCTGCCACCTCCATCACCTCGACAATTTTGGTTTGGCTTGCATGTATTGTGCCTAGTGGAGTGCACGTTTCAAGTCCCATGTCTTAGTTGGATATGTTTATTAACTGCAGCTACCAAGTTTCCCATATGTGCTGCTTTTATTTATGTGAATCATAAAGGAAGTAGGAAGTGGTCTCGGGGTGCAGCGTTTGAGCCACATGTTGCTAGTGATGTGTAGGGACAAAACCAGGGTGTCTGGTACTATTAGTTCAGTCCCACTTCTAGAGATCTCCTGTTTCTTGTAAGTTACTCTGTCCTTAGGTAAATTACTTAGGTGATTTATACTTGAATCTTCTAATCATAAAATCACTTGATGTCTGTTATGTTTTGCTTCTGTGGTTATCATGTAGCTGTTTTCATCCTTTCTCTTTGGATCCCCATCGTTAGTTGTTCTTTTGGCTTGGATTTTTGTTCATACAGTCTGTTTCTGAAGCTTTTTTACTTTAAGTTTGCTGTGTACAGGGGTTTCAACTTGTGCGTAGCTAAGTAAATGCAGTTACATGAGTTACGGATGTCCGAAGATGATGTGTGTTACAAGGTTGCTTAGCACTGCAGCTGCCTTAGGCTTCAGTCTTTCTGACTTGTCTTAAGCTGATTGGATGTGCACACTCATGTTTAATAGATAGCGTTAAATTCCCTCTATATGCCACGAGAACAGGTAAATGTTAAATGCCTTCTCGGCTCCTTCACCTGGACTGGTGGCAGCTGTTTGGTTTCAGGGAAGGGGAAGATGAGATCAGCTGATGTGACCCACTTCAAAACAACAAAGATGAGGCCTGGAGGCAGATATCCTCTCTAACGTTTGCTTCTTTTTTCAGCCTTTCCACAGCAGTGGTTTTTTCCTTTTGCTACAGATGCTCAGCACTTGTCCTCTTTCATTTCCTTCTAGACCAAAGCTGCCTGTTCTGCATCTTGACAAGGCAGACTTACTTTACAAACCACTTTTGGTTTTGTACTATTTCCAAGACAACTTTATCCTTAGTATATATCCTCAGCAAGTTTGCCCAAAGGCACAGTGAAATCCGGGAGAGAAGAAAGCTGTAAACCAAGATGTGTATCTCATTCAGTGACAAAGATCACAAATTTTCTTCTGACTCATTCATCCAACTGTTGACATGGCTTAAAAAAGCCTGAAGTGGTAGCCCTGAGTCAGAGTACAGCTGCACTTAAAATGCACTTGATTAACTTGAATCTTGACCCTTAGACTCTGGATGCATGCGGTACAACTAGTGTAGTTTGTTCTGATATTAACTGTTTAATTAACTATTAAGCATGTTTGGATTTTTTTTTCTTGTGATAATCTTCAGTTACACAGTAAGCAAGGCTTGTCACTTGCATATGCTTTGGAAGAGTCTTTAGTATTTACTAATTACTGTGGCAAGAATAAACTTTAAGGAATGGCTTTGGTCTCCTTTCTCCACACTCCCATACATACTGAAAGCATGCAATGCTGCCAGAACTTTAAAAAAAGATTCTGCCCAGAAAGAAACCAATCAGCTATATTGTCTAACCTGAAGTCAATGTAAATACTGAATTATGAAAGAAAAGGTTTGTGTGCCTTTTTTGTCCATTTTTTATAATATAGTTCAATGCTGTCTGGAAGACACCTATACACATGCAGGTTCCCCCACCCCTTTTCATGCTTGAAGTATTCTAATATTGCATAAACTGTATGAATCAATGTGCCTTACAACACATTGAACTTTGTGTGGGATAATGGGGTTTTGTTAAATGGCTCCTCCTCCTAGTTCTAACGCGGGGATCTCTGTGGCGTCTGGCAGTTCTGCACGAATGCTTGTGGCATGGGCATTTACTTTCACAAGTGTCAACCTGCCCAAACTGCTCCTGTCATCTGAAGGTGGAAACCTGCTGGATAATCTTGTAGTTAGTTTTAGATTAAAATTACATTTGTTTCTTACTAGATTGCACTTACTCAAACAGCAGCATACACTGACTTCACGTGTCCTCCTAGTGATCTGGCTAAGCTGAACCTGTGCATGAAGTGGGCCAGCCAGGTGCTAGCTTGCATTCAGAGGGACAATGCAAATCCTAGTGGAAGTCTCCATTAAGTAATAACCAGTGCTGTTTAGGAAAGTGGGTAACAGTTAAGCACTTGTCATAATCCAGAGGCAGCAAGCTTTCCTATGTGCCTCGCAGTCCTGTTGAGCATGCTAGTCTAGGCCCTGTTTGGCAATTCTGTATTTTTTTCCTTTATAATTATTGTAACTGTAGGGCAAACTAACCAGCGAGTTTGCAGGATGAAGGGATATGTGGGACCAGATACATCTTGCATTCCCAAGAACTAAGGCTCAGCATCTGTTGCACGATGATATAATTTCCTTTTAACTACCACACTGAATTGTGTATATATAAATACCTATTTTCTTTCTGCAGAGGACACTATTTTTAATGGAGGTAGAAACTGTGCATACTTGCACAGAGGATAGAGGGTGCAATTTCATATAATCATAGAATCATTAAAGGTTGGAAGAGACCTCCAAGATCATCGAGTCATGCAACAGC
>NW_008824587.1:2655792-2657716 GCF_000699105.1 Pygoscelis adeliae
ATACTTGCACAGAGGATAGAGGGTGCAATTTCATGCAACAGCTATGCTGATCTAATGGCTGCTGCTGCTACACGAGAACCCATGCTTTGCACTGTTGCTTTTCTGAGCTGTTAGAGGGAACTAGCTTGGCAGAAAGCTTATTACTGTTTTTTAATTTGTACAGAATTAGTCTTCTGTCAGCCTGACTCCCTGAATCAGTTTGTTACAGGGTGTTGAGTGCCTGAGCATGTGGGTGGGAATAGGATTGCCCTTTCAGCTCCTGGCTATCTGATAGTTGAGCTGTAACATGAAACCCTGAGATAGACAAACTAAAACCAAGGTCAGCCTTCATCTAGTAAGAGCTCCATCAAAACACAGTTCTTCTTACATAGAAGGGTGCTGCTGGATTCTGCTTTTCTCCAAGTCCTTGTCCAAAATGCTCTTTGGGTGGAGCATGACAAGAGGTTTCCCTCACTGCTGCCAAGTGTTCTCAAACTGGAGTGGGGAAGAATTTCCTTAAATCCAAGTCCCAAGCATGTGGTTCTCTCTAGATGTTGATGACCCTGTGTGCATGAGAACTGCTGACCTCAGAGTCTGCGGAGTGCACGGATCTGTTATGCCTGGAGTATCCCCTTGCCTTCCTCCCCTGCTAACGATGCTGTCTGCCCCTGCAGTTCCTGAGAGTGACGAAGCAGTACCTCCCTCACGTGGCCCGGCTGTGCCTGATCAGCACCTTCCTGGAGGATGGCATCCGCATGTGGTTCCAGTGGAGTGAACAGAGGGATTACATTGATGGCACATGGAACTGTGGCTATTTCCTGGCCTCCATCTTTGTGTTCATAAATCTCTTCGGACAGCTGAGTAAGTGGCTCTAAGGCTGTTAAGGTGGATGCCAGAGCACTCTAGTGTGTCTGCCACCCTGGTTCATGTAAGCACAGTGAATCGTGTAAGCACGGGATGCCTCACTGATTTCTTAATGGCCATTGACAGCTTAGAACTGATAGTACTGCATGGGCTGAGTGAAAAGGACTCTTAATTGACCTGCTTCAGCCTTTCCTGGAGGTAGTCTTAGAGAATTTCTTGTGACACACTACCTCTGAGTCAAAGATACCAAGAATCCATTAGGACAATCTGTTTTCAATTCTGTACATGCATCTATAAACACGTACCACACCCCCTGAATTCTCTAAATGAAATACTCATACTTTCTTAAACAGGGCAGTGTTAAGACTTTCTCAGCCTGCTGTTTTTATGGGCATTAATCTCAATGGCGAAGTCTTATCCTGCAGCTGGTACTCTTAAGCCTGAGAGAGGTGCTTGTGTCAGACTTCCAAAGCCCAGGAATCAAAATAATCCCAGAAGCAGAGCTTCTCTATGTGTGCTAGGTGGACTTAGGGTGTCAGAAATGGAGAGAAGTAAAATTCTTTGTTTGTGTTATGTCCCTGATCTGCTGTTCTTGATTGCTCTGCCAATTTCTTGTCTTGTGTCTGGGGTTTCTTTGCCCTCGTATTTTTGTGTAGAGAGTCAGCTTAATTTAATGTAGTCACCAGTCCTCATGTCAAAGTGGCAAAGGCTGTCAGTGCTTTGTGACAGAAGACCTGAGGAAGGATATAAAACAAAAGCTTTCAAGGAAAAGGAGTGCAGCACGTTTGCCCTAACAGTTATTGCATTAAAAAAAAAGAAAATCCATGATGAGCTGAGTTTCTTTTTAACTTCTTTTAATGCTTTAACAGTGATAGCTGCTGTACAGTGCTGTGTGTTGGGGACTACATTCAGCACGTGCTTACTCTTTGTAAAATAAAATACTTCTGGAATTATAAAATATTTTAAAATGCAGTAAAACTTCTTGGTTCTCAAACTGATTTGTGCCAATGTGCCATTAAAATTTCCTGCCTGATGTTCTCTGTGGCACCGTTGAAAGAAATCGGAGTCTGCTCAGTTCAAA
>NW_008824587.1:2657773-2666264 GCF_000699105.1 Pygoscelis adeliae
TCCTGCAGCATCTTTTCCTGTGCAAGCCAGAAGCGTAACTGTGTTCAATTTCCCCAACTCAGGCGGCTGTATCCTGGTGCTGAGTAGGAACTTTGTGCAATACGCCTGCTTTGGACTGTTTGGAATTATAGCATTACAGGTAGGAGGCTTAAGTCTTCAGCCCTTCTAAACCATATCTTTCAAATCTTCTCCCTTAGCCTCAATACTACCAACATATTTAAATACAACTCGCAACCCTGGAGTTTTTCTCCACCCTGGCCTAGTGCCAGCCCTCGGTGGCATTGAACTATTTTGCTGCTTCTGTTCTTCTGACGTGCCCGATAGATCCTTGGCTGTAACTGCAGTTAATCAGTTAGAGATGTTGATTCAATACTTGACCTTGACCAATTTAGCAAAAGTAACTTGCCATTTACCTGTATGGCAGTAACGTGCCAAATGTGGAACTTGCAGTTGCTTTGGCCTTCAGCACACAGCTTTTATAAAGGACTGTCCCCATCGCAAAGGATCCTAGCTAGCAGCATTCTTCCTGTTCAAAACTGATGAATTTTTGTGGGCGCTAAAGCACAAGTCAGATTCTGGCTTCTGTTTCCTGTTTTACACTGACTCATTGGACCACATTGATGTAACCTACCTTGTTTCTTTCAGTATAACATACTTCTAATTGACTTCTGCTATGGATAGTACAGGCTTGAGATTATATCATAAATTCAGAACCTCAGTGTAATTTATATGGTGTTATAACCTGTTTTCTTCTTTGCTTAGACTATTGCATACAGCATTCTATGGGACCTAAAGTTCTTGATGAGGTACGTCTACTTCTTAAAGTTTTTATCAAAACGGAATGAAAACTGTTGTCTGTCGCTGCCACTTTCTGACAGCGGAAATGATCTTTGTACATAGCATTTACTAGAAAGATTTTATAAATTATGTGTTTACATTAAACAAGAAATGACAGCACTTAACACAGACTGTATGGATTATTTTTTTAAACCATAGACAGCAGGCTCAGTGCTGTAGAAAGGGAAGACTAATCCTAACCCACTAGGATCTAAGTGCTTCTGCTACTAACCTCCTTGCTGAGAGCTCACAAACAACTGTCTAGACTGGATCAGTGAGCTGCTATTATTTCCTAAATGGCTGAAATAGCAACTGTGCTTATGCATGACTGAAGCCATTTTCCAAGAAAACCGAAGCATGTAGATATTAGAGTGGTTTCTGGGACTTCAAATCTCTAACACATTCTCTAAGTAGAAGACAGAGTTCTTAAACATGAGCTTTCTTGTCAAATGCTGAGTGATGGCTGCCTGTTACCTTTTCACCCCTCTCCTCTGAGAGGAGGGCAGGGTGCAGCACAGGAACTATACTCTGGGCTTACTACAACCCTGTAAATGTGTAACTTCTTTTAGCAGTACTGCTGTTCTGTTTTCTCAAAGCAACCTCTGAACTACTTTGGCATATACGGCTAAACCTGAGGTACAGAATAACTTCGACACAACTAAATTCATGCTGTAACAGATGCTAAGCAACTGTGCCTGAGCTGTGGGTGCTGGACTTCTCTGGCAGGCTGTATGTGTCTACACAGGCTTATGTAAATCGTTGTTGTGTACAATGCTGCTGGTTCAGCTGTGAAGTCTAATGCAGACGTGCATTGCAAGGTGCAGAGTAGGTCACTCCTCACTAGCATGCAGATTCTTACCGAGTTGAAATTGTCAATAAGATTTTTAAACCTGTAGATCAGTGCGAACTGTAATAAACTGCTTTTTTTTTTTTCCCCCTCCATTTCTATCTTTCTGTAGGAACCTTGCCCTTGGGGGAGGCTTGCTGCTGCTTTTGGCTGAGTCGCGCTCAGAGGGGAAGAGCATGTTTGCTGGTGTCCCTACCATGCGGGAAAGCTCTCCTAAGCAGTACATGCAGCTGGGGGGGCGTGTGCTGCTGGTCCTCATGTTCATGACACTGCTGCATTTTGATATGAACTTCTTTTCTGTAAGTATCTGAGTATAAAAGTATGAGTTAAGGAATTAGAGTATAGTACCAACTCCCAGATTGCCTGCAGGACCTACTCAATGCTTATCACTGAAGTCTATTTTTAGTAGAATTAATATTTAGAAAAGTTGTTATGACAAGCTGTTCTGCTGAACTTCTCCATGCTCTGTTCTGATGTTTGTGTATCTATTTAAGAACCGCATGTAAGCTTGTGGGTTTTTTTTCCTTGCAGGTTCTGCAGAACATTGTGGGCACAGCCCTGATTATCTTGGTAGCAATTGGCTTCAAGACTAAGCTGGCTGCCTTGACTCTAGTCATCTGGCTGTTTGGCATCAACATCTACTTCAATGCCTTCTGGACCGTCCCAGCCTACAAGCCCATGCACGACTTCCTCAAATACGATTTCTTCCAGACCATGTCTGTAATTGGAGGGCTCCTCCTCGTGGTTGCACTGGGCCCTGGTGGAGTCTCCATGGATGAGAAGAAAAAAGAGTGGTAACAGGAATAGCAACGCTTTTTGGGACATAACATATTAAGTCCAGAACTGATTCTCTATGGATTCAACAAAAACTGCCAGCATTTTACACATACATGCCCCCTTCCTATTAAAGGCACAGATGTTTTGAATTTGATTTACAGTGGCACCAGTAATATTATAGATAAAATCCTGTTTCTTCAAGGAATGTTGCCTAGGCTTATTCTAACTTCCTAGATTTGGAACTAACCCAAGGAACCTGCATTTTGCTGATGCTTCAGTGAGTTGCAGTAGAACAGTTGCTGTCTTTAACGTCAGCAATACTTTAAAATTTGAAGTACTGTGAGCAGATACAGCTGTATCATTCAGTGTGCTGTTGGGGTCTAGCTATAACTAAAAAAGTGGATCCCCTTTCTCACCCTCATCCAAACTGTCTCGTGCATAAGGAGTTCCATTGCTGGTTATAGCATTGCTTATCGAGGTGGAAAGCAGCATCAAAAAAAAAAAAATCACTTATTTTGCTGCTCAGAGGCCTGTAATTCCCTTTTGTTTAACAAGAGGGGAGGTCTTTTCTGCCCCCTAATAGAAGGCAAAAAGAAAACCCTGAAAGTAGTTGTACCCCCCTCTAGGTTAAGAAAAGGGAGAGGGTTTTCTAACATGTCCCAGTTCTGTTCTTGAGGGGAACAAGGGAGAATCCTGTGTTGCTAATCAGGAATCCTGTATGGCTAATTAGATTTCAAGAAGGAAGGGGGGGAGATTCTGAAGAGACAGAATGTTAGATTCTGTTAAAATTCTGTGCCAAAAGAACTCTATTCAGCATTTATTCAGCATTCTTTCCCCAAAGTTGCCCCTCCTGAATTCCCCAGAAGGGAGTCAAGTTGTGCTGCAGGTTCCGCAATAAAAGCTCCTTTCTGCTATTAACCAGCTTCCATCCATATATGCCCCAAATCCATATCTGAATTGCAGGTTATTGGTGAAAATGTCTTCAGAATTACAGAAACCCTTTTCCCTGCACTCAGTACATGCAAGATGAGAGCAGTCAATCTTCTAATCTGCAGTCTTTGCTGCTTAGAGTCACTTCTGTCAGTCTCTCAGCTGTAAAAGTCCCAGTTGACTGAACAGTGGAGGAGCTGGGGTGCTGAACTCTCGAGTACAGCCCCTTCTGTCTGCCATCTCACACCACACCCGGGATGTGTAGGGAGGAGACATGGAAGTCGGCTGTGTGCCGCCAGAGCCCCAGGTCTCAACTCTGTATGCGAACAGTTATAGCTGAAGAAGGCAAGTGCAAAGCCTGTGCGGTGAATAAGCAGCCAGGGTTGTAACTTGCATGTTCAGAGAGGAACTCCTCAGCGTAATGGTGAGGAGAGGGGAAGGCCCTGTTTTCACCTCTCAGTGCCACAACCTCTGTGCCATGAACATGCTTAGTGCTGCCCAGAGGAGGCATTTTGTCCTCCGCTAGTCAACTAGGTGAACCTGTTTCACTAGATTATGAAAGAACTCTAGAAAGCATGAGCCCTACCAACTTGCTGATGTCACGTTGATTCCTTGCACTGTTGTCTCCCTTGAGAAAGCTGCTCAACTGTGTGTTCAAGGAGTAATTCAGCTGAACACCTCCAGCAGGCGCTATTTACCAGGAGACCCTGGTAAGGACGCTAACCTGGACAGTTCAGCTGAACGGTTGCGTTTTAGGAGAGAAAACTGGGCTGAAAGAGCTGATGACAAATAGAAGAGCACTGTTGAATGTTAAACCAGCGATTTCATCATCTTAAGGGGAAAAAAGCCTATGTAATAGCAAGATGTGCTGCTGCTGAAGGAAACAAATTGGTATGTGGGGGTAGATGGGAGGGGAAGCCAGCATTTAAGTTCAGGTCACATAGAAGGCTTTCTTTTTGAACAGGTTTTGCAAGAGAAGTTTTCACCTGAAGTGTTGGCTGTGCCTGTCTCTTTGTAGCAAAACAAACTGGTCCTTTCAGTTACGGATACGCAGCACAGGATGCTTTTGCTCAGTTTCACTGCAGGTCCTAGAAGGGTTTTAGACTACAGCAAGGCAGCTGTTCTCGGATATCTTAACTGCTGTTGTTGTTCATAGTATTTATAAATGGAATGATAGAAACAACTCCTGTAAGTAGCCCTTTAAGTTGGCTTTCTCAACTTCTTTGTGTCCTGTCTAAGGAGCTGGATAATGGACTAGCTGAAATACTGACCGGTTTCCTCTGAAAATCAAGTCCCCTTTCTAACAAAAGACCCCAGAAAGGGAACCGATACTGTCCCTTGCAGCAGAAATAGTTCGGTACTAAAGGGGCACAGTTAGGTGGAGGGCATTATACGATATTTCTAGGCAGCACAATATGCAGACTTACTAACTGTGAGTCCTGATGCAGAAGATTCTGGTTTCCTACATACACTGCTGTATTCATGCATCTCCCAAAAATACAGTGACCTCTCCCCATGGCTGAGAAGCTCTCACAAGCAGGATGTCAGCTGTCAATTGGCTCTGCAAAGTGTTCTGGAATTCATTCTGAATATATTTTTGCTTTCTATGTGGAAAAAGAAATAAGTATAAATTCTCATTTTATGCTGTATTTTGTACCTTAGTTGTGTTTGAAAATGTTTTGATTTTTGGAAACAATCAAAATAAAACAATGGCATCTTTGTATCCACTTGGCGTGTGTGACTGGTGACGCTCCACAGTTGGGCTACCTGGAAATGCTGGTTAGTGGTCTTGCGTGCTTTCTCTCCCACCTACTGAAAACCATCTTTCCGTAAAGAGCTCCGAGCACTGGGCAGCCTGTAACTTGGCTGCAGCGGTCATCCTTCCCTTGGTGGTGGGGGGGTGGCTTGAGGCTGTTAGAATACAACTGAATTCCACCCTGCTATTCCCCTCCCCAGCTGTAACGGTTAACTGGAATGGGCAAACCCTTCAGATGGTCTTGTGCACCTTCTAGAATTGTTACACAACAGGCTTCAAGCCACATATTTATCATAAAATTTATTTGCCGTTGGTTGCTTTCTTGAAGTTCTTGGGTTTTCGATGATGACTCTTGAATTTCTTCTTTAAAGGGCCTGACTGTTTCTGTAGAGAAAAAAAGTTAATCAGCTTATTTCCAAAACCCAAATCCAGGCCTGCCCAAGATAGCTTAAAGAGAAACTGAGTGTCGCCTCCTTTACCACCAGACGGAAGCAGCACAGCCCTGGTCAGAGAGCCAGCCAGGATGCCTCCTTGCCCTATCCCGCAACTTAGCATTCCTTTCTCCGACAGACATACGGTTTTGTTGGATACAGCGACAGTCTCTCCGTAGAAATGAACCTAAGCTTCATCCAGCCTTAACTTTCCAGCTTGAGATGGTTATAAAGGATCCAGCCCCTTCCTCGGGGACTGCCTTAGAGAGTTAAAGGTTTATCCATCTTTATGTGTGTAACATCTGCCTGCTTCCCGAACTGAGAAGGATCAGGGTATGTCCTGTAAGGCAGGACCTGGCCAGCTCCTCAAAAGAGGCAGAAAAAGGGTCTAGAAGGACCCCATGACTTCAAAAGGGTCCAACCTGTGTTCGCGTGTTTATGGGGAGGAAGATTACAGAACCCACAGACACGTTTCAGTCTCCCCGTTAAAGAGAGCGTGCAGCAGGATCCCGTCGAAGATGAGCTACTTATACAGGCAGGAACATCCCTAGGATAAACGTTTACTGGTAGTAACTCACGCCTCGGGATGCGAGCCAGTGGCTGGCACGGGGGGAAAGTCTATTCTCCTGAACAGCTTTGCACCTTCTGCAGGTTCTCGGACAGGAATAGGTCGGACAAACACCTACAGGACGGGATCTCGGCTGCACGCTCCCCTCCCGCTGCGCGCGGCGGCATGACTCCCACCTTTCCTCTTTTGTTGCCAACTGCTCTGCTGACATCCATTCTCCCACCATCCTCATCCTCGCTGTCTGTTGCAAAGTCATCGCTGCCCTTTGTGGTTTGTGGAGCTGCTGGGCTTTTTTCTGGGAAGAGTGCGGCTAAAACACAAAGATTTAGCTCAGGATCAGTTCCCTGCGCGGGTAGGCTCTGCCTCCCCCTAACTTTACTTCGCGGGCATCTTAAGGTGATTTGCCAAGCTGCTTCCAGTCTCCGAGCATATACACGTCACTACTGAAATACCTGGGAAATAAACACACTGGTGTTTTATCAGAAACGCGCCTGGTGCTCTCGCTAGCCCCGTTCTGGGAACTGTTCAGCGCAGGCGGTTCTGCGTCCGCCCTCCTACAGCAAGGCAGATGTCAGTCAGCAGAACGGCCTGACCAACTCCTATCAGACGGGAGCGCTTGCTGCAGAGATACCTACAGCAGCGAATCCCGCTGGATCTTGTATCCCTCCCCTCACACCTTATGTGATCCAGCTCTGGTTATTACTTAGTGATAACTGCTATTTCTTATTTGGCAGCGGCAAGCTTTTCTGAAACCCAAGAACCCCCAGCTGGATGGAAGTCACACGCCTCTGGCAGACGAGCAGCGGGGAGCAGTGAAGAGCAGCCAGGAGAAAATGAGCCGACAAACTTCCTTTGGGACATAGATGGTACCAACGTTCTTTTACTCACATGGGTACAGGTCACTCATGCTGTCGTCCGTCTCCTCTCCGTCCTCATCGCTGGACTTTGGCTCCCAGAATTCCTCTTTTCTGTAAGGCTGCCTGCTCCCGTTCATTTGGTCATCGGGGTGCTGCGTCCGCTGGTGCTTCTTCTGTCGCAAGCAGGCAGGGACGTACTCCACTCCTTCCTTCTGGCACTCCTCATCTAATAGCGCGAGGGGCCGGGCAGCACTTAGCAAGGCCACCCAGTCACCTTATTCCTTTTCGTTTCCAGCTCTAGCTTATATTAAACGCAACTCAAAAGTATGTCAAGCTCCAACTCTAATATACATTCATGTAACCTACAGCGATACTACGGACCATGAAAGACGGGAAAGATGTTAACAGAGGGACTGTGCTGGACGTGTGAACCGCCCCCTCTGGGGAAGTTTTAGAACCCCTCCTCTCAAGTAAGGATGTTCCAAGGTATTTGCTAGAGGTCTATTGCTCCCTGCATCTGGGACCTTCCTTCCTAGCTGAGGAGCACACACAGCAACAGCAGTACGTTACCGTCGACCTAAAGAAAATGTATCCCATTCTGTTGTGCAGAGCTACTGGGATCTCAACAGCTCAGGGAAAAAAGTTGGCTGGTTGTATCTTCAGAAAAGCCACTTACATGTTTTTAGGGCCTTCTGGTAGCGCTTCCCTTGGACGTGACGCAGCACGTGCTCTGGAAACTTGTTGATGTGTCTGAGAGTGAGCTTGCAAAACAGCTGGTGCCTGACAGACACAGAAAGAAAGAAAGAGCCAGCGACAGAGTTTACGTATGCTATTACTTAGTAACTTCTCACTTTAAGCACTGTGCTCAGAGTTGATAAATACTTTATAAAGACTTTCCCAGTCTCCCCAAACCCATAAAGACTCAAGAACTTTGTAAAGGTTGACCACTTCATGTCTGAGATTGAACAAAGTGTGAAGCATGGCACACAAGAGGAAGAATACGTACAGATTCTTTGTGCTGGGCACTATATGGGGCTCAAACTTGCCATAGTCAAACTCTCTGGCTGTCTTCATCAGCCGCTGATACTTCTTGCCATTAGTATAAGCCTGCAGCTCCGACAGCCGACATGGCATCTCGTGGCCTGTCAGCCTGCATCTCACCTGAAGAAAAGCCATGCCTGGTCAGGGAAGCCCAGGGGATTACCCCGGGCTGGGGAGGGCAGGAGAGACCTCGAGCTCCCACCAGCGTCCTCCTCCCCAGCCCTCCTCCGGCTTCCACGGCGGGAGAAAAGCCTCCGGGCCAGGGAGCTCAGCGGGGCCGAGCCCAGCTGCTGGGGCACCTTCCCCGGCCTGCTACCAACCGGCCTCGTCCCCCCTCACGGCCCCCTCAGGGGTCGCGGCCTCGTCAGCGTCTCCTCACGAACCCCCTCAGGGAGGCGCCCCCCGTCCCCCTCACGGCCCCCCTCCGGGGGCGGCCCCAGCCCTCAA
>NW_008824587.1:2666985-2669590 GCF_000699105.1 Pygoscelis adeliae
CCGGCTGAGAGCTGAGGGGAGCGGGGCCGGGCCGGGTGAGGCCCCAGTCCTGTCCGGGGCCCGTCCCCCCGGGGTGCTCGGCGCTGTACGTGCGCCCGGCCGGGCTCCCCCGGCCACCGCCCTTCCGTTGCCGGGGCCCGGGCTTTGGCTGCGGTGGGTCGGTGCCCCTCGTCGCGGTGTGGGGACCGGCTTCCCTGCACGGGGCAAAGCGGTGCTAAAAGTGAGCGGAATCGGTGGCAAAAAGACTGTAAATCTGTCCTTGTGCTGCTCCAGCGTGGCGGGAAGGGCAGGTGCTCGGCTGGCATTTATTTCAAGAACAAATTAAGATGGTGTGTACGTTTGCTGATAGCGTGGATGAAAAGGGATAGATCATTTGCTGTGCTATAGTCAGCTCTGTAACTGCAACTTGATTTTTTTTTTTTAATTATAACCTAACCCGTAGTGTTTCACAGGCGGTTGCTCAGATGAGACTTATATCAGTGAGTAAACAAAATTTCATGGAATCATTGAGGCAACTGGTATCATCTGGATACAAATTTTAAAAAGCAGAGACACTACAAAGGATCTTTCTTATTTCATGTAGGTATCGCATTGCTTGATCAGAAGAACATTTTTTGGGTATCCCCTAACTAAAGCAGGTTCTGGTCTGGTCCAGCAGACTAAAGGTAAGAAAAGATTTGCTTGAGCTTCTGCCCTGTTTCAACCTTATACCAAGAGGTGACATTTTCTGCAGAAATTTGGCATCTCCTCTCCTATACAAATCCTATTCCTCATTCTGTTTTTCTCTAGACGTTTATTTGAGGTTCTGCAGACCACGAAGTTCTACAACAGCTGCTGATGCATCTGGAGAGGACATCTTACTCAAATGGGGCCTTTTCCTGGTCCCTCTGACCACGTTCTGTCTCGGCACTTGGCAGGTACAAATAAATACTGAATTTTTTCAAGAGATGAGCACTTGAGGGCTGTCAGGTTTTTCCGTCTCTGGCTGTTTAATCTAGTTCAAATCACATACAGGGTAAAGATTTGCTGTTATTTTACCTTTCTGTTTTCCAAGTGTCCATTTGCAAGTCTTTAAAGGAGAGATTCTTATTTTTTACACTTGTATTTCAGTATAAATATTTCCTCAAATTAAAGTCAGTAGCCTCCGTCTCCATACCTCGAATTACCCTGTTTTAGGCCAGGTCTGAGGAGAAACTTCTGACAAAGATTTTGAGGCTTGCTGGGGTTCTTACATTGCTCTGTTCTACCATAAGGAATTACTTTTGTGTTTGTGTACTTTCAGGTTCAGCGACGAAAGTGGAAATTGGATTTGATTGCACAACTGGCATCAAGAATTACATCAGAGCCCATCCCTCTGACGTTAGAGTACGGAAGCTGAGATAGTTTATTGTCTACAGAGCACTGACAGTGTGCTGGGGATATTAGATATGGTCCCTGCGCTAATGAGCTTATGCTAAACTAAACTGTGTGAACATGAAGGAATGCAATGGGAATCAGGCCATGCAAGCAAATTAGAAAGATAGACATCCTGTTAATTTTCTTACTTTTGATAAAAGAATAAGTGAACGCTTCCCTGTGGGATACTCTAAATGCATGTAAAAAGGATGAATCTCTGTTCAGGAGAAAGTGGTGTGTAGTTCATACCATATGTAATCCTCCTGGAGAAGCAGGACTTGGTAGCTGTGTCTGTGATGTCCCAAAGGGATTATTCCTGCAACAGGGAGTCTTGGATCGATAGCAGGCCCTGCCCCAAGCGTGGAGCAGTTGTGTCAGATATGAGAGAGATTCTTAAGGTCACTTGGCCGTATGGCACAACTGTCCAAACAGATCGGTTGTGCCATTTCATGGTCTGGGATGGGAAAGAAATGCTCCCTGTTGGCTGGATGCACATGCAGTGTACCCACCTGCTGATCAGCTGCGTGTGCCGTTGGAGTGGCACTGGGTTACAGATGTCATGGAAAAGAACTGCTCTCTGGATACTCACGATCATCTCAATTTGATTCACTGTGGCAGTAATAAAATACTAAGCCAGCTGCTTATTCCATGAGGTGTTTGTCTTCTGTTTCTGTTTGCCAAGTGGCTCTAGAGTGAACCGTTAGGGAAAAGGAGAATCCCATGATAAAATCCCCTCATTTGATTTCCCTCTTTGCAGCCATGATTTTGTTTTCATCTTGTTCCGTGCAGCCCCATGGAATTGAAGGAATTGGAGTACAGACCTGTAAAGGTCCGAGGGCATTTTGACCACTCCAAGGAGCTCTATATTCTGCCACGATCACTTGTGGACCCTGAGCGAGAAGCCAGAGAAGCTGGGCGGCTGACATCCCACCCGGAAAATGGAGCAAATGTCGTTACTCCTTTCTACTGCACAGAACTAGGGTAAGTTAATGAAAGTTGTGGTTCATGTGAGCAACTCGCTCCTGTTTTGAAAAGCTGAACCGTGGTGGTTGGGTTTATATAAATTGCATTTATATTTAAGGCATCTCTCTCAGTCTGCTAGGTCACTGAGGCTTGATTTGAAATTGTATTTAAATTCCCCTATAACGTTCGCTCAGATGACAAAAAAAGTGGCACCAAACGCATGGGTTGCTTCTTTCTTTGGTTAGTT
>NW_008824587.1:2669623-2679965 GCF_000699105.1 Pygoscelis adeliae
TTCTGCTCATCAGCCATGCTTCTCTATGCCACTCCAGGGTCACGATTTTAGTCAACCGAGGATTTGTGCCCAAAAAGAAATTGAAACCGGAGACCAGGCTGAAAGGACAGGTAAGGGGGATACAGGGAATGTTGTGCATTACTTTCTGCCCTGCGGTTACCCAGAGGCACTACTGACAAACCAGTAGTTTGGTTTGTCAAAGAAAGGCAAGCAGCCATGTTCAGCATCGTGGGAGGTTACTTAGTCATTGCGCTTTTCAAAGAAGATAAACCTTTTCTTCCCACCTTTTTGTTAAGTAAATAATGTTTTTTACAGACAAGGAGCTGTTCTTGATCTGCCTTTTTCCCTGCTGTGTTACAGCACTGCCCCACGGCAGGGCACGACCAGTTGATTTGTAATCGGACCCCACAAGTGCCCTATTTTTCTGCCAGGACCTGGCATGCCAGAATATGAAACGAACCTTGAAAGATTCCTTTTTTCTCCTCTGCACTTCTCTTCAGATTGAAGATGAAATTGATCTCACTGGGGTGGTGAGGTTATCAGAAACCCGGAAACCTTTTGTGCCTGAAAACAACATCGAGAAAAACCGCTGGCACTACCGCGACCTGGAGGCTATGGCAAAGGTGACCGGTGCTGAGCCCATCTTTATCGATGCCGATTTCAGTAAGTCACAGAGGAACCCAACCCCACACCAATTTACGTTGGTCTCCCCGCCTTTCCGTTCAGTTAGTTATTTCCCCTGGGCCCTTGGAAAGGCATTGCATCTTTCTCTTCTTTGTGTACTCTGCTAGGTTTACTATTTTGAAGGTGATAGGCAGCCAGCGCTGGGGAACGGTAGCATGCTCGGGAGATGCAGGTGGTGTTCGATGCCTTGAGCACAACCAGCCGCTTGCTGTAGGGCCGCCCGCCCCGCAGCTCTGGCTTTGCCGGTAACTTGGGAACACCGTTGCCTGAGGAAGAGGAGCAGGGTATCCAGATGACTGACCACCTTCATCCCGTTTCTCAGAGCAAGGGCAGCTCTATGCGGTGCAGACTAGAGATTTAACTTGTGTGCTGTGTCGTACCTATAGGAAGCACGGTCCCAGGGGGGCCCATCGGAGGCCAGACAAGAGTGAGCCTGAGAAACGAGCACATGCAGTACATCATCACCTGGTAAGTTACCCAGCCAGTGTTTGACTGACATTCCGTGGGGTTTTTGAAGGTAAAGCTTTGAACTGCGTTCTGTTGAAAGCAAGGGAGCAATTTTTGCCGGGCGTTCTTGCTCCTGCACGGGTGAGACTGGATGAGCTCTTAAGCTAAAAAAGCCTAAAGTTTTAACCTAAGTAACATTTGCAAGGTGATTTGAAATAATTGTGTTTCATTGCACCGCAGCTGACTTAGGGAGCTCCAGTCCATCTTGGAAAGAAGGTGTAATCGTGTGGTTTTGTTTTCTTCCGTAGGTATGGCTTATGTGCTGCAACTTCATTCTTGTGGTACAGAAAATTTATACAAAAAATACCTCTGTGAGAGGAAGGGCTAACTTCTTCTCTTCCATACTACAGTCAAGAGCAGACTTTTATAGAAGACAGCGGTCTGATCAGTCCTGAATAACTGAAGCACCCAGTTTCAGGGCAACACGTTCAGTAAATGTGTGCAGCTATCAAGCTGCAAATAGACTTTAAGCAACTGGTGCAGGCTCTGAGCTCCTAGCAGTGCGATGACTCTGGCTTGGAAGCACCAAACTTCAAAATTGTAGGTGGCAGTCGAGACTTCTAGTGAAGCCGATTTATGCAGTAATCTCAAGGATACATTTTTCCGTTGTGGTTGGTTGTAAGCTACAACATTTTAACTTCTCCACTGCTGTATTTTCCAAAAGATGGCAAGGGTGTTGTGAATCAAAGTTTCTTTGCACTGAGTAGTCATTCCTGAAGTCAGGAGTGGTTCACAGCAGTTGCATCAGAATAAAGAGAGCTTATAGGTGCTCACATTGTGACTTGCATTGTGCATCTTGTATCTTAACAGTGACAGACCTGAACTAAAGGTTACTGTGGATACTCAGGTCTAGCTGGGTAAGGCAGCCTACAAAAACAAGCAGCAGCTAACTCGGCTGGAGCCTTGTCAAGCTTGGTAGCCTCCAACAATGCCACAAGACCAAGTCAGCAGTCAGGAAAGAACAGGACAAGAAGGTCTAGGTTCTTCCCCCACTTCGGCCTGCCTTCACCAACCATTCTTGCCCTGGAAGAGGCATTACAGACCTCCCAGTAGGAGGTCCCCATCTGGTTAGCCTGGTAAAATGTTCTAACACCCTATATAACCCATACCGTAACCAAGACTCAAGTGCTAACAGAGATGATGTAGAGCCATTTCCATCAAGAGAGATTTGCATAAGCAAGCCAGGCTTAAAGCCAGAACTAGCCTAGCCCATTCAACTTTATGATCACACAGCATGTGCAGCTGAGCTGCTGTTGGTGGGCTGTGTGTTCAAAGGAGAGGCATTACTACACCAGACTAGTAGTTAAGGGCAGTTGTTCCAAGTACAGTAATAACCTGCTCTATGCAGCTGTTTCTGTGCAGCGCTATCCAATCATCTGATGGAAGGCAAACAGAGAAGTAAGGCAATGCTGAAGTGCTACCCCCCGCCTGGAACACTCCCATTAAATAGAGGCCACTGACACTTCATCTGGGGGTTTATTCTTTTTATGTACAGAAAACACGGTAGCAATCCAGTACATCCTTAGCCCAGCTTAGTAGCCAGTTCTTTAGCCTTTGCTTTTTCAAGCTTAGCAATGCGAGCCACAGATTTTGGACCCAAGACGTTACCACCCCAGTGACGACGGATCTGCAAAGGAGTGAGAACAGGTTAGATGATGCCTCATACAATCTTCTACTACGTCATTCAATCAACTTGCTCAATTACACTCCTTTCTGCACAAGGGGAAGAGCTCCCTCAACTAGAAGTCCTACACATTTCAAGCAGTGAACTGCATTTCAGGGCAGCGCAGAGATACAAGAGTTTAAAATCTTTCCCCATGAATGGTGCTGGATTCAGCCATCACGTTAACTTCTGGACTCAGGGGATGGAGTTGAGCCTCGCAGAAGCTGTTGCCCTCTCTACAATCCTAGCCCTGTGATAGCTCCGTTTACTCGTAACTACCCTCAGGTAAAGAATCTGGATATCTCATAAGCAAATCTAGGAACACCACATCCAACAGGCTTTAAGCTGATGTCACTATGTCTGAAATGATTTGCATTTCATTGGGAAGTTTTTGGGGATGTTAACAGTATAAATTAAAACACAAGGCTAGCAACAGAGAGAATCTTACCTCATCATATCTGTCATTGTAGTTGGTCTTGACAGCCTCCACCAGCTTTGCGAGGGCTCCCTTATCCTCCCTGTCGGTGACAGTTTTAGTTCCTTTAGAGCCTCAATTTAACATTCTCCATAAATCTTTTGCCTCGGTATTTAAGAGCTCATAGTGGCAACGTCATTTTTCACATTAAGCATAAGCATCATTTGCAAAGGGTTAATCGCTCCAACCACCAATGTTTTAGGAACCTGCAGTGCTCAGATTAAGGTTAATAGTTCCATCTACGTATTTTAGAGTAACTATCCATTTTGGTAAGCCAAAGTAATGTGTATCTTCAGGATCCGAGAGAGCTCTTTATACAAAAGGACATCTACGTCAGACATTACAGAGGTGGTATTTTAGTTTTACGACTTTAAACTAGAAAGGCCCAAGTTTGATATCCATCTGCCCTATAGCCCGTGCTTACGGGCAGTTTGCTTTCTCCACTACAGTGGATCAAGTCAGCACAGCGAATACTTACGGGTTAACCTGGGTGAAAGCAACGGAGGTGCAAGTTTTCCTGTGGACCAGTCGCCCCAGTCTGGCTTTGCCCTTGATGATGCAGTACGGCACTCCCATCTTGCGGCACAGAGCTGGCAAGAAGACCACCAGCTAAAAAGAAAGGGAGCGTGCTGTATAACTGAGGGAGAACATCTTTTTATTCTTTGAATCAGCCTGGGCTGTGGCAATTGCTCAGTGTTAAAAAGCTCGCTTTGCTCTTCACTGTTGATTCAGGTGAAGAAATTCATACATCATTGCAAGGGCCAAGCCTCACTGTAATACCAGGACAACTACGAACATGCTGAAGTATTCCAGTTCTGGTGAACGTGTCTTTTTATGCATTCTCTTTTCATGCAATAAATGTGTCCTAAAATGCATTTTCACCCCAAGCCCAGTTCTGACCTCAGCAAAGTTACACAGGTAGGCTGTAACATTTACCAGTGAGTATGCTTACCTCAATGGGGTCCACATCGTGGGCAATAACTACGAGCTGAGCTTTCTTGTTCTCCACCAGAGTTGTGACACTGTTAATACCTGAAAAACAAGTTATAGGTAAGCTTTGATTCTGCTCAGTCTATTTTCAGAGCCTTCACATAAGCCTCATACAACCAGCTCAGATTCCATAGCGCAGCTTCATTACTAAAGTCGTGAAAACTTTTCACATCCATTCAGTAGCACAGAGAAGATATTCCGTGGACCATCTGCTAAAGCTCAGGGTTAAAAAGCTCGTCTATTTTGCTCTTCACTTTGAGCTCAGGTGAAGAAATTCATACATCATCGCAATAGCTTGTCCAGTCCTGCTTGGTTGGAGCAGAGCACCAACTCACCAGTTCTCTAACAAAGCACCACGCTCCCCTATATGCAAGCAGCCAGGTCCACGTACGTTACCTGCTCGGAGGACCGGTGGCCGCTTAGTTGGCGCATCTCCCTTTCCTGCAGCTTTCTGCTCAGCACGAGCCAGTAGCCTCTGCTTCTTCTCTTGCTTATTTTCTGGCCTGTATTTGTGCGCCAGCTTCAGAAGCTGTGTAGCTGGAAGAGAACATCTACTAGTTAGTTAGCTGCGTGACCTGAAAAAAATCCAAGCATTACTTTTAAAAAGACTGCAGTGCATCAGCGATCTTGGTGGTTGTCATCAGGTGTATTCAGACAGCAGTTAGCATCATTTGCGCAGTGCAGGAGCAGAGTGCCTCTAGAGCCTGTATTTACCTCTACGTGCACCTCTGTTGGCAGCGAGAGCTCCTTCACTGTTTGGATGAGGAAATGCCTGTTGACCCCCACAGCAATTACGGTTAAAGGTGGTGCACTTTCTCCTTTAAAGCAAGCAACTTGTTTGGCAACATCTACGAGGGAGTTACGCTACATAGGCTGAAAGTTTCTTGCACAGACACTGTCACCTGGAAAAGACTATTTACTCGTTTCACAGAAGACCCTGAAGTCCCTTCTTCCCCGTATCGGTGTCAGCCTGCAGGATGCTGGCTTTCCCCCCAAAGCCTGCACTCATATAGATTTCTCAAACTATCTGTTTACACAGTTAAAAGAACCCTACGGCTGGAAGAATGGACTCCGAGGGAAACATGCAGTTGAGGTAACCCTGGGTTTGGGTCATCAAGGAGGACCTTTGGCATTTTCTATTCCCTTTTCCAAGTACGTAGCTGGTATCAAGACTTAAGCCAGCAAATTCAGACAGCAGCTTGCTGTTGACATCACCCCAGTCACTATTAAAACCTCCCTAAAATGCTTCCGAAGATACTCTCCAGCTTATCCTTGTTAAGTCTTAAGTTTGGCTTCAAAAGAAACCTCTTCTCTGAGGCACATCCCATTAACGACCCAAGCCAAGAGAACTTTGTGGGGCACATCCTTACCTGTCTGGCGGTCCAAAGCCTGAGTGAACTGGTTAATGGCAGGAGGCACCTTCAAGCGTTTGTAAAGAATGGACCTCTGGCGCTGCAGTCTGATGTAACGCGGCCATTTCACAAAACGTGTGAGATCACGCTTCGGCTGGATATCCTGTCCTAAAAATACGGACTTGAACTCAAAGCTGTTCCAAACCCACGCAGCAACAGCATGGAACAGGCACGAGCGCATCAGTGATCTTGGTGGTGACACGTCAGCACTGTCACTCAGATAGCAAATATTCTTTCACATCATCTGCACGCCGCACAAAAAAGGCACTACAGATGTCTGAACCGATTTACCACACCACGTGCAAAGGGGCAAGATTCATCACGCGAGAGTCATATAATGGATCTGTGTCAATACGGGAAATTCAGCAAACTGCCCATAGCCACCTTCACGTACCTAATGAAGGACAGCTCGTAACTGCAGGCAGCCAGCCAGGCGACTGCCTTCATCGCTCTCTCCACTCCACAGCTTTAGTACAATACGCTTCTCTTTACCGTTCAGACAACAAAAGAGCCTTGAGCGAGTAGCCCAAATACCCACGTACTCACCAATGCCAAAGTTCTTGGGCCTCTTCTCAAAGAGGGGATTGACGACCTTCTTGGCCTCCTGCTTCTTGACTACAGCAGGGGCCGGTGCCACCTTCTTGCCCTTGGCCTTCTTTCCTTTCGGCTGCAAGCAAGAAACACACTCTTCCGTCCTTTGCCTCGAACAGCTGGGTACTTGCAAGAGCTTTCAGCCCACCTTGGGAATGCGTTTTCCCCGGCATGTCCTCAGCCTGGCAACCTCCCAGCCCAGCCCTGCTCTCCCAGAGAGAGCGAATCCTTCGGTTTGACTCCAGAAGGTTTATGTAGCTCCCTGAAAGGACGCCGTTTTGTTCATCTCCTCGCCCGGGCAGCCATCGCCCAAGAGAGGCTGGCGCTCCCCAGCCCGGCGCTCCCCGACACCCCGGTCCTTGAGGGGAGTGCAGGGGTCCTTGAGGGGAGTGCAGGGGTCCTTGAGGGGAGAGCGGGGTCCCTGAGGGGAGAGCAGGGGCCCTTGAGGGGAGAGCAGGGTCCCTGAGGGGAGAGCAGGGGTCCCTGAGGGGAGAGCAGGGGTCCTTGAGGGGAGTGCAGGGGTCCTTGAGGGGAGTGCAGGGGTCCTTGAGGGGAGAGCGGGGTCCCTGAGGGGAGAGCAGGGGCCCTTGAGGGGAGAGCAGGGTCCCTGAGGGGAGAGCAGGGGTCCCTGAGGGGAGAGCAGGGGTCCTTGAGGGGAGTGCAGGGGTCCTTGAGGGGAGTGCAGGGGTCCTTGAGGGGAGAGCGGGGTCCCTGAGGGGAGAGCAGGGGCCCTTGAGGGGAGAGCAGGGTCCCTGAGGGGAGAGCAGGGGTCCCTGAGGGGAGAGCAGGGGTCCTTGAGGGGAGTGCAGGGGTCCTTGAGGGGAGTGCAGGGGTCCTTGAGGGGAGAGCGGGGTCCCTGAGGGGAGAGCAGGGGCCCTTGAGGGGAGAGCAGGGTCCCTGAGGGGAGAGCAGGGGTCCCTGAGGGGAGAGCAGGGGTCCTTGAGGGGAGTGCAGGGGTCCTTGAGGGGAGTGCAGGGGTCCTTGAGGGGAGAGCGGGGTCCCTGAGGGGAGAGCAGGGGCCCTTGAGGGGAGAGCAGGGTCCCTGAGGGGAGAGCAGGGGTCCCTGAGGGGAGAGCAGGGGTCCTTGAGGGGAGTGCAGGGGTCCTTGAGGGGAGTGCAGGGGTCCTTGAGGGGAGAGCGGGGTCCCTGAGGGGAGAGCAGGGGCCCTTGAGGGGAGAGCAGGGTCCCTGAGGGGAGAGCAGGGGTCCCTGAGGGGAGAGCAGGGGTCCTTGAGGGGAGTGCAGGGGTCCTTGAGGGGAGTGCAGGGGTCCTTGAGGGGAGAGCGGGGTCCCTGAGGGGAGAGCAGGGGCCCTTGAGGGGAGAGCAGGGTCCCTGAGGGGAGAGCAGGGGTCCCTGAGGGGAGAGCAGGGGTCCTTGAGGGGAGTGCAGGGGTCCTTGAGGGGAGTGCAGGGGTCCTTGAGGGGAGAGCAGGGGTCCTTGAGGGGAGAGCAGGGGTCCTTGAGGGGAGAGCAGGGGTCCTTGAGGGGAGAGCAGGGGTCCTTGAGGGGAGAGCAGGGGTCCTTGAGGGGAGTGCAGGGGTCCTTGAGGGGAGTGCAGGGGTCCTTGAGGGGAGTGCAGGGGTCCTTGAGGGGTGAGCAGGGGCCCTGAGGGGAGAGCAGGGGCCCTGGGGGGAGAAGGGGCGGCGGCGGGACCTTTCTCCCGGTTCCCCCGAGGGCGGCCGTGAGGGAAGGGGCTTCCTTCGCTAGGGCGGGCGGTGGTCGGTTCTCCCCGGCTGCTGCTGGCCTCCCTGCCGCCGCCCTGCGGGCAGCCAGGCGATGTTGCTGAACGGGGGAGAACCGCAGAAGCAAGCGGGGAGGGTAGCAAAGGTGATCCGTGGGTGCTGTAGAGTCCAGAGGCCGCCCCAGGGTTTCCAGGTGTGGATTGAACTGAAATGAGATGCCTTATAATGTAGTAATTACTTATCAGGATTCTAGTATGTAAAGGTGAATATGTACACTTTTTTCTTTAGATTGAGGATGAAACTCAAGTCTCTCGAGCAACCCAGGGTGAACAAGATAACTATGAGATGCATGTCAGAGCCGCAAACATTGTGAGTAGCATCTGCTGTTCAAATCGGTGGGCAGCACGTCCTTCAGGTACTGTTGCGTTCATTATTGCATCTAGGGCAGCCTTTAGAACTCTCACAAGGACTGCTGCTAGAAGAGTAACCTGATGCTGGGGGTGGCTGTTGGCTGAATTCCTTCTCTAGGGGGAAAGCTGCGTAGCCTGGCTTGTCAGCTACAGGCTTCTGTCAGGATCCTCATGTAATGTGGGAGTTTCTACTTTATTCAAGGCTTGGGCTGAAGGGGCAGCTTGGGAGATCTTGTTTTAGAATTGGAGCAAAGCACTGTTTTGATATACCGTGTGGTTTTTATTTTTTTTTTCGCTGCTACAAGGTCCGAGCTGGTGAGTCCCTGATGAAGCTGGTGTCTGACCTGAAGCAGTTCTTGATCCTGAATGATTTCCCCTCTGTGAATGAAGCTATCAACCAGCGCAACCAGCAGCTGAGAAGCTTGCAGGAGGAATGTGACAAGAAGTTGATTGCACTGCGGGATGAGATCTCCATTGACCTGTACGAGCTAGAAGAAGAATATTACTCTTCCAGGTACAAATAGGGCAGTGGACTTCTGCCTTATGACTTCAGCCCTTTTGGGGTAGTTAGTCCAGACAAACAAGTAGTCCTTAGAGTATAGGTCTTGAGAATGTTCCCAACAAAATTTCCCTTGTGGTTTTATGTTGTGCCTTTCGCCGGAACGGAGGGAAGACACAGTCACTCAATATGAGTGATCAGCATACTTCGTTTATTGGAATACAATCATCAGACTTTATAGGCTTACTTCTTACATATTTATTATTATAGGCTGGGTTAGTATAATTAGTTCTAAGAAAAGGTGGGATATTCTAATTACTTCTAAGAATCTATTATCATAGGGTTCCTCCTCCTGGCGCACGCGTACTGCCGTCTGGTGGTCGTCTATTGGGGTCTTTTGGAGGAAGATTCACAGTCTTCCTCACCGGGTACCTTCACCTTTGGCCCAGAATGTTGAGTTGGCAGAGCTTCAGACTGCGAGGTCGGTTTCAACCAGATGGTCTAACAATAGGAGTACAGTGTCTTTGCCAAACATTCCACTATACTTGCAACAGTATCTAATTAGCTACAATATTCTTGTCTTTCATTGGCTATTACACCAGCTGTGTGCGATAATTATTAAGTTCCTACTGACTTAACATTTCGATGTTTACATGTCCCCGGTCAGCTAGCCAGCCTTCCACAGTGGTTCAGCATTGCCGGACAGCTGAGGGGGCAGGGACCTCTGCGGATGGTGCAGGCCAAATACCTGCTCGAAGCAGAGTCACATGCAGCAGGCTGCCCAGGACCTTGGAAACACAGAAAATCAGGATATAAAAATAAACACAGAAAATCAAGGAGTCCTGACGCACTGCTGGGGCAGGGCTGTCTGCAGCAAAGTCGCCCTTATCATCCTCTTCCATATCGTGGGCAGCGTAACGGCTGTCTGCCGTTAAACTATTGTTCGGAAAGCAGAGGATGCACATCAGGCTGGGCTGGCTACCTTTCAGCTGCTTCACACCGAATCCATAATTCAGAGCAGCAACCTGAATCCTGAACAAGTGCGAACTCCTCATGGGCGCTGGGATGAAAGGAGGATATGCAGTCCGTCAGCAGACATTAGACATGTCCTAGAGACATGTCCCAGAGACATGTCCCCGTCTCCTGGGACAGACGGACACTCTGCAGTCTTCAAGTATTTCAGCACTTTGGGGCCAGCTTTATGACCAACCGCTTCTCTTTCTTGGTCCCTGTTCCTCTTCCTTGGTCCCTGTTCGGGCGCCACTTTGTTGTGCCTTTCGCCGGAACGGAGGGAAGACACAGTCACTCAATCTGAGTGATCAGCATACTTCGTTTATTGGAATACAATCATCAGACTTTATAGGCTTACTTCTTACATATTTATTATTATAGGCTGGGTTAGTATAATTAGTTCTAAGAAAAGGTGGGAT
>NW_008824587.1:2680222-2686069 GCF_000699105.1 Pygoscelis adeliae
TCTTGTCTTTCATTGGCTATTACACCAGCTGTGTGCGATAATTATTAAGTTCCTGCTGACTTAACATTTCGATGTTTACATGTCCCCGGTCAGCTAGCCAGGCTCCCACAGTTTTAATTAGGTCAAACTCTTTTTCTGCAACTAAAGCAACTGCCTTTTTCCTGTAGATATCCTACAGGGTATAAATGTCATGGTGAAGGAGGTATTCACAGCATCCCACTCTAGGTGCCTGCTTTAGTTGGCTAGATTTGACAGATAATTTGCTTAGGCTTCTTTTGTAATCATTGTAAAAGGAGATGAATTTCCTTGGGGGTATAGGCTTCTGTCTGAGTATCCCTCTGGAGGAGCCTCTGTCTCTCTCCCTAGAGAGACTAGCTTGCTGAGCTGGGTCCTCACGTTAGATGAGATCACCACGTCTTTGTGGTGAGTTCTTTCACAAGTGACCCAGTTACACAGAGTGCCTTTTTCCTCGTAGTCCACTGCCCCCGGCTGCCTGGAATCCTGTTGGGGTGAACGTTTGCAATGAGCAAAAAAGACATGCTCAGTTTCATTGAATTATGAAGTATTAGGATAGGATTTTCTATGAAAGACTTAGTACTGATTTGTTTGTGGTATTTTTAATATTTTAAAAATACTCTTAGGAAACAGGCTTTAGAGAATTCAGACACTTTATTTTTTTATTTTATTTTCTGTCATGCACTCCAGCACTTCTAGTTGATGATGCAGTAAATGAAAGCAGGAGAAAACAAATGAGAACCTGATTATTTTGGTTGCACTGTCCAAGATAAGTGAAGTCAGTGCAATAATGCTATGATTTCTAAACAAAAACTTAACTTTTGGAAATCTTATTTAGAATTTTAATGACCAGGTTTTCTATTTTTGCCTTTCCCTTCTTTCTAAAAATGCTGAATGCCTATAACCCCAGCTAAGTCAACTTGAAACCCTAATTGCTCACTATCTTTGGAAGTTAGGCCATTATTTATGGGTAATATACGTATTTTAAGAGTAAAAGGATATTGATATGACATAGCTTAGGAACGGCTGCGACACTGGAGGAAAACTAGAGGTAACAGTTTAGAGGTGTTTTTCAAACTTTACTCAGTTTTTTGGGGGGTGGCAAGGGATCCTAGAATTATCTCAGAAATGAAGAGTGATGGTCGCAGACCCAAGCACCAGTCCAGGCCCCAGTAGGTCAGGGGTGCATCCGCTACGTAGGCTGCGTACAGCGTAGCCGTGAGCTGTATCCAAAGCGATGCGGTGTGGGATGATAGTGCCTCACGTCTGCCAGACGTGCTTTTCTCACGCTGTCACCGGGCTGCCACCGCTGTGTGTCAGTAGCTTTAACTTCTGGATTAAATGGTTCTGACCATGCTGGCATGGTCTGTTCACCTGCCTGGCACCAGATGCCGTGTAAGGCAACCCTTCGTAACAGAACTAACATCTAAGCACAGATGTTGGCATACACCAAATGGATTTGCCTTCGTGCTCTTTCTTATAAGAGTGGTCACGAGGTGAGGAAACTTGGGAACTCCACAGAGTTCACGATCCCTCCGCTGAAGCCTCATATCATGTAGCACTTAGTCGTTTGCTTTTAGCACTTATTCCCTTCCTGTGCTCTTTCCTGTCTTTTTCTGCACCAAAGAAATTGTGTGTGTGTGTAAATACAGAAACAATGATTTATTCAAAGTCCTTTTATAATTGGAGTACTAAGATATTTTTAATGAAACCTTCTTGTCTAATGTGGGAAAAATGGTTTCTGTTGTGTCACATAGCCGTAGAGTGATAACCACGTTTAAACGGCTGGAAAAGCAATAGCTGGTTTGCCCACAAACGGGCATTCTGTGCTGTCCTGTGAGCCCAGCTGGGGTTGCCCCTCTGCACCATCTGTTACTTACTCGTGGGTCTTGATCCCACAGGATTTATAAAGAGGTGTGCAGTCCCGTGAGGCCAGGACATGGGTTCCATACAGCCATCCTGCCAAACTGCTCCCCCATGCTCCCGTTTCCCTGAAGGTCACTGGTTAGTTTATTTTAGGTCGTCCCTCCAGGGAAGACCGTAGAAAAGTGAGCTCCCTGCAGCAGCACACCTCCGGGTGCCGCAAAGCTGAGGGCTGCCACGTGCTGTGTAGCTCATTTGGTCCCTGTGCACTGCTCCCAACTGCTGTGAAAAGCCTGTGGAAGGGAGCTTCTGCCCAGCGGTTGTCACTGCCGTTGTGCTAAAGGGGCTTAGGAGGCAGCCCCTTGCCCGGGGTGAGTAACTAATAGGACGCGCCTCGGGTGTAGGGTCGGGTTTCATTGCTAGGCCTTTTATGTGTATCACGGGGTTTTGATGAGGAGACCTGAAAAGCAGGTCCTTGAAACTAAAGCCGAGTGATTGTTCTGAAGGAATCTTTGCTTTCAGTCCCCGTGTTCAAGTAGTTTCCTAGAGCTGTTCCTCTGCATGCAGACCTGGCTGCGTGCCTCGAGGGGAGTAGTGAAGTCCCTTCCACACACTGAGAAACCCTCAGTCAAAGGACGGAGTAGCAGGCTGGCCAGCGCTGTTGCGGGCTGTGCAGTAGCTGCTCATTCACCCTGACTTTTGAGGAGTGTTATGTGAGGGGCGAAGCTTAAGACTTCTGGAACTGTTCTAACTGGGGCAGCAGGAGAAGCAGTTACGCTTCTGATGCAGCTAAAATTTTGTTGGTAACTCCCCTGCCAAGATGTGGTGGATGCTGTGGCCAGGTTCTCCTGGGAAACCGTGGCCCGAGGTCTAAGACTGACAGGAAAGGAGTCGTTGTTCTGGTTCAGTCCCGAAGGTCTTTGCTAATTGAACCCAGCTTCACCGTGTGCTGGGGAGCGTAGGGAAGGGTGATCTTCCAATGGATTTTTACAAAAGCCCCAGGTAGATATAGAACCCGTATCCACTGCCTTCTCACTTCTACTGCAAAAACCAGCTGGGTGATGCTGCCAGAAAAGAGCTCAGAAGTAGATGCTTGCAGCTAGTGCTTTGTGTGCTTGTTCCCCAAAGCGGTAACTCCGAGCCCGGCTTGCCTTCTCTCATCCTAAACCCCAAACTTGCATTTACGTTCCATTGCTCTCTCCTCTGAGATCACAGGAGCTCTCTTGAGTGTGGGGTTAGATCTCAACATGTTTCATGTTTGTGCAATTTGAAGTGTCTCATATTTCTACACTTAAAATATTTCCCTAAGCATCTATTCAAGTCCATACATTAAAAATGTAAATAAAGCTGCAACAACAAAATCACTTGACCCATTGGGTTTGTTTTACTCTGAACACAAGCTGCTTTCCGCTCCAGCACTCACTTTGTCTTGGGTGTCTCTTGTGTGTGCAGCTCCTTCCTCTCTTTGGAATTTGTTTTGGTGTTGTTCCAGTTTCTTCCATCATTTTTCTTTTTAGTTTCGGCCCTTGCACATTGTGTTTTCCTCAGAGCACAGGCAAAAATTAGCCAGTTGTTTAAAAACGTTACTTTCCCACACTGCTGGTTCGTCCAGCTCTATAGTCTACAGCGGTCAAATCCAGCAAGCTGCTTTTCGAAGAACTGTTAGCTCAGGTTCTGCTGAAAATGGTAGGAGCCGGCAGTACTTTGTAATCAGGCTGGGGAGCTTCAACAGAAGACCCAGACCTTCTGTGGAGCACTTTTTTTGAAAGGGCGAGGGTGCAAATAGGTTTCTTCTTTACCATGACAGGGACAGGCCCTAAAACAACCGTGCTAGCTTTTTTGCTGAACTTAAATGTAGAGCAGGATTTTTTTTCCTCACATAGGTTGTGATCTAATTCAAAGTAAAGTAATTACGGATGAGGTCCTCGTCTCACTCAAACCAGTAGCAGAACTCCCATATTTGGGGTGCCAGGATGTCAGCCCAGATCTTTTCAGGGACTTGGGGTGTCTGGGTTAGAATTGAGCCTCCGTTTCAGTTTGTAGCAACAGTTCTGTCTCTGAAATTCCCCTGATCCTCACCAGGCCCGTGAGGTTCAAGACCAGCCCTTACGGGGTGGCTTAGGGAAGGCCAGCGTCACAAGACTTGTGATGAATTTGTGAACACAGACCTTACATCCACGAACGGTTTTTTTTGCCATTTTCTTAATGCTTTGCTTCTGTCTTGCTCCCCCCACCCCTTCCCTCCCTCCCCTCCTCTCTTACTGCACCTGCTCTCTCTCCTTACTGGGGTTGCTTGTTCTGGAAAGCTACAGTCTGTGTGACAGCAATGATCTTCCACTGTGCGAAGCCTACTGGAGACAAGACTTTGCCACGCTGTCCCCCGAAAGCCTCTCCATGCCTCTGACAGCTGCCACAGCAGAGCAGAGCGTTACTACCTCCCAGAGCTCAACCCCATCGCACCCTCACGTGAACGGGCACGGGGCGGGCCCCCCGGAGCACTCCTGAAGAGGACCCTCTGCTGCTGAACGTGTTCCTCCTGGCGGCACTGGGGTACTGGAAGTCTTCCACCTGCTGTACTGAGCAAGCGTCTCCCGCTGTCGGGAGAGCGCGCTGGAGCTGTACTTGCAGGTTTCTGCTCGCTGGATAGCCGCAGTGCTTTCTCCACCCCTGGGACATCACCACGAGGGTGCCTCTCCCTTAAGAGACGGGGATACGTTAAATACAAAGTTGATTGTTCTAGCAAGTTAGAGTTAGTCTGCTTTTACATGGCAGTTGCATGTAGAGTTCATTAGAAATCGAGTTTGTTTCTGTGTGAATCTCGGTAAGCACACGCTGGAGTGTTGGGAGTTGAATTTCTTTGGGATAAACTTGAGCCGAATGTGGGGGCAGTGAGTGTTGTGGGGTTTTCACCCTGCTTCCCAAGGTTACTGATGTTCTGGCTGCTTTAAAGCTCTCTCAGGATGGCGCCTGACAACCTCCATCCTGCTTGACTAGGGTAAGAATCTTGTAGTATTTTTTTACACGGTGGTCTTCACTGTGGGAGTGCTTCACAAACTTGAACTTCTTGCTCGCCATCGTTTGGGAGGAGGCTCTCGGGAGACCTTCATGGACGAGCAGAACGCTCCCTTTTGAAGAGGAAAAGGGCAAACCGAGGAACTGGGCTGAGGTATTGACGATGCCGCTTGCTCAAGGCCGCAGGTAGAAGCAGCGACAGGCTTTAGTTAGTCCGATTCCTTTTTCGGCGTTTAGACAGCAACTTTCTATTAACGTAGCCTGAGCTAACGTGAAGCCAGCGTTTATGTCGCCTAACAGTTTCACCTAATAAAAAACTCTTGAGATGGCTGGGGTGCATGGAGCGGAGAGGGAGGCTCGGTCACTCTCGCAGTTTCCTTCCAAAGCAGCTTTGTAGCTGCTCAGCGGCTCGGCGCGTCTTCTGCCCTTTCTCCTTGCGGTTGTTCCGCGTTGGCTCGAACCGCGCAGCTGGAAGGGGGGTGGGGTTGGTGTTGTGGGTGGTCGGGGCAGCTGGGCGCGGTGGGCACCGCAGAGCCGGGGGTGCGTTCCAACGAGCGGCCCAGCCGCGCTTCCCCCGCGGCCTGCTGCAACCTCTCGTTTCTTAGGGTGCGAGTTTCGGTATAGTTTTTTTTGTTTTATTTTTCCTCCATTCTGTTTATTTTTGTAATTCAGTGGTTTAATAAAACTAACTCTTCCGTACAATTCTTAAAGCGTGTGTTTTCAGCCACGAGGCTTTGTGAAAATACGGCAGCACGAAGCATGAGCGCGCCCTGGGATGAACGTGTGTGTGTCCCCCCCCGGGTTCGAAGAAACCCCCACTCCTTGCAGCTGTTGCCGTGTAGGGGTGCAGTCCTACCCCTGCCCCAGAAACCACCGGTACCATTGCACCTGTCGGAGCGCCGCTCCGGGAGCCTGGCACCCCGTGCAGGCCCAAGTTCGGCCGCTACCGGCTGAACC
>NW_008824587.1:2686662-2689247 GCF_000699105.1 Pygoscelis adeliae
GGGAGGGCTTGGCGAGGAAGGTCTGCGTGCAGCACGCCCCGGAGCCGCGGGAGAGGAATTTTGGTAACGGAGCCGCGGTGCTTCGGTTTCTGACCCTCCCGGCCGGTTTGTGGGGGTCTGGGCTCGTGGCAGGCTTGCCTCCACGGGGAGCTTGGCCCGGGGGAGTGGCGTTGCGCCGTTTTTTTTTAAGAAAAAACAGTCTCTGCTGTAACATGGGGCTTCTGAGCACCTCTGTACGCGTGGGGATTAGGCGGGGGAGGACGGGGACTTGAGTGAGGCGTGCACGCATGCCTGGTCTGTTTCGATAAATCCCAAAATACGTAATTTCTGAAGGTGCAGATAGGCCATTGCAGTGCTGGAACTTTAGCCTTCAGTAATAACGGAACGTTAGGAAGTGGGAACGTGGTGGTGTCCCGTTTTGTGTAACTTGTCTTTGCCCTCTAGTGTCTAAGCCAGGCCAGCCCGAGGACGCTGGCAGGCAGCTCAAGAAAAAGAAGAGAAAGAAACCCAGGAAGCAAGCTGAGAAGAGGAATGCTCCTTCAGTCAACCAGGTGGTCTCTAACACCAGTAAACCCACTCCAGGACAGAAGGCAGCCCCTCAAGCCAGCAAATCAGCTCCGCGGGGTGTTGCAGAGAGCAGAAAAGAGGGTTTGGTGGCAGGTAAGAATACCAACGAGGTCGTGGTCTGGCTGAAGTTACCTGAGCTGAGGTGGCTGCTTTTCAGTTGCTTCACACGTGTCTAGTTTGGAAAGCCTTTAAGAACTTCGGCTGAATGGAAAATGTCTTTGCTTCTTCCATGTGCCCTGAAAGCTTATGCGCATGTACGTACATTTGTAACGTCACCACTGGGTGGCTCTCTGGAAACAGGAGCGTTTAGCCTGAATTGCGGACGACTTGTGTATTTGGGTAACTCCTGGGAATTACTGCGTGGATGCAATCTCTGTCGTGCCAGGCTGGCTTCCCACCTTGAATCTGAAAAGCCTGATCGCAAAGAAAATATGTCCTTGGCGTCTTTGTTTCCGCTAGCTTGGTACTTGTCTTCTGGCTCGTTAGGCAGCCACAGGGCATGCCGGGCTACTCTGGCTGGCAGTGTTGAATGATAATATGGATAGAAAAGGGGGAATTCTGAAGAAACCAATGAAATAGAAACTCTTGGCTTCTTTAGATTTTTCTGTTCTATTCACAGCATCTGAAGAGTTCTCAGAGCTTTTTCCGTAGCCGTAGAAAGTTCTCCTGTTTAGCTAGCACTGTCCTTTACGTGTTTTTATTTTCTTCCTCTCATTTTCAGGGAGGAAAAGTGAACTGGGTTCCCCTTCCTTTTTGGCAATGAATCTCTTGCGTCAGAGACTACATGAGAAGATTAAAAAAGCTTCTGGACAAGTATGAGAACCCTTAATGTGCATCCATATGTGTGTTTGTGCAATATAAATTCTCCCTAGCCTCCCAGGGGACGTGGGGACAAGACTGCCATCTTACAAGGCTCAGGGTTTGAGCTAATTCCGTCTCCTAAGGAAGAGCCTGTAGGTATCGATGGGAGACCTGCGTGTCTTCTGTGGTCTGGAAAAACACGTGAGAAAAGGCAGGGCCTGGCTCGGAGGAGAGCATGCCTCTGGTGATTTTTAGAAAAAAGAAGAGCACTAAGAGCCTGAAAGGGAACATAGCTGTGGGGTGTCGAGGGAGAGTAAAGGGTTTGAAATGCCTGTACCGTGTTTAGTATCTCCAGAAGCTGAGCCCACGGCTTCTTGTCGCATGTACTGTGTTTCTTAGGAGAAGTTTGAAATCGGGAACTTGAGGACATCCTGCTTCTAATTCTGCTTTATCCTTTTAAGGCTCCTGATTCATGTCCATCCTTCTTCTTAGGATGATGCCAAGGAATTAACCCCTGCAGTCCTGGAGAAGAGGCAGCGAAGGAAGTATGAGAGAGAGAGAAAGAAGCGCCGAAGAAAGGAGTTGAAGATGAAGGCAAAAATGGAGAAGAAAGAAACTGAGGAGGTACCGGTAGAGCCAGAAAGCAAAAAGGAGGAGAGCACAGCCGAGATTGTCTTTAACAGGGTCGAAGTCCATGAAGAGAATGAGTTGAACAAGATCCAGAAGAAGAAGGAGAAGAGGAAAGCAGTGAAAGGCAAGATCACTCCTCTGACGGGCAAAAACTACAAGCAGCTGCTGAGCAGGCTGGAGACCAGGAAGAGTAAGCTGGAGGAGCTCAAGGATAAGGACCAGAAGAAAGCTCAGGAGGTGGAGACCAAGATGAAATGGACAAATGTTCTCTATAAGGCGGAAGGCGTGAAGATTCATGACAACGAGGAGCGTCTGAAAGCAGCTCTGAAGCGTAAGGAGAAGCGTAAAGCGCAACGCCAAAGGCTGTGGGAGAAGCGGACAGAAAAAGTGGTAGAAAAGATGCAACAGCGGCAGGAAAAGCGTCGCAAGAACATTCAGAAGAGGAAGAAGGATAGGATAGAGAAGAAGAAAGCCAGGGCCCGGAAGAAAGGCCGGGTTCTGCCAGAGGACTTGAAAAAAGCTGGCTTAAAGTGAGAGCGAGGCGGCCGGTCCCCGCAGCCTGGGAGCGGGGGTTCTGCTGGTGGGGC
>NW_008824587.1:2690118-2692975 GCF_000699105.1 Pygoscelis adeliae
GCGCCCTCAAACGCTGGTCAGTCATCACATCGGTATTTCTAATTCCTCCGAATGCCCCGCCTGCAGCAGTGTTAGCAGATAGTGGAAACCGTGCCGCGGGCGTGTAGTTTCACCCTTAGGAGAACCTTTTAAAACTGAACTGTTCTATCTCCCCTTGGCCCCTAGCGTGTAAATCGCAATTCTTCTGGAAAGAGGCCTGGAAGTCGGCGGTGCTGGGCCGCATGCAGGCAGTGGGGGCGGTGCGCCTCGCTCCCAGCGGGCAAGTCTACAAACAGATCTTTGAAGATGAGGTAAAAAAGAGAAACGGGTAAAAGCCAAATGAGTTAACTCTGTTGGTCAGTTGTTTGCTGGCTGGTAAAGTGGCGACCTCAAACCAGAGGTCACTTCCAACCTTTCTGGGTTTTGTTTGTTTTAGTAGAAAATAATTGTGTTATCTTCAGCATATGCTTTCTAACGCATCTACGGGTGTTCCTGTGTCTTCACTGTGCATCAGGATACATTAGCTGAAGGCAGAATCATTATAACACAGCAGTAAAAGATAAATTAAGAGGCACGGAAAGCCAGGTTCAGGCATTTCTCACTCTGCTGCTGACTTTCCTTGTAACCATAAGCTAGGCACACAATCCAGTTTGCTTCAGTTTTCCTCTCTGAGGAAAGGGATATCTTTTTTTCCTATTTTGAAAATAGTCTTGGATGAAGATCGTTACGCATGTCCCAAGTAGTGTTCATTATTTTACCTTTCTCTTCTGCCGCCTTTTCCCCCACTGTTTTTATCAATTATTTTGTTGTTATTCTCAGTGCTGTAGGTTGGAAAGAATTCTAACCGTTTTGATTGTGGTTCTTTGAAGGTTCACTTAGTACGCTCTTTGGATGAAGTAAGGAACAAGACTAGGTTTTCTATAAAGAGCGAGAGGCTGGCTTTGATTAGGGACTCAGAAGCTTCTACTGATGCTAGGCTACTACCATGTTACCACCAGAAGCGTGTTGAAAGAACACCCTACAATGACTCCACAGAAAAGCCACCGTCATACAGGTAGAGAACAGAAACATAAAAACCCAATTACGTGTTCATGACTCTAGGTATGAAGTTGTAAGGTTTGCACTGGGAGCTAGACACTCCTGAATTCTTGGTCACAGCACTGAAGACTTGTAAGAGACTGTCTCTTTGCCAGATGTAAATTGAGTATAATGAGCTGCTGCCTGTTAAAGTGCAGATTAACAGGCTAATATTTGCAATGACATACGTATCATATGGCTTTTCTTTTAAAAAGAAATCATAGGTCTTTTTTTTCAAGGCAATCTAGATATAAGCCCAGTCTGATATGTATTTTTGAACTATATTTTAAACTGTGTTAATGGTTTACATGGTGATGCAGTAATGATTATGTAATGAGCAAGAAAAGAAATTAGTGCATCCATCCTGTTCACCTTAACTCTTCTGCTGAATAATGACGCCCTTAATCTCACTTTCCCCCAAGGAGAAACACAGTGCCTCAGCTGATGGGAAGAGCAGTGCGCAGCTAAAGGCTATTTCCACATTTCTGGCTAGTTCTTACTTAACAGTTCATAGATTTTAATACCTTTTAGAGATAGCGTGTATGTCTTTGTAGTTTACGTGTATTAAATCTAGCATTTATTGCTTTTCACGCCATCATAGCAGATTTGAGGTTGTGATCAACCCAGGATAGAAAATTACTCAGTCCAATTCATCTCAGAAGAAGCAACATTAATTCTTTGAACCATATTCTTTGAAGTTAGAATGATGCTTTTGTTCACTTAAATGTTACATTTTGCCAATTACATTGAGTATTATACCAGTTGCAGATCCCTACTCTTATGTATTTAGTACAAATCAAAGCTTTATTCTCTTTCTGTTTCAGAAAAGCTACAACATTTCAAAAGGCTTGGAAAAGCGTAGATATAAATGCAGCTGAGGAAGTCAGATCCCTACCTGATTTTGTTGGTAAAATTTTTTTCCCTTAATGTCAGATATTTTAATTTGAGTTTTTAGGAGCCACCATACATATAATGGTTTTAGCTGAACAAAGTATAAAATCAAGCTCAGAAATGACCTGACACATTTTTGATGATTTGTAAGTAATTTGGAAGATGAAGAGTCCCCTCATAGAAAAAATGGTTGTAAAATTGTCAATCAATCACAGTTTGTGTTTAGGTGGTAAATTCCAGCTATGATGTAAGCAGATCTCATTCTTGGAAGTTGCAATTTTTTGTATCATACCTGAACTTAGTTCATAGCTTCCATGCTTTTATCCTTCTGAAAATCACAAATTAATAAAATCAAAGGAAATTTTAAAATATGCTTTACTATTTTTAATGTACATTTGCATAAATTTCCCTTCCTGTGGAAAGCTGTCATGCACTGTAATAGCTGCACAAACTACAGAGGTCACAGTGTGGATTTAGTGATTCATTGTGCATAAAATCATAGGATAGTTTGGGTTGGAAGGGACCTCTAAAGATCATCTAGTCCAACCCCCTGCAATGAGCAGGGACATCTTCAACTAGATCAGGTTGCTCAGAGTCCCGTCCAACCTGACCTGGAATGTTTCCAGGGATGGGGCATCCACCACCTCCCTGGGCAACCTGTGCCAGTGTTTTACCACCCTCAGCGTAAAACATTTCTTCCTTAGATCTAGTCTGAATTTACCCACTTTTAGTTTAAAGCCATTCCCCCCTGTCCTGTCGCAACAGGCCCTGCTAAAAAGTTTGCCACCATCTTTTTTATGAGCCCCCTTTAAGTACTGACAGGCTGCAATAAGGTCTCCCCGAAGCCTTCTCTTCTCCAGGCTGAACAACCCCAACTCTCTCAGCCTTTCTTCACAGGAGAGGTGTTCCA
>NW_008824587.1:2693160-2728088 GCF_000699105.1 Pygoscelis adeliae
TGATACTGGGGGTTGCCCCGACCCAGGTGCAGGACCTTGCACTTGGCCTTGTTGAACCTCATGAGGTTCACATGTGCCCACTTCTCAAGCTTGTCCAGGTCCCTCTGGATGGCATCCCGTCCCTCTGGCGTGTTGACCGCACCACTCAGCTTGGTGTCATCTGCAAACTTGCTGAGGGTGCACTCGATTTGTATTCTGCAGCAACAGTTCCAAACTACATCATCCTCATTTCTTTCTTGGCAGTTCCTGAGGAAACAAGGAGTAATATCTTGGAACGCCTGTCAGAACGCCGGCGAGGCCGTCATGATGAAGCACTAACCTCAATGTATCATGAGCTTGCCTGCATTGCCAGGGTAAGACTGGATTTTGTAATCCAGATACTCTGGAATGCTATACTAAGGTCAGAGCCTAATATTCAAAAGATCCCTACCTTTTTAGGAGTTGGAACCCTCTGTTTTGGAGCCTGGAAAATTCCTGCTGACAAAACTGATGGAATCTGATAGAAAAATTGAACTTCTGTTTAAAAAGATTGAGTTTGACACTACTCTGGAAGGTTTCTCAATGGAAGTAAGGCAGCTCATGCCATTATCTCATCTTCGGTATTTGTACCTGGCCTGTGTAACACAGCTTCTTATGTCTTGCTGTAGTTTTAAGATATAAATGCTTGCTTGTTTTGGGGGGGAGGGGGTTGTTTGTTTTGTTGGGGTTTGTTGGGGTTTTTTTGACATTTACTCTTCAGTGAGATTGTGAGTAAATCCTTCTTGCAGGGTTTGGAAGAACTGTGGAACATCATCCATCAGGAATCCTTGACCAGAAAAAAGTGGATTAGGGAAATGGATGAATCCTTAAAAAAGGTTGAATGGAGTCGAGCTGATAAAGTGAGCTGTAGTTCTAATAGCTGTTAATTAAGCATAGGATTATTATTTGCTTGTAATGCTGGATGCAGAGCAAAGAGTAGCTCGTTTCCACAGGAGTCAAAGAGGTCTGCCAGGGTTCTGCTGTGTAGGTGATTACTGTCTTTTCACCGATAGATCATTCTCTGTTTATACCCACGTAATCAGGAGAAGATACTTCTTTTCCAGTTACAAGGTGTTTGTTTCTTCCAGAATTACCTGTAGTAAAGATGCAAGGAATACGTGAGCTGCTTTTATTATTCTGCAGGGTTATTTAGGCCAAACTGTCAACAGGTCTAATGTTATTTTGTTGGGACATACCTATTCTGCAGCTGAGAAGGTGCACAGCTGTGCCTTAGCTAATTTTAGTTTGGGTAGGCTGGGTGTCAGCAGCCGAGATGCTACATTATGTAGGCTTCAGCCTGACCTGTAGAAGTCATTCGACATCACAGTAAATGGGTGGATAAAGAAATGGATAGTCCATAAGCAAGCCCTTGCTGCTTTGTCCTTGTAGAAAAACAAAAGTTATCTGTTATACCTGTGCCAGTTTGTCCTCTCTTCGTAATGTAGACATGACGAATAGGTCCAACAGTATCACCAGTAACTTTTCTGTTTGATTAGTTATGAAAAATACCAGAGATGACCACGTTTGCTTAAATTTCATGTCCACGTAAAACAACCACTGGTGGATTCACTACAGATATTTGAAAGGAAGTTGGTTTGTACCCAAAGTTGGTTTTTAAATTCAGATTGCAGCCTGTCTGCAGAGCACTCAATTATCACAGATATTAAAGAGAAATCAGTTGAGTAGTAACAAAATGGAATGTTTTCGTTACTATTTTTATGAATGATTAAAAAAATCAGTATTTAAGATACTTAAGATAGGTATTTTAAGATTCACTTCTCAATCTGTCTATCAGCCAATTGAATTTATTTTAATGGAAAAAATTGTCTTGTTCATATCATTGCTTAACTTGGGAAACTGTCATTTGAGTTATACAGATTTTTATTTTTTTTATTGTTTATTCTTTTATTGCACAGATTACAGATGTCCTGAGGAAGTATACTGTGATACTGGAGGCAATTTCCTTCTTCTTGCCAGCTGATGTTTACAGGTTCATGAATAATGAGGCCATGGTAAATCTTTCATACTGAGAGTCTGTCTTACCTGCGAGAAGATAGCAGTCGGAATATTCCCAGAATGTCTTTTCTTCCAGCTGAAATTCATTATTTCTACCTATCAATCACTGTAATGTAGGAGAGTTTTATATTTTGCAGGGTATTCTTTATCATTTGTATTCTTTTTCCCTCATTTTATATAGAACAGGCAATTTTTTTTTTTTGCATGTTATATGCTGCTTTTATTCCTGTTTTTATTTTTTAATATGCAGATGATTAACAGAGCACTGTTGGCTAATCAGAGGGCAATTGCCAAGCTGTTCTTTAATCTACTGAAATCAGAGATGAAGAGGGAATTATCACATCGATTGAAATGGCAAGATAGAGTCAAGGACTGGAAGCTCATCCAAAAGAACTCTGTAGTTCACAGTTTCAGGTCAGAAATTTTACAATTATATTTTGGATATGAATAACACAAAGTGACTAGTGTTCACTTGTGTTTTCTATGAACAGTAATTTTTTATCATTTTTTCCATTATAAAACTAAAAAGCCAAAAGAACTTAGTGTTCTTTTTTTACCTGGTATGTATAAAATGTATTTTGTATTTGTATTTCAAACATGAAATTTTCCCAAGCAGATATTTACTTCAATGTATTCTTCCATCCTACAGAGAATTTATGGCAAATGAAGAAATACAGAATCCCCCAACTGTGAAAATAGAAATAGAAAATATGATAACGGATCAGATTTTACTCAGTGAAAGGAGACTGGAGTTTTTGCAGCACCTTGGGTATGACAAAAGAGAGAACAGGAACAAAGGAAAATAGAATTCTTTCTAGAGTTAATGAGGGACTTGACCACAAAATGCACTTTGCTCCCTTTCAGCATGCGATTGTACAATGCAGCAGTAAGGCAGGGCCTAAACTTCTTTTGTAAAGCTCTTTTGAATGGGAAAAAATGCATTCTTGGTTTTCAATGCACCAGTTACGCTAAATAGGGGGTGATCAAGGACTAGAAATGCAGAAACACAAAAGTAAATCTTACTAACATTTGAAACATAGTAGAAAGGGCCAGGCGGGGATGGGTAGATAAGTAAAAATTGATGAGCTTGTCAAGGCATTATTTCTGTGCAGGAGTTTAATTTGTATAATAAATTAAAAAAGGAGTCTTGATAGAAATCTAACACTGCTATGTTTGAATGTCCATCCTGACAGCAAGAAGATGGTTGGGGTGCAATGCATTACAATATTTACAGTTTTTCTCTTACAATGTATGTAGCAACAAGATAGATTACAGTTAGTTCCTTGTCAGTAAACAGTGGCCTTGAAAAACAGCAGTCATCTTGTTTTATTTTCATGGCTGATATGGCTGTAAATAAAATAAAGGACAGTAGTATGACTACTGTGATTCATAATTTTATCCTTTAAGAATGGACTGGATTATATTTGAAGATATCTGACTCTTGTTTTCCTATCTCAATAGTGACTTGTTGCCTCCAACACACACGAAAGCTGAGATAAATGAATGGTACAGATCTTTGGTGAATTTAAACAAAAGTATAGGTAAGTTGGGAAATCATAAAACCAGCCTGGAATTCAAGCAATTCTTTCTTTCTTTTTTCCAGGCAGTAATGAGTCAGACGGTTGCTTTGAAAATATATGTTTGCTATATTCTTTGTTCCATGTGTTTCCATGTACCTTCTAAGTTGCTTGGAGCTAGCAATACGACCAAGATCAAGATAAGCTGTCTATTGCGTCACCTCCCTTTTGCCAGCACAAGCATTTTTGCGTGGTGAGATCTAGCAGGAACTGACTTGGTTAGAATTGATCTGGGGAAAATAGAAGGTTAATTTTAATGCAGATCAGTTCTCAACCGAACAAAAATACTCCTTTTTACCTCTTGGAGGGTGAGAGGGGAAGTATTTGAGATGTTTCCTCTCTCTGAGTCCTGTAGTGTGCCTTCCCTCTGTGTGTCTACCTTCTCTTTCTCCAGAGCACATCCTGTCTTAATGTTCGTAGCCTGTATAGTAGCAAAGAAGTTGCTAGCGATTGTAAGTAACTCACTACTTTTAAGCATAATGATAAAAAGATTTGTATTAAAACATCTTATTTTATTGGCTGATAGTGTCGTACAAGTGTGAAGGCACTACTGGGATATATTACCTGTGCTGAGACTCAGGACAGGTCCTCTGTCACGTTTCCACTTCACGCTGCACTGTGAAATATGGAAATCTTTACAATGGTCTGTTCTTCCATATCCTTCAGATGCCCACAACGTGCAGTGTATGATGAAAATACGCATCCAGTACGAGATGGTCCAGCAAAAATGTTTGGCAGAAGTGCAGTTACGCAAGGTTAGCGTCATAGCTTTGGGAATTCTTGGGAGGATTATTGGTAACAGCGTGCAATGTGTTGTTACAGTAATACGTGTTTGAGGATCCACCAAACATTGAGACAACAAGTGAAATTGCTTTTTAACCTCTGTCTTATTCTGTTAGAGAACTTACTGTCCATTTTGTTTCGCAGTAGCATGTGGTATTTGTACTTGCAATGTGTAAAAGCAGTAACAAATGCCAGTAATGAAAGGAGTACTGTCCCACGTGTAGGTGGAGGACGCACCATCAGAACCCTCAGCCTTTGTGCTGAATCTCTGTTATCTTGGGAAAGAAATTCCAGTTCTCTGCCTCAGTTTCTCCCTTTGTGTCCAAATGGAATTGTAGTGTTTACTAACAGAATGTGAGATCTTGGGGGTTGAATCTTTCCCTGTCCGTTCACAAGAAAAGAAGAAACACTAAGTTTAGCCATGCTGTCTGAACGCCACACAATATTTATGTTATATGCATGTCAATAACTTAGCATTCTTTTCATTTAGAATAACCTGTTGAATCTGAATGTTTGCACAAAAAAAGAGGCTGAAGAACTTGTGAATTCTGGCTTACTTCAGTTGACCGAGAAACTAAAAAGTCAGTTTGAAGAAGAACTGGAGCATATGGATGTATGTTTATTGCATTTATTTTTATTACTCTCTGGGAGTAGACTGTTCTTCCTGTGCTACTGCCTGAAATGTCATATGCATCTTAGGCTACTGATGTCACGTTAGAAGGAGGTCCCTAGTGTGACTGAACACCTGCCCCACAAATAAAAAAAAGTTTGGTGTGATTCAAGGAGAAGAGTTGAACCATAATTGTATGGTTTATGTTTATAATAGGTTGTCAGGGTATAGGCTATACTTATAGCCCACCCTGCCTGGATAGATTTAAATGATTTAAAATAGATTTAAATGATCTCCCAAATTTCTTTCAATCCTATCTTTTATGATTCTGTACATGAAAATGACTGGGCAGTTGTTCCTAAAATGATAGATGGCCAGATACTTCAGGGCATATGCAGAACTTGGCGATTCTGTGCTTTACAGTACCAGAAGAATAAACAGAAGTTTTGATACTCTCAGCTTCTAGAACAAAAATCCACATTCTTATCCAGTTTACTTGGACTATTTTTTTTCCTCTCCAAATAGAAGAGACTGTGTTGAACACTGATAGTGTACTTTCAGACAGCCTTTTATCATGTCGTATGTCCTCTTACTCATTTGTTTCACCTTCCAGCAAACAGTTTAATAGTAACTGATTCACTTAAATGTATTTCTTTAGAGAGACTTTGAGGAGCTGGCTAAACAGAATGAGTGGAATTGTAAAGACTTGTACAGCTATTTTCAGAAGGCCATGGGTCTCTGGGATGTCCATCAACTCAAACTGTCCCAGCAGGAAGGTGAACTTCAGAAGAAATTAGATGAATGCAGACAGAAACAGGAAAACTTAATACAGGTATAAACATAAAACCAAGGATGCGGTATGATGTAAAGAAGGGACTTCTTAATGCAGAGAACTCTCTGGAATTCAAAATACCTGGTGTAAAATTTAAAACATAATCTTTGACATTTATACTGGGATTTCTACAGGGTAGTTTCATTCTGTCAGGTACATTTTTTGCTAACTGGTTGGTTGACACTTAATGTACAGTCATATCTTATTCTTGATACGGCAACGGTGATAAAGATTATATTTTATGTATTAAGTGGCTGCAAGTTTCTGTTACTCATAAAATCTTGTGCAGGTATAGAGTCTTGTTTGTATGTCAAGTTCTCATATTATGGGTATAACCTGCAACTTGGGGTGGCAATGTCAGAGATGTTGTTCATTATGAAAGGTCTTCATAGTAGATGAGTTTGGGTAAGGTAGCTTCCCTTCTTGGTGTAGAATATACATACATAAATAAATTATTTGAATCCTAAATAGTTATGAAGCATTTTAGTAATTACTAAATAATTTCTACTGGGTTGTTTTTATGTGGCCTTAGATGATGGAAGCTAATCTGGATATAATTTTGGATGAAATGAGAACAGCGAGCTCTGAAGAAAAGCTGAAGAAATATTTGGAGAAAGCCCTTTCTTCTTTAGATGACATTAGAGCTAGGTATGAATTTTGTAGTGCAAACTTAAAAAGTAAAGCATGTTTGAATGTTGGTTGTACTATTTAGGTCTTGTTTATGCTGTAGTGTGAAGGTGTGGAAAAACATTGCTTGCTACTTTGTGTAAGAATGTAAAATAAAATAATTTCCATATTGAACAAGGTTAAGGCAAATAATACCCACATTTTAGAAGTAGGACTAAGGAAGACTGGTATAATTTAAAAAATACACTGGGTCAGTATTATTATGTAGTATACCATGTCATCCATGCCAATGGGATAATTATTTATTCAGAAGGTAAAAGTAGTCGTTCAGATTCTTGAATCGTGGGGATCAGAAAGTAGGTCTGTGCCATCACCTGTGCTCACAGATTTGATCTCTTTCAAAGTTGCAAGGACTAGAAGTTACTAATAACTTTCAGGTAGCCAAAGTACGTATTTTGGTAATCTTTCTGTTATATTTCTCATGATTAGCCATTTGTATCTTTAAAAATCACATCCAAATTGGCACATACCACTCTCCCTGCTGAAGATCTTAGCAGAAGGTTTGAGGATTAAATAGCCAGAGAGGAAGCAGTTATATTTTCACACCCAGAAGGTCTTTTCTGTCTGTTAGATCAGAGGCATGTTAGAAGAGCGACGTGGACCTGAGAGGCCAATACACACACACGCACACACCTCACACTGTAATTGCGTTCAGAGCTGTTGGTACAGTACTCTTTATATCCATTAGGACAATTTAAAAAACCCAAAGGTAATGTACCTTTGTAGGTGAGTGAAAATACAGGGAGAGGTTGCAGAGATGGAATGTAATCTATCTGAACATTTGAACGCGTACATAATTTCCCCATAATTGTCTTTGTATAGGAGACAAAGCAAATGTAAATGAAAATAGGTGGGAACGTTGATTTTTCTTGAATCGAGACTCAGCTTGAACCATTAGTTTTCATTTCCAAGTAAAACGAAAATAAACCAGAAAAGCTTCAGTCACAGCTGAGCATGATACAGAACTAGCATGCAAGACAGTAATTTGACCTCTCACTTCTAATATTCCTTATGTAAGCACAGGTCTTGAATGGTTTCCCACCCAAAATGAAAGATCTGAAATACTTTATTGTGAATATTTCTTAACTTTTGTGCATTTATCTATTTGTAACGAAATAATCTCTAGTAACAAGCCAGGATGTGATTGTATTCAGGCTAAACAGATACGGTACAATGTTTAGCCTAAAGGTTTTATGAGATTGGTCAAAAAGTTAGATTTGGATTTAAAGACATTGTAGTCATATTTCATTTTATTTCTATACATACTTGAGTCTCTTAAACAGTGACATTAAATTTGACAGGTATGAGACATTCAACCAAGTTCTAATGGACGAAGTAATGGCTTACCCAGAAGCTATTTTGTGGGAATTGATTTCTTATAGCATATCCATCAGCCAATATTTTAATGTAAAGGAAATCTTCAAACAGGTATAAAGAAAAACTTATTTTAGTTTAAAATCTTACCGGTGTATTAATTTTTCACTTTTGGGAAAATTTACATTAGCTTTAAAATTTAGATTATATAAGCTAAAGCATTGTTTTGGCCATAGGACTGAAGTGCTTTTGGTAGAAATAGAGGGGGGAAACACAAAACCTTTCTTTGTCCCACACTTTTAACTCTGTCCTTGTTGCAAACTGCATTTCAGCAAGTTCACTTGCCTTTTAAACAGAAAACTGCAAGCTAACAAAATTATATTAATCAATTTGAGTGTTATAGCTTCTTTAGAAGATAAGTGATTCGTTCAAGACTGTCATATCTTATCTTTTGATATATTTTGAGAAGGAATATGGATTTCTTGTAAGCAAACAATTCCTTATTTTTAAATTGTGTGGGGTTTTTTTTTGTTGTTGTTTTGCTTTTAGAACTTGCAAGGAAAGATAGACTCCACATTTCAAGATCAAGGTAATACCTCAACGGTACAAACAGGTATTTTTGCTTTCTTGTTTTTCAATCTGTATTTCTTTGGATTGTAACCAGTAAAACTCTGCTTTAACTGGAAATAACTAGTTAAGGCTTCAGAAGCTGAACGTCTGGTGGAGCAGCAAGCTGAGAGCATTGTGCAAGAAAATGAAGGAGAGGAAAAGACAGACAGTTGTCAACGAGAAAATGAAGAAACACACACAGTTGAGGATGAGGAGATCTTTGCACAGGAAACTGAAGAAACAGAGGAAAAAGAAAATGGGGAGAGTATTCCTCATGAAAGTGAAGAAACTGAGCGTGCAGAACAGGGAGTAAGCTTTACACAGGTAAGTGAACGAGAATATATTTGAAGGCGAAGGAAGTCTTGCACAAAATAATGATGAATAGGAAGTCTTCTTTTTGCTGAGGTGAGTCTAAGTTCCTTGAAGTAGATTAGATTTAATTGTACACAAAGCACGCAGGAGTCTTTATTGTTTTCATTTCTGGACTATTCGGGCTTTAGATCCTTTTTATGGGGAAATGGAGTGTATAAAACAGTTTACAACTGTTCCTTATGTGCTGCTTTTACCCTTGTAAAAACCTTTTGCATAGATATATTTTTTTTAAATATCTATCTATCTTTCTTTCATCACAGTATTCTTAACCCATGGTGAATGATTTAAGCTGTATTTGTATCTAAGTATTAGTTTTTCAGGTCTTTAGTTATGTGAATTTATTACCATAATGAAAACCTTTTAAAACATTGATGAGACTGCCTATTGAGACTTGCAGACGTATTCTCTGTATGAATGTTGTCCAAATTGAGAATGAGAACATTATTCTTAACATTCTTAGGATTCTTACATTAGCTTGTGCACTTGTTGATTCTATGCTTATACCTCTAAAGGTAACAGATGATGATTTCCGGTTGTTTCCTAGGTTGTGTTCAACAGCAGCAAGGCAGAAAGCTCCGAAATTGCTGTTGAGACCTTTTCCACTTCTAGTGGAAACTCTTACACAGTCCTTGGAGTTGAAGAGGCAGGAAAGACTGACATCCCAGAGACTTACTTTACAAAATATGAAAAACAAGAATCACTCCCTGTGTACCTGAAATACGTACTTATCAAAGAAACCGTGTTCGTAGAGCTGAAGAAACGGTTAGTAGAAAACAGTTTATGTTCTTTCTTTCCCTTTAGGTAATAGACAAATTTCAGCTGTTTGGAAGAAACATTAGACTAAAGATGTGAAAATTATCTAATTATTTTGATGTTATTCCTCTCTTTAAATTGATAAAAATAAGAGAAAATTTTTATATTGCTTTTCATCCATGGCTCTCAAAGTACCACACAAGCATTTACCACTTAAAGAACATTCATATTTTACAGAAAATTATTTAGTGAGAAAACATATTACAGAAAGGCAAATAATTTGCCCCAATTCCCTGCAGAGCCATGAAGGTAAAATGCCTGGTACTCAGTAGTATGCAGCCAGCTCAAAAACTCCACCAGTGTTGTGCAAATGGTAATGAAACCATATCTTCCTATAGTCAGATGTTAAATTCTTAGAATTAATATATTTAATAAATTCTTATTTATTACTTACCGTTCGTCACTGTAATATTTCTTTTTCAATCATAGGATTCGCCTCTGCTTTTTTGAACACTTGGAGAAATGGTTTGCAGAGTGCTTGTCCAACTCCTGTGCCTTTGTAGCTGCCAAGAAAGAGGAGCTGAATTCAGAACTTCAGCTGTGTCTTCACTTGCATCAACGCAGGCAGGGGAATATAGAGACAAATATCTACAATGTTAGAGCTGGTACTGACTTTTTTTCTTACTCTGAACATTACATGTTTTCATTTAATGGAGACGATCATAAGTGGACCAAAATTTGTTTCAGTGTCAGTTGACTCAATAGTAGAGGACGATAGGAAGCAGTTGAGGGTCTGCTAATTCCTAGTATAATATGTTACTCATATTTTAAAAAGATGTTTCTTTTCTATAGCTCAGACTGGTTTGTGCTATCTTATGCTTGGAAAATACCCGGCAGTGCCTTGATCAATGACTGGATTGTAAAACATGTAGAACACCCAGTTTCTATTGTCATTATTTGTGAATCCTCATTCTTCTTGAAATTATTTAACGACAGTTTGCAATGTACAAAAAATAATTTTAAAAGTGTTGCAGGAAAAGAATTAGCAAGCGTTGGGAGAGACGAAATGCCAGGGCTTGGCTCTTGAATACAGGAGAGGAAGGATTTAGCTATATGAAATATCACTGAGCAGCTACAGGTTGGCCACTAATCAGAACTCTTTTTTTGTATGAGAAGTGTCAGGGTTTTCTGGTGGGGAAAAAAAAAAATTATTTAAGACAGGTTTGTTGATCTTTAACATACAAACTAAAAAATTCTCTTTTTGGGAGAACAGGCAAATAATTTTTCAATTCCACTTTTTCCTGCAAAGAGGGCAGGTGCCTTTTCTGGCAGTTTTCTTGAGGCTGATTGCCTGGTTCTTGATTTATCCAACTATCATTGCAGAAGTGAGACCAAAAATGATTTTTTTTTTTCCACGAAAATAGGGAGAAGTGTATTTTCCATTAAAAAAAAAAAAATCCTTTACCTTTACTTTTGTTACAAGACTGAGAACAGAGAGATAACGGAGATGTCAGCAGTGACCAAAAATAAAGGAAAAAGAGGGCTTAGAGCAAACAAAAGACATTTGTGATTTGAATGGATTAGGAGCTGCCAGGGATATATGTCAAACACAGGAGAAAAGTCAAAGAAACAGAATCAGATGTATTTTGTTTGCATGTTTTAGCCACTCTGAGATCTGGCTCGGTTTATTTTACCACTGCTTCTGATAATAGGTTGGCTGGTGGTTGTCATAGTCCACAGTAAACGGAATAATGACCATATTGTAAAATTTCTTTTCTTATCAGTGGAACTGTTGCTTCACAAAGAGCGTCTAGAGTGCCACTGTGCAGGGGTGGTGGAAGCTCTGAAAAAGGAGAGAGCTGAATTTCTCAAATTTTGTGATCAGCAAAATAACATCAGCAAAAACTTACATTCACGAATCTGTGACATGGAGTCTGTCTTCCTCAATGCTCCTATGACTGAGAAGTAAGTGTGCCACAGGTGTTGCTGGCTGTGAATTTCCATGGTTAAATACTCCTGGTTGCTGTCTGAGATGTTCCTGGTTTGCATTCTGAATCTATTTTATATGTCATTACTCTTCAATGAAGACTGCTTCATGAAACTCTAAAAAAAAAAGTGAAGATTTTTTGTTTCCTTTGTCTCTCCCTGGAGAAATTAAAATCAGTACTGAATGGATGACAATTTTTATATATTTTCAAAGTGCTGGCAGCCTTAAAGTAGCAAAGATGTTTCATCTGTTTAGATTTTATCCAGTTTCTGAACCTGCACAGTAATAGCAATTGACTAATTGGTTTTGAAGGATACTCTCCAATGGCATCAACTGCTTGCTGATATCTTCTGAGCGTTCATCAAAACAATCACAGCTCAGTGAGTTGCTTTCAGACTACTAAAACCCTCTGAGTTCTCAGATGTTGTTCATGTCTTTACAGCCAGCAGTCTCTGAATCGTAATGAGTACTACTCTTTCTATACGTTTTCCCTGTCTTTTATTTGCTGTTAGGTTAGTTTCTTTCAGCAACAGTCTGCACTCAGAGCTACATAATCATCTGGAAGTGATCCAGGTTTCCCTGAGGAGTTACAGGAACTATTTGGAGGAAGCTTTAGGAAAATTAAGGGATTCAAACGTGGATTTTCTCAAAGCTTGCAGGTATAGAGATTTCACTGTAGTGTTGTTTATAAATAGTTACCTATTTCTGGGCATCAGCGTTTTGCATAGGCAGAACAGTAAAATGAAAGTTTATTTTGTTATTCATCTAGTTTGCTATTTAAAAAAACGTATTTATTTTGTCAAGCCACAATTATTATACTATTTCCATCACATTTGTGTTGATATCTATGTTTTAGGGCTGCTTAGCTAAAATAGCCTTTGAGAAAAGGAAGACTCACAGCCAATTGCTTTTACTTTGCTGGTTGCTTTCAGATTATTTTTGGAGGGAGGTAACTTTTCTCCTGAGGAGGTAAAGTCTTTCAGCAAGTGTCTTCATGAAGAAAGTAAGCGTATTGACTCTTTTGAAAGTTCAATCAAGAAAGATATGGAGAAAATGGAATCGAGCTGCTTGGAGCAGGTGTGCAGAGTTTCATTCTTTCAACTTGTGTCTTATATTGGCATATTTGATGTGTTTTATAATCATCCTGCTCCCAGATTAGGACTGTAAGGCTGCTCTGTGTGGCAATTTCATGATGGGAAAAATAAGTAGAAATGGTGAGTTCTATTATTTAAGTTTTAAAAAGTGAAAATTAATTAGTTCTGTCTCTTGTTTCTGGCATTTTTAAAGGCTACTGAACTTATCAACCGGTCTGAAACAAAGTTCCATTATCTCTTTATGAATCGAGTCTTTATGGAGAAGATCCAACGGTTTTTGACAAATCTACAAGTGCAAATCAAATCAGAGGTACAAACAGAAACATCAGAACTTTGTTTAAATGAATTATAATAATTTCTCTTTTATTCCATTGAAGAGATTTTTGGCTGAATTCAGAGTGGACAAACATTAAGTGACTTTATTCATTCAAAACCTGTTTTCTGCCATTATCAGCTTAAAACTATGTTGTCACTACTGCTGCAGCTATGCTGGAAGACTATGGTCTTGCAGCACATTGAGTATGTACATCTGAATAGGCCAGCATTTTTGTGTGGTGCAGTGAAGGACATGAAGTGTTGCTTTTGTGAATTATTGTTTTCAGCTTCTCCTCTGAGTACCAGTGATTGAGTGTTTTTACCAGCGAGTCTAGTGGTTTCAAAGTAGAGCCTCTGAAAATGCCTTGAATGGGATTTCACTTCACCAATATCTGCTTCTGCTTTAGGTAGCAAATTCCAATTTGCAGGCAGTGACATTAAACTCTTATCTGGAGAAGCTCCATCAGAAGATAGATGCTTGTGCTCATCCTACCGCAGATAAAGAAGTAAGTTCTAATCCGCATGAAACAGTATTTAATTTGACTTGGTATTAATTTGACTCACTGTGCATGTTTGTATAATGTATAAACTAATAGTTCTGAGGTAGACTTATGTTTATACACATTTGAGGGGTGGGCAGAAAGAGTAGTTTACCACAGAATTTTTGCTCAGGAATGTCCTGTACCTGTTTTCCTGTTTGCCAAACAAAAACGTCAGCCTCTATACAATCTCATTGCTTGCATGTATGGGTAAATAAAATGGTGACAGAACAGAGTCAAATGATGTTGTATGCAACAGTCAGCATATTTGAGAAGTCTGAAATAGCGAGTTTAGTAAATACCATCTGTATTACCATATCTTTCAGGCTTTGGCTTCTGAAGAGTTGTATGATTTTGCCAAAGTAATGTTGAAAGAACTGAAAAAGAGGAGCCAGTATCTTGACTGCTTGCTAGTAAAAGCAATGAGCCCGCACGATAATGTAAGATAGCATTTAAGGTCTCTATATTTTATTTAATATTGAGTGAATTTTTATGTGTATATGTTTTAAAGGTTTTTCAGAATCTGTGCTTTGAATTTTCAAATGAAGAAAGATGCTGCATTATGCCAAGCTGCCCAAGACATTGTAACATTAGGTCAGCTTTTTTTAAGAGGCTGAGTAAATCAGTCACCACTGAGTTTACGAAATGTTAAAGATGCGCAGCATCATGATGAGTTGCTCAGTTCTTCGCAAGAGTTTATTTTCAAGGTGTAGCACTATTCATAGATAAAAATTTCATGGGTTTCTTTAAAGAATTAAAAAAAAAAAATCAAATGTGTCCTGAAGAGATTTTTTTATCGAGTGGGGTTTGGTTTTTTCTTTTCCTTCCTTGTCTGGAAAGTCTGTCTTTATTTTGGAATCTACAGTGGATCATTGTTTTATGGGTATATACTTAAATACTGCTTATGATAATTACGAGAATCTACTCTTAACTACTTTTAAGTGTCTCAGAGTTGTATAGCTGTAACAACATTACTACTAGAATTATAAAAAGCTTTCTTTCAGCCTGTGAAGCAAAATAGTGCATGTTTGGAAGGTCTGCTTTAGTAATCAGTAACTACATGTTATTAAGCAGTAATGCTTTCACTAATTGCCTGCTACAGTCACAGGGTTTCATTTTTCTTCCCATTTCAGGAGGACTTTACCCCTCTTGCAACAGATTTTACGTTACAAGGTCCAATTGCTGTTGCCATTCGAACAGAGCATCTCAGAGATGAGAACAAAGTGATGGTGATGGGGCTGGATCCTGTCAAATTTCCTTTGTTAAATCCAAGCAGAATGGGAAAGTCTGCAGTTGATGATTTATCAATAAGCGTTATCAGAAATTTACTTGAGTAAGTACTTGTTTGCCTAAAGGTATTTTTCTGTCATTGTCTTTATTTATATTTTCTTTGCTATATATATTTCTTCTCTTCATGAGGCTCATGATAACACTACATGGGGCTTCACTAAAGTATTTTTTAAATTTATATTCCAGAAGCACATAAAGGTTTTCCTGAATTCATATTTTGTAGTTTACCTTTGTATACACAGAACTATTGAATATATTGTTCATAGGTAATACAACTACATACCTTCTGGTCAGTCTAGCTGAGACTGCTTTCTTTTTAAGAGCAAGATTTCTAATAGCCAAAAATACCCCATTGTGAGTAATAGGTGACATCTAGTTTATAGCACTATGATAAATTTTAGGTATTAAATTTTTGTCTTCTAGAGCCTTATTTTAGTTAAAAGGTGATTACGTGCTACATAGTTGAATGAACGTACAAAGTGTGAAATGAATGGTATGACAAGTGTCTGATTTGCAAATAAATATTTTAATGCAGTTTTGCTTTTAGAAATTCTGAAATTCCAGTTAAACAATTAGTTAGTCCCATGAAAGTACTTATATTTACACTGTCAGTTGTAAAAGTAATCCTATCTGTTAAATATTATCTCAGACATTTAACTGCACTGAGCACATGGTAGGGATAGAGAACTTACATAGTTCTCTATATAATATGTAGTATAGTATGTAATATAAAATAGCAGGGTATTCGATAGCTGCTTAGCTCTTTTTTTGTTTCAGAATTCAGCCGTCCAGAAAATCTTCAGGCCTAAATCAGGAAAGAAAGGATCACTCGCATTCATTAGGACCAGGTGTGCCAGCATTTCTTTTAAAATATTACATCCATCTAAATTGTAGTTCCTAGCATATCACTGAGCAGGTCTAGCATGTTCCAGGGCAGTGGCTTACATGCTAGCTCTGAGAGAGTTCTGCATCACAACTTTTTTCTTGGATATCTTTACTTTGCCATAAGAAGATAATTTTTGGCTCTTAACCAATGAAAGCTGCAGGATGAGATAATAATTTTATAAAGAGTACCCATATTTGTGATAGCAAAAGGGAAAAGGGATGGAGAAAAGAATTAGAAGAGAAGTCATGAAAATATGTAGGGGATCAGGGATCCTTCTCACAGTGCACTCAAAGGTGCGTGCAGAGGTAACCCCAACTGCTCCCTACCTAGTGTTCCCATTTCCTCATCTCTCTTCTCCAGAGCTTGACTCCTTCAGCCACTTCCGAAGATATTCTCTCCCTCTTCCCCATTTCTAAGTCCTGATCACAGCCAAGACTATGAATGTAGCCCATTCATTCTCCTTCTTATTCCCTGCCTTAATGTTGTTTTAAATCTCCTCCCATCTACTGCTTATTTTCTATGACATTCCCATTACTCACGCCCCAATGTGCAACCCTTATTGCTGTTGCCACTGCGGGGTTACTTCAGTTCTGTCTGCCAGAAATGATTGTTCCTACAGTTGTCCCCTTAATGTTGTCAGGAAACGTTATAGAAAGGAGAATACAAACTGTATAAAAAAGACTTCAGTTGGCATTTATACAGTGTTCTTCATCTTTCCTTGTTAAATATAAAGCAATTCTTCCCACATCGTCAAAGAAGTCGTCTCCCTTACGTGTATCTGACAAAGGTCCTCGGAACTCTGCTACTTACAGCTACGCAGCTCGGATCACCAAGAAGTCATCTTTTAAAAAAAAGGTGCCAGCAGGAAGGTAAGCCCCCTGAAAGGAGGAATTCCACTTATACTATTCGTATGCAGAAATGTACTTAAACTTTGTCCACTGCCTGTTCTTTGAAAAATTCTTAATCCTTGTTTGTATTAGCCTTCTTTCCATCTATGCTTATTATTTGGGATCTCTTCCCTGTTTATGTCCCCATGATCAGCACTGCTTTTTTTTTTTTTCTTCAGATTTTGGCTGGAAGAACACTTCTTTTTCTCCTTCATCTGCTGTTGTTTTGTATTGTGAAGTTGTTGAAATATAGACTAACCCGGCTCTTAAATCAATATGGCTTAATTTTCAGGTCTGGTGTCTAAATAGTATGTCTTCAGCTTAGTGCATAGATAGATGAAATGAGCTACTGTAATAGTGAAAACAACAGAAAAGTTTTGAAGAGTTGTTGAGGAGAAAATCCTGAGAATTTTTTTCCATCAAAAAATTATTTTCATATAATACTAGTTTTAGAGTTACCTTTTTCCCAATTTTTATTCAGTTTCACGTCTGTCATACGACTGACTAGCTCAAATAATCAGCCAGAGAAGGAAAATACTTGTGGATAGTTTCAGATTAATGTTTTGCCTCCCTAGGACACAGAAATACACCAGACCAGTTCTCAGTGACAAGAGATTCCAGATATTTGGAGAGAAGCCTCCAGAATCTGAGTAAGTCATGTATATTTGCTGAAATAGAAGTTAATCTGCAAAAAAACCCCTACCTATCTATTTATCTATTTATTTATTTATAATCATGCTATAGGGTTCACCATTGAATTGTGAGGTATTTAACCTTGATATTTATGGGTCAAAGTGTTTACAGAACAGTTCCTTTTTGCAGCATAACAATAGTGAATATAAAATTAATCCATTTTATTCTATTTAATAGCTAAAATGGGTGGCCTCATTGGGGCCCATTTTCTACATTTACAAAAATAGCCTGTCTTTCAGTTATTTTAACCTCTAAGAAGATAGGTAAATTTTATACACTACATTCTTGTGCTCAATATTACATTTATATGAATAAACAAGGAACAAACTGTTTAGGAGGTGATTTTTAAATGGTTCCATTCTCCTTCTCTAAGAAAATGATCGTATTTTTTCTTGGTATGTGCAGTTATACCACATAGAATTGAGATACTTCACATGTGCTGTGCAAAACTATTAAAGTTAATGCCTGAGATGTTTAAGCGCTTGGGAATTTTGTTCCACGTTGTATTTCAAAATACTTCCAGTAAACAGCTAGACCCACTTTCAAATATTTTTGGTTTATCAAAAATGCATGGGAAGCTCTTAAGGAAAGTTTTCACCACAGGAAGTTAGCTAAGATTGCTTTTTTTGTTCCAGTGACGTGGAGGTGTTCTCCAGTAAGCATTTACAATATCTCAGAGTCCTTGCTGCTTCTGAAGAGAATCTGTACTAATGGGGGTGAAGGTTCTTAGGCATTCTGAATATTTGTTTCTGCATGGTCTGAAAAATGTATTAAAATAAACCTGAACAAAATAGTTGAAAAACAGTAAATATTGCCAATGTGATCTTTTTACAGTGTGATTGCCGTTTTTTAATTTTTTTTTTGTTTGTTTGTTTGTTTTCAGTACTTTCAAGGGGATTATTATGAATATTCTCTGGACGGGTAATAACAGCTTGCTCTGTCTTGCTGAGGTAGGAAAACCCAGTGTTCTTCAGTCACTTTTGCTTTCATGGGTCTGCTCCTGTGTCAGCTAAATAATTTGGTTCTTTACAATGTTTGGATGGCCATCCAAAAATTTTCCTTTCTTCACCAGTGCATCTAATTTTTAAGTAGTATTTGACACAGTGTGTTTTTAATCACAGGTTTCTTTATAAATATTAACTAAGCATTTCAGAATCAGAGGAAGAAAACTGGTCTCAAATAAGAGGGTGGTTGGTAGTCTTGTATATCCCTGCTACTGTTATATGCCTAGATATGACTTGTTTGAATGTGTTACCAACAACTTTTCTGTTTTATCTTTATCTCCTGAAGGAGTTCTACCAAAAAGAGAAGCCTCAAATCACAATGCCTGAAGATCTGCCAGAGACATTTGAACATTGTGCAGAAGTGCTCAAACAGAAACTATTGTCATACCAAAGTCAGACAGATGATTACTACAATTCCTGTGTTACAGGTAAATTCATTTAGTTAAGACTTTTAATTTCTTGTGTATGTCGTTTTTCAGTTATGTAAACTGAAAATTGCAACGATCGAAAAATATGTAGCTTTCTTAATCCATCACTCTCAGTGGAAAAACTCCAGTTGATTTTACTGGAAATTGGGACAATATTCTCTTTGGTATATTATCAGCTACAAAAAGTGTGGCAGAAGGGCATTTGACTAAGTTGAAAGACCTGTACAAGGTCACATCTTTTAGCAAGTGTATGTTTCTCAAAGCGTTGGACCTAGAAAAAGGAATGGCAGGGACAGAATCTCTGTGAGAGAAAATTCCAGGTTGTTTGACCCTTGCAGTGTATATTCAACTCGGCTGAGTGGTGTTTTTCCTTGCAATGGATACTTCTGTGTCACATAAACAGCCTGTCTTTTCCAAAAAGAATTTCAGGATCAATTGAAGTTGTTTGAGAAGGAGCTGCCTTATGTATCCCGGTTGGCAGTTGACAGCCTTTTAAAAGAACACGAGCAGAAGCTCAGCTATTCCACTGGTCAGATTCGGCACCTCTTCAATAAACAGCTGGAAGACTGGGAGAGCGTGAAGGTATGTATCACAGACCTGTTGGAATGCTTCCAGTGTAAGCAATGCTAAACGCATCAGAATTATAAAATTTTTGTCTTACTAATCTCACTGTTTGCTTAATCACTCACTGCTGAGCTAGCCACAGATTTAGTTCCTGCGTTTGCAGTTAGTCTGTGTAGTTCTACTGGAAGCTTTGTATTTCTAGTAACTCAGTCCCTTCTCTCACTGCTTCCAGCATTGGGCTGCCTCTTTATAATCTTGTACAGCTCTGCCTGTCATCTTACTCTTAGATTGTAAACTCTTTAAGGGCTGTGACTTTGTGGTATGGCTATACAGCTCATACTGTATGGGTGCACTCGTTTGTAGGTATATGACATATGGATAATGAAATATCATCATTTACTATCTTTCAAAAAAGAGGTATATTTTGTCCGGTAATATCAGAACTGATAACAGAATCATAATGGAGATCATGCAGAAAATGTTAGAGAGTAGTATCTTGAGATTTTGTCCCTCTGAGTATTAAGTTAAATTCAGGAAAAAATACAAATATAAAGATATAAAAAATATCTTGTTTACCACTTGGTAGGAAAGATTACTATTTGTTGAAAACGAAAACCAAGGTGAGATCAGAGGCCCTGTTCTCCAGCAGATAGGCGATTTGGTATATACTGCACTGCAAGGTTTATCTCTAGACAGCTAAGGAATACACTAAATTTTCTTTGTCTTTCTGAATACTTTTATATGAAATGTGTGGGTTTTACTTCTTCCTTATTACGACTCAATTGCACATTCTGTACTGAAGGCATTTCTTTCTTATGTACTTACTTAAAGGCTGTGCACAAGAATCAATTACGTCCCTCTCTGGGACACCCAGACAACTTACTTCGACTGGACGCTTTGTGCCAAGAGGAAATAAAAAGGCAGAAAGACCAAGCTGATGGTATTCATCTCAACACACAGATGCTGCAGGTAATAGTAAAGCCGTTGCTTAATATGAACTTAGATGTGGCATTTGGAGAGGAGAGTACATCTTGGATACATTTTTCCTCCCCATCAAAAGTAAACTTTTTAGGCAATCCTGTTCATATATCTTTCAGCTTTTAAGTTATGTATTATCAGCATTAGATCAGTACATAAATAAATGCATGTGCACACGTACACGTGCATAGATTTATTGTGGAACTAACTGATCTTTTGCATCATTCATAGAACATACTGAGGAAGAGATGACATAACTTAATGGTAGAATTATTGGCTATAAGTCTAAACTGGGAGCAACAGCGACATCCTCTGGTTAATTATATTACTTGCAGACAACAGATGCCTGGAAGGGTTTCTTCTGTGTGCATTTCATTAGTGCAAATAATTGACATTTTTCTACACAGGATTAAGAACTGGAATAAGCAGAATTTTACAGGGGAGATCCAGGAATCAAAACACTTTTCCTGCTCCATCCTCTAGGGTTATTGAAGGTCATTTCCCCAGCATTAAAGCTCTTTGCTTATTTCTCTCAGGCCACTTACTCAAAATTCTATACTGTCTGCGGAGTATATATATTTTTAATTCCGAAGTAATATCTCCTTCTCCTCTTAGCTCTGCATACACACACAGAAACACACATACCCTGTTTTAGAATAATACCTGGCCAAAGCACGTCCACCCAAAGTACTCAAATTTCAGAATGGCCTTTGATTTGGGCAGAAGGATGCATTTACAGGCAGCTGTTTTTATCAGGTTTAGATGCTTAACCCAAATATTCAGCTACTGGGGAACTATACACAGAACTCTATAGCTTTTTGTACTTTACCTTAGGTAATCAGGTAGTGTTGAGAATACTGCGGAGAGGCATTTTTTAGACCCTTTTATGTGCAACCTAGAGCCTTATGTCTGTTATCTGCAGCTGTTGAAAAATGTCAAGGTTGGATACTTGTGCAATTCTTTTGGAGCTAAACTAAAAGGAGAGGAGATCAAATTATCAAAGGAATTCCTCTCACTTGTCTCCAATGTCCCAACAGGACTGTGCTGCTGAGTGTGCTCAGAACTTCGTTTCTGCACTAGCTGCCTTCACTGAAAAACTGCTTCTGGAATTAGATGAAAGTATCACTATTGATGATGTGCAAGTAGCAAGTAAGTAAGGAAGAGATTGCTTGTTCAGGCCTCCACTTCCTTCTCAAAGATTGCAGCAGACTTTCCCTAGGAAGAGGAGATTTTATATGCCACAGTACTTTAAATGGAAAGGTTTGCATGATCAAGCATGCAAAGCTGTTTCTTGCAAGCGAAGAGCATCTCGCTGCTTATAGTTACTTCAAAGCAGTGGTACTGCTGCCATTGTTGTTGCTGCTGAGTCTATGTTCTGTTATCTCCCAGAAACTGAAATACCAAGAGAGAAGACATCTACTTTAATCCGCCGTAAACAAGCTGGACTTCCTCTAGAAATCTGTGAAGTTAAACAGTTAACCGAACGTGGGAGCAGGTAATATTTGAAGATACTGAACACTGTTCTATGTAATTTCTCTTCTCTAAACTGGTATCATACACTGTCCTCATAGTTTTTTGCTGCACTTGTTGAAACTGCTGAATACTATGCTCATCATTAGTAATGTCATTTAAGTAGTTATGGGGCAGTTTGGGTGGGTGATGATTTTAAAGAAAGAATAGCAATGGATCCAAATAAATAAAAGTGAATTATGTATTGTATTGTAAAGCAATACAATCTCAATTTTATTGTTATGCCACTTTACTACCCACTATTTATCAATTCAACAATTTCAAACCTATGAATATACTGTGTATTTTCACTCAGAAGATATGAATTCTATTTACTGTGCAGAGATTCTGAAGTTTTAAAAGAAAAGGTGGTTGTACTAAATAAGGTAGTTTGTAGGGTAATCCTTTTGTGGAGATTAAAAAAAACATTTAATCTTTTGCACTTTAAGTACAAGTAACATGAATTAGTATAATCTGCTCTCTATTCTAACTTTCTCTCTCATGTGGCTTCTTTGTTTGTTTGTTTTGTTTTCTTAAAGGACTTGGCCAGGAATACCCATGACTACTCTTACAGACAATTCAGACTATATTCTTTGCAGAGAAACTGCGTCAGTTACAACAGCTAAGACTACCCCGGGCCATGTAGCAGCAGTAGAGGCAAGAGATGCTGCATATAAGGTTGGTCTGTGGGAGGGGACTGAGAGTGGGGCTGCTACTGTTGTGGAATTGTTTTTTTAAGAAGAAAATGATAGCTATGTATAAGTTTTTAATATACACAGTGTTTTCAGGTCTTAAAGCCGTATTCACCGTGTGTAGAAGACCTCTCTCGTGTCCGTTTCTTTGTGATGTTGTCAAAAGCAGACAGAGTTGGTTTCTCAGGGAGCCCTCTCATTCAGATACATTACAATGGGGAATTGTTGCAGCAGAGAAGCACGGATGGTGACAGAAACAGGACACTTCATACATTTCAGCAGCATCACAATTCAAAAAGTAGCTGCTGCCACAATGCCATTTCAATACAGCTTGCTTTCACTCACCTTTCTTTCTAAAGCCTACAGCTCTAGCCTTAGATCACAAAGGCTGATTTTTCCATAAAAGGTGAAGGGCTGTAAGATACTTACATCCTATCTTACATCCTGAACCATCACAGATCATTGTTTCCACCATAAAAATGATCACTCTTTCTTCACTAAGTCTGCTAGAAGAATAAGCACGTTCCAGACAACTCTGAGACTGACTTGCACTGACGATAGCTTGTGAAACAGTAGTGTTCAGCCATTAGGAGAATATTCTTATGTTAAATCATTTGGAGATAAATGGTCACTGTTTATGCATCTGTCCTGGAAGTAATCGTACTCCCAGTGAACTGAATTAATTTTTAAAAAATACCTATTTTTAATAGAGAAATGTAAAATACACGGGCAAATGCCATCAAAACTATAAATTTGCATGAGTGTTTTATATATCTAGTTATGGTACCTAAACACCTGGTTACAGTGTAGTTTTGAACATTGTTTGTCAGCAGGGTGTGATATAGTAAATGCATGCCACAGAAATATTTTCCTGAATGTATGTATGTTGCATTAAAAATACAGTATTTTATATTTTGGAGCATGGACTCTTTAATAAAGGTGCCCTGAGGTTTTCATGGTAGTCTACAAGTTTCTGTTTAGCAGCTTTGTAATAGTTCAGTTCGTACTCGTGACTTGGGAAGTTCCGGCAAGAGCCAGCGTGCATTCTATGTTTGAGATGCATGCTTCCCTCTCTCTTCTCTAGAGAAGGCAGCTCTTTAATCTTAGGAGCTAATGGAAGTGAGATGGAGATCTTGCATTTTTAGCAAAATTTAAAAGGAACACAGAAGGAAGGCAGTGAATAATTCATTGTTCATGTAGTTCTATTGTCAAAGGCAGAAAATAAATGGCCTGTATGCAATCTTCTGACACAGTGGATCAGGACCTGGATTTAGGCAAAGTAAAATTATATTTCATCACTACCAATTTTGTCCTTTGTTTTTGTTGTTTATACAGAAATACAAATGTAAACTTGAGCAGCAGTTTGCCCAGATCAAGGAAGAGAGTACAGCTCAGCTGCTGACAATTCAGCGTTGGGAAGATTGGTGGAAACGATCCATCCAGAAGATTAAGCAACTTTATACATGAGATCAGTCAAATCTTGATGTCCTTCTGATCATTGCTGGTGTAAACTGACAAGTTTGTACTAATGTCAGTGACGTTATAGATTTGGTCCAACAGCGTTTTCTATTTTTTTTTTTTTTTTAATTTCTGTTGTACTGAACAAGTGCAATGGTGAAAGGAGCTATTTTTGCCTCTTGAAATAAAAAATCTGACGAATGTGCTGTAAATGAAATGTGGACTCTGTGCAGTGCTTCCTAGGTGGATCTCAGCCAGAGTAAAGTTAACTTGTTACGGTGCTAGCTGTAATATGAGAATCTGAAAAGCTAGAAGCCCAAGCAGTGAATTTGTACTGAAGTTCATGTTCAAGACTCAGGCATGATTGAATATGTCTGTGTCATGGCGCAGTCTGAAGTTACAATAATTAAAGGCAGTCTGTTTAACAATGGAGTCCATCAAGGAAACTTTTTCTTCGGCACAGATGAAGCCCTTCCCACGGATATCCTGTCTTTCTTCACATTCTGAACAACACTGTACTTGCAGCTCATTACTTCGGTTTTAGAAATCTGAAATACAGATTTAGAAATCTGCAATAGCTGATCTGCAAAGAATATTTTCCACGGAATGGTCTACGAGTGAGGTATTTATCTGCAATCCAGAATGCTTTCCGAGGCAGGGCTTGAAGATAAAGTACTGCTTTGTTCTGGGAGGTCAAGCAAGTTCATTTAGGAGTAATATAGCTACTTTCAACCATATTGCTTTTAAAAAACCTCTCTGAACAAATTTGAGGAACCTGAGTAACTATTAAAAATGCCTTAGCTGTTTTTCTGTTTGTTAGGAGATTCTGTCACTAACTGCAACCACATCTATTTCATTTTTGTTTGCATTCATTGTGAACTCTGGAGTTGTAAATTAGTTGAGGACAAATACGGTAAATGTCAATGAGATGGTTTTAGATGCAAGGAGACGTTCTGAACTCATCTGGCTCCAATGTTCTTGCAGATTTGTAACAGAGAAATTGAAGCAAAGGGGGAATGCATCAGCTGTGCTCCTAATGATGCAGTATTTCAAAATGCATATTACTTTTCCTGAGGGATTAGATGTTTACTCTGTAAAGGCACATGGAAGTACACTATGCCTATTATAATAGCTAAAACTGCACTAAAATAACCAGAACGCCCATGTCTTTTTTTATTCTGTGTTAATTTTACTATTCAATTTGAGGATAAGTTTTATTCTCCTTTATTCTTTCTGTTCGTTATCCTCTGTCCTTCCCCATCACCCAAGTTCTACGCTATCGCTCTCTGTACGCCATGGCGATAAGTGCATGAGGATGGTCAGGTGCAGGAAATGAGAATCCCCAGGAGACTATCTGCAAAGTGGCACTGTCTTATGTTTTCATTTATGCTTTGGGGAAAAATTTTGAGAGGATGTTTATGAAACTGGAAAGTGGTATCAGGCTGGGAGGGGCTGCAAGCACCACGGAAAACAGAATGCAATCAAGGCTTGAGGTTTTAGAAAAACAAATTACCTGAAAATGTAGTATAATTCCATAAAGTCAAGTACAAGGCTTTATATGTCATAGACCTGGCTAGGAGAGGTTCCATAGAGAACATGTGTGGATTACATTTGACCACAGGCTGAACGTCATCACCAGTGCTGCGTTCTTGCAAAGCAGGCAAGTGTCATATAGGAATATATGACCTGTCACGGCATTTCAGTTTTGTGGGGTAATCCTGCTTGACTTAATACTGGTGAGGGCTCAGCAGGCGTATTTGGTTTGGTTTGGACTGATTAAAGAGAGTCCAAACAGAATGGACAGAAATAATCAGGGGTCTGGAAGTTAACAATCTACAAAGAAAGAGTGAAGGAGTTGTGGTGGTTGAGCTCACAGAATAGAAGAGGGAAGGAAACATCATAGACTTTAGATATGTAAAGGGAGTCTCCAGGTGTATGATCACTGTCATAAAAAGGCACAGACCTAAACTGCAGCAAGTGAGATCCTGGTTGGAAGTTGGGGAACCTCCTGATGAGAAGGGCAGTAAAGCACTGGCATGGGCTGCCTACCCACTCTATGTCTACCCAGCTCTCAAAGAATGTTTGAAAAGCAACTGTTTGAACCCCCCTCTGCACACTTGTCCATTTTGCGTGTGCTGGAGGCATCAAACACAAGGTCAGATGCATGGCACTGAAAAATCCTGGCATGGGTGTAGCAGCTCTCATTACAGAATTAGCACAGGAATTAGATAAAACTGGTCAAAGCACAGAATAACAGCTAGAGGGGAAAGGCTGGTTGCAAATCCTTCTACATTTGTGGATCTGTGGTGTTTTTAGGCAAGAATCCAGAACTACTCAGCATGAATCCATGAAGGTTTTAAATGGTGGAATGCCTTGAGATTTTTTTTTTTTTTTTTTTTTTTTAAAGTGGGATTTTGTGATGCTTCTTGGTAAAAGCTGATTAGATTGGCTGACAGGAGAGTGAGGAAGAAGCACCAGAGCAGACTTCTGTACGGCATAATAAAGCAAATTAAACAGTTTTTTGCTACCTGTCTTTTTATAACCAAAGAAATTAAAGCAGGAAAATTGCCACTGACTTTTCAGATCCATCAGAACTGTTGTATGCCTTACCAAGGGCCAGGACAGAAAAGATCTTTGTCATGCTTACTTCAGCCTCCCCCAAAGAAGTGCCCTGTACCGGTTCCTCCCACTACCATCAATGCTACTGACTGTCTACAAATAGGAGTTTGACAAACAGCCCCCTTTTTTTTTTTCCCCCCAGGCTCCAGTCACATGCTAGAAAGTGCTTTCCTCTAACTCGAGACTGCATTACAGTCCCTACAGCAGCAGCCTGGAAAGCTTGCTTTGCAGAAGAGCGCTTTATGTGGACACAGAGGATGCCGAGGAGGCAGAAGTGAGCTCGCACACACAGGAGTCTTATCCGCAGTACCGTAATTCTGTATTCACTAAAGGTAATAATGAATGTAGCCTATAACAATTAATGTGCTTGTTACAAGCCCCTTTGGAGGCCACATGCAAAGGCTTTGTGTGTTTGTCCCGTGGCTCACACTGTGGGAACCTTTACTTCCCTATGAACAGAAAAAGGATTAATTTGAGCTTTTAAGGTAAGACAGCTGAGCTAGGGGAATTTGATTTTTATGGCTGTTGAAAAGGGAGTAATTTCTTTGACTTACAGAGAAATATTGTTACCCAGTATGCACTATTATTGTCGTGTAATGTTTCTTTGCTTGTATCGGACCTCAGTTACCTACGTGTGCCTTTGGAGGGAGCTGTCTCTGGCAGTTACTCTTCTGTGAAAGATGGAGTTTATCAGCTAAAATGGTAGCTCTGCGTATTACCTGATGTGATTGGTTTTGGTGAGTTTATTAAATTGCAAAGGGTGTGTGCTTTAGATGAATAAATGGAATCTACAGAAACTAGAATCAAATCAGAAAGGCTCCCCCCACACACATAACTGTGATTAGATCTCACTGAAATGGAGAGGTTTCTCGAACAGTTTACAGGAACTGCCTCAGTGACTAAGTGGTCTGGCTCTTACAGTCTGGTTCCTTCCGTGTTCCTGATTGCAGAAAGACTGAATTAAAATGAAACTGCTTGGAGAGCCTCATGCTTCCATAATAAAATAATCAGTTTCTCTCATAGTGAGATACTTATAGCCAATTTCCCTTGCTTTTTTGTTCTTTGCAGATTGAAAGCTGCTGGGAGTAAGAAGTTGCCCTTCCTTCTTCTAGTCTAGAAGACATGATTTCCAGGAAAGCATTGGGATCTCTTGTCTGTCTGTCTGTTGTTACCGCGTTTATCTGGTAAGCATTTGCTGGCAAGCTTGGTCATGTTTAAAACATCCTGTCTATATCTGTACTGTGGTAAAAAGCGTAGTAGCAGAAAAATCTAGGCAGTGCATTTTATGGAAAGTCCCTGTTAGAGCTGTAAGAAAGAACAGTAATTCGTACAATAGATAAAGTAACATTAGTAGAGGGAGAAGCCTCTGAAGGGAGAGAGAAGAAAAGACCAATTGTGTCTAAATTAGGCTGCTAACACCGTATCTGACTCTCAAGCAAATGTTCAAGTACAGAATATTCCAGTTCCGTTTCAGTTCAGGCCTTAAAAGAGATGATTATCTGTCTCTTCAAACAGTCCAAACTCACTCCAGTGTAACTAGGGATAGCTTTGTAGCTATCAAACATTGTTGCTTTCAAACATTGAGAGTGTAGCTTTGAGTATACTGAATACTGAGCATGCCTTACAGATTCTCTTGAGCAAACTCATACATTGTTTGAAAGGAATCTGAGATCAGGCATTTCTATTAAGTATTAAATTATTCATTATTAAATTATTCTTAATTATACTGTATTTCCGATGTTGCAATTTGCTCTTATTTCACATTGTGAGTGGTTGCATTTCACCAGTAGTTAAGTGATTTTTATTGTATATAAAAATCTAAATAGTGATCAAAACTGAAGGGAGAAAAGAGTCTATGCAGCCTATTTGTCTGCTACGCAAATTAAAGGACGCACACACAGCATTTAAAGCTCCAGGAAGTGTCAGTATGTCACATCAGTGTATATTGCATATTTATCCATTTTGAGCACTGCCTTATGTGTCTCCATGTGTGTATGCTTTTCAAAAACATGTAGACCTACATTTTGCAGACCACTTGATGTAAATAAAAATACTTAGACCTGATGTTACAAGCTGGATGCTTCTGGACTCGTTTTGTCCCGAGCTTCCCATTTATGCCTTAGCAGCAGTGTGTTACATTAAAACGTCAGTACACTGGATCCTACGCTAATTAGTAAAGTAGACAAGCAGTTAGATAGAGTTACTTCTCCAAATCTGTGCCAGATTCTGAGAAGATCTTGGAAAATCCTAGGAAGATATCTTTCAACATCACCTATCTTAAAATGTTTCTTTGCTATCTCAGGATGACGGCTGGGAATGGAAAAGTGCACTACCTCCCGTATTACCTTCCTTGCCCGGAAATCTTGTAAGTATCCCATTTTGTATGTAATTCATAACACAGATCATTGTTACAGGAGCTGTACTTCACTGACAGTGCAAGTACTTATTAACAAGTAGTCACTTGTTCTTTATTTTATGAATCTATAATTAGTGACTCTCTTAAAACAAAATGGTAATAATGCAACCTTTTCTGCTTTAGTCTGCTTGCCCTTCAGGACAGCTCTGTATTTGTACAGCCTGAGTGAGGCCTTGTTTGTTGTGGGTCACAGAGACCATGACTAACAGGTTAACATTGTCTTTTATTTATCAGGGTGTGATCACACACGTGCACATGTACACACAGGATCTCACTGTGCTTTGAGATGTGGATTAAGTATCCCAGCTCGCTAGGTGGAGAAACTTCTGGAGAAGTCAGAGAGGTGAAATGACCAGTCGCATAAGGAGTTCTGGCAGAGTTAGGAATAACCCCCCAGTCTCCTAATCACGTTCCTCTTCTTCACTCTACGATCTGTGCTTTCCACTCGCTTTACGAATGTATTTGTGTTATGGCAGCACTTGAGTCGTGGACCAGAAGCCTGCTCTGGACAAAATGAAAGGGTAGCTGCTTCTCCAGAAACCTTACAGTTTAAGGGGTCAGCCTCGTTGCGTGATGCAAACTAATGTATGGTTAACTGACTTAGCTAGGGTCCTAAAAGCTATCTCAAAGCTGCATAAAAGAGAATTTACACTGTGGAGGAGCAGGGTACATGGCCTAAGTGACTTCACTGCCATAGCAGACCATAGCTGTAACATGACAAACCACGGCTTTTCCCACCCTTTATCATGACCTACTGATCTTGTAAAAACAAAACAAAAAAATGCAAGTGGAAAAGATTATCTCTTATAGAGGCATTTCTGATTATTTCAAGCCATTAAAAAACATTGTGTCTAGTAAGATGCTTATTTCTCTGAATGCTGTTTAAAGTGTGATACATTTCAGGTAGTTCAGCCCTCCAGGTGAACAGGAACAGTTATGCAGGGAATGGAGCACATATAGGATGAGTACTGGCAGTCCCCAACAAGCATGTGCTTCCCTAGATTTTGATCCCTAAACTCTGATTTACCCACAGGCTCGGAGAGCTGCCAGTATCTCTCTGTCCCTGTTCTGTTGTGTGTTCTGTTTCAAAACTGTTACTTGTCTGGCAGCCCTGGAAGGTGCTTACAGGCAATGTCTAACTCTCGGTACCAGGCAGAGCAGTGTGCACAGCACCTGGAGCGAGGACTCGGACAGCTGTCAGTACAGCAGCAGGTCCTGAAGCTGAACCTGGTTCTTGTTTTAGGAAAAGCATTACAATCCCTTTCTTTTCCCACCCCATCATGCAGCTCCATGAAACTCCAATATACAGAAGAGAAGCTAATCCAGCTTTTCCCCCAGTAAGTACTGACTTTTTATTTCCTGACCTTTAAACTGCCGTTCCTCTCTTCCGGGCATATTCATGTATTATTCAGTGGATATTTCTTCCTTTTTACAGATTATTTTATCAGCAGCCGAGAGTGCTGGCTCCAAAGTAAGTTTCTTTGTTTGAACTTTGTTGTTTGTTTCTGTTGACTTTGGTTTGGGTGCTCTGTGGCACTCACAGTTTCAAAGTCCTGGTACACACTGAACAGTACCTTGTTCCAAGAGAAGTCTAACCATATGGGTATCTCTACAGCTGTCTATGCTGCTATAAGATCGAGTTTAGTCACTGTATACTTGCTAACACACCTACTGTAAACTCCCAATTAATACATTAGCGCACACACGCAGCCTGTCTACACGGTTGCTGCCAGGAGCTCTTTTTGAGACGGGAGATATGTAATAGCTGGAAGACAATGAGAAATACCTTCTGGAACGGTGGTGTAGCTGTAACCAGCTGTGGGAGAGCTTTGAATCCATTTCAGGGCAAAATCAAGCAAGTGCCTTGTATTACCTTCAGCAATGGTTTCAGCTAACCTGCTGGATCTCATGCTGGAACAAACTGCAGGCACTCACACGGCCAAGTCTCTATGAGAAGCAGTCAAACCACTGAGTTTAAACAGACATGGAAGGTTTCAGGCAGCAGCAGCTAAGAAGTGACTTAGGCAAACGCTCCTTGTCAGCTCGTGTTTGTTACCAGTCTCCTTCGGGCCAGCTCCTATGATCTGACTCTTATCTCTAGAAGTTTGCCTTCAACAGCCACCACTCTCCTGCATGTTAATAAACACACCCTGTTGGTACATACCTTTCCCCCCACCCCCCATTATTTCAACAGGACGTGCTAGGACTGAATAGTTCTCTCTTCTGTACTAGAATAAATTAATGTGCAAAATCAGCTAGTATATACTGGACTAAATGAGGAGAGAATCACGTAGCTTTTAGTGCTCTATGTCTTCTGAAGGGAGTTCACTAGCACACACTGAGAGGATGCATACCGTGGAAACGAGTCATTAGGAAACCCAGTGCAGCCCTTTAAAATGAAATTTAAAAGCACCCTGCTTAGAGAAACAAACTTGCAGATTTCCTTCTCTCTCTCTCTCCCCTCCCTTCCAAAAAAGGATAATTAACCCAGAAAGAGAACAGTTAGTACATTTTCTACAAACAAAATTCTTCTTCCTGAATAATTTAATTTTTTAATCATATGCATTACTGTAGGAGGGAGTGAAATTGTTATTCTTGTATCCACTCAGACTGAAAGTATTAGATCTGGGTTGAAAGTGTACTGCTGCCTCAGCCATCAAACTGTTCCCCACAGGTCCCTTGGTTAGGTTTTTGTGCTATTACTGCCTTGGGAGCGTGTCAGATGGGAGACTGCTTCAGCCTCCAAGTGTGGCCCTTGCTGTGCATGACAAATTTCATTAGCAGAGTGCTACAGATCGTGGTCTGGGGCAAATGTGAGTGGGCTAGGGTAAATTACACGTCATAAATGACATCTTGTTTTAAAATCAAAAAGGTAAGAAAGAAACCCTGAAAACAAAGAAGAAAGTTGAAATAGCATTGCATAGCTGTAATAGGGCATAATCAGACTCTGCTGCGTGTATGTTCAATATTTCCACTACCCACACAGGAGATTAAGGATTTTCTATAACTTTGTTACACATTTGAATGCTGGCTCACATACAGAATTTTAAATTATATCTGAATGTGTTAAAGCTATATATAAATACTGGAAAAATAAACTGCCATGCTGCAAGCTGTGTTTTAATAGCACAGCAATGGGGTATATTTTAATAGTAATTTTCACATTATTACTTGTGTTTTAATCTGTATGTAGCAATCTGCATCAGACTGATAGCAAATATGCATAGCTTCTCATTCGGCGAGTTCAGTGGTCATTAAACTCTCCTCAGCAGAAAAGACCTATGAGCTTAAATGAGATTTTAGTAGATCCTTGGGTTCTTGCCAATTTGTTAAACAGTGCTTAATTTCATCCCAGAACTGAAATATCCGTGCTTGGTAACCTTAAATAAGAGGGCAGGGAAAAAGATCTGAAGATAATACCATCCATAATGAGTTAATGCTGATACACACACTCTTCTTGTAGCTGCCTCTTTAGTGTTTCTTTCCCATCTACTGGCCTTGAAACCAAAAAGAACAGTTGCATTTCATTAACATCCCCTTTTCTTTTCCTTCAGGCGTCAGGATGTGCTGACAGTCACACCATGGCTGGCCCCCATCGTCTGGGAAGGAACCTTCAATTCTGAGATCCTAGACAGTGCCTACAGACCACTGAATCTCACCATAGGGGTGACAGCCTTTGCCATTGGAAAGTAAGTGAACCCCTCAGTGGGCACAGTTCTTGGGTTGATGTACTTCCTCTGTGGAAAGATAATTTTGGCTTTTCTTGTCCTCAGCAGAGCTGAAATCTGTCCCCATCTGTAGTAAACTTTTATGCCCATGTATTGTGTCCCTAATCACACAAGCCTACAAGGTAACAGACTCGGCACCCAAGATACCTAAAGCATGGTCAGTATTTTTGAAGAACTAGCATGTGCTTTAGGAATTAGAACTGTAGATAGGTGGTTGGTTGGTTGGTCAAAGCAGGGATAATCCACTTGTTCCTTGTCCTCCACTATACTTTACCTATTGCATGTGTAGTGTACGCATCCCTGCAGCAATAGCTAGTCAACACTCCTCGTCCCTTGTCTTCTTCCATTCATAACCCACCATGCAACCCCTTGTCTCTGCTGTGCTTTTCATGTTTTGTGTCTGCACAGATACACAAGGTTTGTGGGCCACTTCTTGGAGTCAGCAGAGAAACATTTCATGAAAGGCTATCGGGTGAACTATTATATCTTCACTGACAACCCTGAGACAATTCCTGATGTCCAGCTGCAACCTGGACGAAGGTTTGTCATTGTCCCCATCAAGAAATACCGCAGCTGGCAAGAGATTTCCATGCACAGGATGGAGGCCATAAACAAGCACATAGCAGAGACAAGCCATCAGGAGGTGGACTACCTCTTCTGCCTGGACATTGACATGGTGTTCTACAATGCCTGGGGGCCCGAGACCCTGGGTGATATAGTAGCAGCCATACACCCTGGCTATTTCAATGTCCCTCGAAGCCAATTCCCTTATGAGAGGAGGAGCTCTTCAGCAGCCTACATCCCTGATGGAGAAGGGGACTTCTACTACGGAGGAGCCGTGTTTGGAGGGCTGGTCAAGAAAGTCTATGAGTTCACCAAGACTTGCCACATGACCATCCTGATGGACAAAGCCAATGGGATCATGGCAGCCTGGCAGGAAGAAAGTCATCTCAACAGGCACTTCCTCTCCCACAAACCCTCCAAGGTGCTTTCTCCAGAGTATTTATGGGATGACAGGAAGCCAAAGCCCCCTGAAATTCACCTCATACGTTTTTCCACAGTAGATAAGAATTACAAAGAGGTACGAGATTAACTATCTGCTCCCTGCAGAGATGTCCTCCACACAATCTAGCCCACTGAATATTAGCTCCCACAGAACATGCCCCGCCATGAATTTTTGTTCCCAGTGTGAACAAACTGAGAAAAGAACATGTGGATAGTTTCTCTGGAGAACAGGAGTCTTAATGCATTTCAGAAGCAGCAGCCAAAGGGCAGGTGAGAATGAAAAGGTTTCTAGGTTCCTAATCTTTGTAAATACAAGCATCCCACTTGAGGCTGCAGCACACAAAAAGGCATTCAAAAGGCCAGTTATCAAATGCAAGGCTGTCCTTACAGCAAGGCTGCAAATGCCTTTGCCTGAGTGTTTTTCTGAGGCCTAGCAGAAACTTAGCAAGATTAAAATGGCGTTGGACGTTCCTGTGGAGCAGGAGAAGACCTAGAGTTTTAGTAAAGACCTTTTCAGTTAAAAAAAAGAATTTTGCAGGGCAATAAATTTTCCTGCATTGTGATTTAAACTCACACCCTTTGTCAGGATCAGGAGGAAACTTGCGCTCAGGGCAAGTTACTCCTGATTAGTGTGCAGCAGGATTTCTTGGACCTTCTCAGCAGAGAGCTGGTGACAGCCATTGCCAGTAAGAACCCTGGTCTGACAGGACAAATAGTGTGAATTCACGTAGCAGTTGTCTTCCAAATTCCAATCTGTGTTTTGGAGACCTGAATTTAGACAGAACTGGCACAGCTCAGACCCAGACTGAACTTCTTTGGGTTTATTTCAATCACAGATGTGCTCTGAACCTTTCCCCTGGTTCACATGTCTCTGTAGATCATGTAATCTTTTCCAACACAGAAAATCTGGTATTGAGAGGTTCATGTTCCTATCCATTGCTTCAGTCCTTTCCAACTTTTCTAAGCTCTGTGAAATAAATTGGCTAGAAGCTGCTGGCATTGACAGTAAGAGCTGATGAATTTCCAGCAAACAGGGTGATTTCATTTTATAATGAAATGCTCTAGTGAATCTGAGAGTTCAATCTAGAGCTGGAAGTAGGCTGGGGTTAACATTTGCTTTGCGTGAATGTGATGAGAAGCTGAACCAGGCGTTTTGCAGCCTTTACAGCCTGACAGCTCACTTGGGTGAACAGGCGGGGGGGGGGGGGCCAAACACAGGGGAACAGCCACGGCTTTCCAACGACACACCGACAATTTTCCCCCGC
>NW_008824587.1:2728104-2731547 GCF_000699105.1 Pygoscelis adeliae
CTTGCCAACGCGACTGCATAATTGTCACCTGAGGTCACAGCATGGTGGTTCATGTGCCGCCTCCCTTGCCGCAGCACGTCTGCCATAAACATCTTCTCTGTTACCTCCCGAGGCATGCTACCAAAGGGCTGTGCAAGTCTGTGCCATGCTCATTTAATGTGACCAGGGAGAGAGACTACGGGGAGCAGCAGAGAATGGCAGTGCTGTACAGCACGGAGAGGAGAAGCAGGGGTGAAAGGGCTAAGCTGACTGTTTCTAAGGGAACAGTTAAAAAAGAAAAGAAAAAAGGCTCGTTTGGCAGAGGGAGAGAAAATGAGGAAGAGGTGCCTGACTGTTCTTGCTTCTCTTCACATGAGAAAATTGCTGTATGGCAGTGTATCAAGTATTCAAAGCTTTAGGGCCCCACCACTGATTGCAGATGACTTAACGAGCCATTTCAGTCCTGTGTGAGCCGGCTGAAAATGGCACTTGCCAGTGTCATTGTAAGCATTTCATCTTCCAGAAGACTAATCAGAAAAGCTTTCACGGTACCCATAATATAGATAAGGTACACAAAATACCTCCAGCCCAAAACCCCTAGTGGCAGCTGGGTCTGTGGATTCATGCTTTATCCAGCAAAGCGTCTACCCTATTATATTTTCTCCAGACTGTTCTTAGTGCTTGGTGCTGGAGGAAGACACCCCTCTAACATAGCTAAACCAGAACTGAACCTCCTGTGAAGATGTCTGTGTTTGGTAACCGGGCACATCGTCTAAGCCAAAAGGGTGAAGATAGATCCTTATCCAAATATTTCCAAAAAGATATATTCCCACCAAACCCAGGATTAATGCTGTATATTTCTTATTTGTAAAACAGTTATGTCCAAAGGCCATGACAGAAACTGGGGTCTCATTATGCCAGTTGCTGTACATATGCATATGGATTCTTCTACAAGCCAGAAGGAACTGTCCAGTCTGATCTGCGCAGGACACGCCCCATAATTTTATCTCCTGATGTCAGTATCAAGCTCACAATACATAGCTGGGCTGTGCTAGCTCTCTTAGAAAAGCATTCAGATCCAATAAAAACATGAAGTGATATAGCAGCCACAAGTCCATAGACCAGCTGTGCCAATGGCTAATTCCCCTTACGCCTTAATTCTGCTCTAAACCGGTCTGTGTTTGCAGCCTGTATTTGCAGCCATTGGGCTTCAATCTGCCATACTAAATTACTTAAATTCCTGTGCAGATATTCATAGCCTACACTAAATCCACCATGGGAGGAAGTTCTCCAGCAGAAATGATGTGTGATAGAGCGTGGTCTATGTTTCTGGGGTACCTGTTCTGAAAAACTTTTGTGAAAGGCTTGGTCCCCGGCTCTGCTTCCTAGCCACCTTTTGGCTGAATCCAAGGCCCTGTGATTGACATGGTAATAGCCTGATTTGTGCAGTGCCAAACATGTTTGTCTTCCTGGCAGGCCCGCAGCTTCTCCCCAGGGGAAGGTCTTGTGTCACATGTTAGTGACACAGTTCTGCTCGACAGGGCTGTGATTTGAAGCCGTACCTAGAAACTCCCTATGTCTCCAGGGAGCAGAAGAATGTGACTGCAGAAACACACTCCCCAGTGCAGTGTGGGAGATGCTCCCTGAATCAGCTCATGCCCTCCTCTAATTAATGAAAGCCTGGACTTCTGTTGTCATGTCCTGCTGATTAATCCCCTTCCCCCAACGCCAGCAGAGAGCTTTCCTTCTCTCATTTGGATTGTGCAGCCTGAGGTTTGTGGGCAGTGTGGGAGCTTCACAAGGACCTACTTTCTGATCTGAATTCCCCACCAACATCCATTGCTCAGTGGGGAAACTGAGGCACACGGTAGCAAGGTAGCAGACTGGTACTCTTGCGTGTGAGGTCTTCCTCCATTCGCCACAGGGGACAATGCTGTCTCACATGTCCTTGTGCCAAGGGAATTTGGACTTGGAAACACGCATACAGTACTGCATGAAAAGTGAATCACCGCATGTAAATAAATCATCAGCTGGTTTACACTGCCTGAGGGTCTGATCATGCTTTCAAGGTATTTCTGACTCAAGCCCTGTTTGTCCTTAACCAAGCCTCAGATCAGTAGCTTGTTGCCTTCCCAAGGGCCCCTTGTTCCATCCGTCCCTTTCTGCTCGGCTGGAACAGACTCATCATTCATTGTCCATCTAATTTAAGAACCCATCTGACAGGCTTTTTCTTTCCTTGCCTGGCTGGTGACTTGCCTGGTGGATTCATCCCTAAAGGGAACACTTCTCTGGGCGGCAAGAAACAGAAACTTCCAGCACTGAATATGATCCTAGGTGGGGCCAGACCGTGATCCTCTCGTTCTCCCCGCTGATAGGACAAGAATCATTTCCACTAAGCCAGACTTGCACCCTTTTTCGTTCCTATCTGGATTCCCCTTAACCCTCCCACAGGTGGTGTCACCGGACATTATTGACCAGAAGTGTCACTTTGAACCACTTTGATACGCAGCAATAGTTACGAAAGGACTGGCCTAGTCACACCTTCTCTGTGCGACATCTGTGGCTGGGGGGCATGGAAATGAAATGGTCTTTGAGCAGACACAGAAGAGGAAGGATAAGAACATCAGTTATACACTCCCTACACAAAACCAGCTCGAGGAATAGCCATGTGCATCTGGCTGGCTTAATGCAGCGAAAGCAGCACGGTGGTGGGAAGGAGCTGGAAGGCTGTGAGCCCCTGCCAGAACGGCTGGGTTTACTCTCCTACCCTTTGTCTGACCTGTTTAGCCTGTGGCTTTTCAAGGAAGGGACTGTCTCTTGTTCTGTGTCCGCGCAGGAGCTAGTCTTGGTCGCTCGCTAGTGAATGTGAGATACACAGAGTGAGCTTCTTTCTTAGCAGGGATTTGCTCTAATCTCAAAGGGCAGCTCCAGGCACCGGAGTTACTATTTTCTCCCCCCTGCTCTGCTTCACCTTGCTGCCCCAGCAAGTCCCCGTGGGGTCCCCAGGGGTGAAACATGCAGAGAGCGACAGCTGCTCTCCAGGTGGAGTGACAGTGACATGATGGGCGCCTTCAGGGACGGCAGGAACTGGAGAAGGAATTTACAGGAGTGGGTTGCGCTTTACTCGCGCTAAATCCCCAATCCTGCAGTTCTGCTCCACACGTAGGTCCGCACGATCAAATAATTGAGGAAAGCATTGCTAGCAAAACGCATCTTGGAAGTGACTTTTAAGTGTCTGCCTACCCACCCGACTCCCTCCTCTCTCTAACTGTAAGAGTAATGCTGTACTGACTTGACTTCTCTTGGGCTATATTTAGATTAAATATAGATCCAGCAAATGTCGCTGTTTCATGTAAAACTAATATAAAGCCATATGAATAGAAAGGCAGTTTTAACCAGAAATCTCTGCTGCTTGTATGGCCACCTCATCCCCCCTGCCACCCTGCTGCACCTTTAGCTAATTT
>NW_008824587.1:2731559-2732664 GCF_000699105.1 Pygoscelis adeliae
TAAAATTTACTTTTAAAAAGTGCTTCATTCTGGGGTTTTTTTTTGTAGCGAGTTTTGCCAGCAGCAAATTACATGGTTATAGACCTTCTGAAGTCTGTATTTTTCCCGCTGTTCAGTGCTGACACCGTTACTATAATTAGAACGATGTTGCTCTGTAGCAGCATCTAGTGCCAGAGCGGGAGGCCTGGCAGCACCTTCTCCTTTCCTGGCCGCGCTCCGATCCAGAGCTGCTGGTTCTGCTGGCCTGGGGCCACGGGGGAGCGGGTCGGGTGTGATGGGCTCTGTGCTTTGTCACTAACTCCACTGCTACGTTGGTTCTTCCCACTCAGTGGCTCCCGGGGCAGGGGGCTGTTAGATGCGGTGGCACTCGTGTGGGTGCCGGGTGTGCGTGTTGGTCCCCAGGAGTGCGGCGGCCAGCTCTGCACCCCCGAGGAGGAGCATTGCACCGGCTGGGTGCACTAGGCCATGGAGAGTGACGCAGCCTTCTCTCAGCTCCTGCTTCTCCTGACATCACTCTGCAATGGCACATGTCATCGGCCTCATAAATATAAACTATGGGTACTGGAGCCGTTCACATGCAGCCTCTCTGTTTCCAGGGCAACCCCGCTCGCTCAGCCTCCGCTGCCTCACCAGCTCACGCTCCAGCACACCGACTGTGCACCAAAACCTCCCGCAGCTTTTTCCCCGGGGTCCCTCCGTGCCCTCGTTTCGGGTGCTGGGTTGAGCAGGGATGAGGCAGCCGGGGGTGGATGTTTGTGCGCTGGTGGCACAGTCCCGATGCGGCAGGCTGCCGGGCTCGCCTCGTTAGAGGTGTCTTGCTGGGGAGAGCTTGGCAGCGGCGCACGCAGGGGGATCTCGCCCAGCAAATGACCCCCTTTCTCTGCCCTGAAGCTCTTCTCCTATTTATAGCTTGCGCAGCAGCGCCGTGCCAAAACCCTCCAAGCCGCCGCGCGCTCCCTGGCGAGGCCCGCAGGGTGCTTTCCCACGGGGCCTGCTCCCCCCGCGGCACCCGCGGCACCCGCCTCCTCGGGGTGGGGTGGGGGCACCCCAACAGAGGCGGGGGGGCCCGGGGCCCCGGCCGGGGCGGCGGCTGGGGGGGGGGCGC
>NW_008824587.1:2733352-2750470 GCF_000699105.1 Pygoscelis adeliae
GTAGTACGGCGTGGTTGTCGTGTGTGGGGGGGGGAGAATCTTTCTTCTTGCTTTCTATCTGTGTAATGGATAAGTGCGGTCAGTAGAAGTGGGGATGAAGGATTGGGAACGAAAGCCAGACAGTCTGGGACGGGGTCTAGCTGTCAGTGCCATGCTGCAGCCGTAACTGAGCTGTGTGGCTGCTGGCGGGCTGCAAAGCTGCTGCGTGCTGTGCCAGCAAGCCAGGGCTGCAGCTCTCCAGGCAGTGCTTAGGCCAAGTGGCACCAGGAGGTCCCTTGTCTCTGCCTGGTGTGTTTCTGAGGCTAAGTGAAGCTAAATTGAGCCGAGGTGGACAAAAGCTCTATGCTCACAGACCCACTGGTGCTTCTGGGGCAGGGGAGGATGAAGCAAAGGCACAAAATCTGGGGGTCTCATGAGAATGTGGCTTTCTGTTTGGCCCTGATGCTCCTCTGACTTTAGACTTTCTATTCCCCTTCTCATGTTCCCCTCCCGTCCCCAGCCCTGGGAAGGGAAGGCAGGTCTGTGCTGCTGCCCTGGTGGGGGTGGTGGGAAGGTAAGTGGGCAGTGATGGCTCCTGGGAGCCCAAGAATGAATAAAGGGACGGGCTGATGCTGTGATGGAAAAATGGGCTGGGATCCATTTTTGGACTGGAAAATGTGCATACCAGAGCCTCCTCCTGCACCCAGTGGGTCCATTTGGTCTGAGCCTCACTTGCCTTGATCCAGCCCTATAAACAAAAGCTAAATTAGCTCTGTTGGGGGTAATTGTGTGAGGCAGGAGCTAGTGTCAGCATGCGTGCCTGCTGGATTGTGGCAAATCCCTTTGGAAAAGGGGATTGGCAACCAAAATACTGGGGTTTGGATCCTGACCCTGCCAAGGGTCAACAAGAGTAGTCTGTCACCATGCCTGTGGACGGGGGAGAATAATCTTGCTGGGAGATCCAGAAAATTTTAGGTGTAAAGCTGTCTAGAAAAAGAAGTCCAGAGGTCAGTCTCCCGTGTTGGGGAATGCACGTTGCATTCCTGTGGAGTGCTGCGTATTAAGGTCTCAACTTTAGCCTTCCTGTCACTTTTTGTACTTACCCCCATTTTATATATGGGTAAACTGAGGCACGTAGAGGTATTTGTTACAAGCCTAGGATCTTGCACGGTGAGTGGTATGGTGGAGAGTACAGGCTACAAGTCCTGATTCCTCCTGCGTGTCCTGCTTGAAGAGGATGAGCCACTTTGCTGTTTAAGGGGTGCAATTTGTCAAAGTCCCGTCACTTGTGACTACCGGTTAAGAGGAATTTCGGGCTGCATCCACAGCCACACCCTGCCAGTTCTTACAGCTGTACAGCTACATTTTTCATGCCTCATAAATGTTTCTCTCCCTGGTTGCTAAGGGAAAGACCCACACAAACAACTGGGAAAACTGAGTGCTGTAAAGTAAATAAGCTGAGCAAACAAGGAGGTTTTTTTTTCACCTCTGATATAATTGCTGCAGGTGTGTTGTTCAGGGTGTCATGACATGTGAAAGCAAAGGTTCATGTGCAAGGGTGAATTTCAACCTTTAAAACTGAAACCTGAATGTGAGCTGGGTCTGAAGGTGGCTTCCATCCTGAACCAAGCTCCCGGAGCTGCAGACTCGTCCCCTCTCTCCCTTACTGGCCGTTTGGGCTGGAAAAGGGAGCAGATGGTGGACAAGCGGTCTTGGGGCTGGCTGAGGGCAGGATGCAGAGAGCTTGAGTGCAGGCAAGCAAGGCTGGAGCTGGATTTGTTTCTGTGTCTCTGTCATCTGCTCTGAGGCAGAGAAGGGAGCTGTGTCTGAAGTGACTCCAGTGGCTAGGAGTTAGCTCTCGGTGGTGCTCTGCTGCGGTAGAGGGGCGAGCTCGCAACAAGTGACAGCAAGCGAGAGTCCAGCTGGCAGCAGGGTCTGAGAGGAAGCAGGTGGAGAGATGCAAAGTCCCTCCTCAGCGTGGTTCAACTGCTCCATCTGGAGCTCCCACTCATGCATGCGTGTATGTGCCCGCAGATAGGGCTGATCAGATGTGAACAGACGATGCAGCGACTGCTGCAGGCTCCAGAATAAATCTCTGGTCTGGGATACTGTAATGATTGATTTGACATTGTGTAGCTCAGTGCAGTTTATCTTCTTTGGGGTCAGTTTGCTTTGAGGTGGCTCTTTATGTGAGGAAAGGAGGGGCTTTTCGGGACTCTGTTTATTCTGGGCATCTTTGGGATTGTGTTTTTCAGTTGCTCGCAGTGTTTTCACTGTGCCATCCCTTACACGGTGCCTGGCTACTGGACCTTGAGAAGCAGGGGTAACCTCAAAAGCAGTCTGCACTATCCATTAACGCTGGGTTTGCTTCTGATACCTTTCCCATTGCTATAGCAACACATGTCTCACGGAGGATGCCAGCATGCTTTCCAGGCGGTGCATGCAGAGAAACTGCTTCACCTGCCACCAAACTGAGATCACCTGTGGAGCAGGGGTGGCTAACTGGCAACTACCCACAGCTGCTGGGGCTGGAGGTGCAGGGAAACTGCTCTTAGCTCCCCCAGGCTGACCCCTGCTCTCCCAGATGTCCCCACTACCTGGAGTTTCCCTGCGATATCAAGGGCACAAAGCACACGTGGGAGTGCATGGCTACCTAGTGCCAGAATCTGGGATTTCTCTCCAAAGGAGAAGCTTGGGATGGTGTCAGCTATCTTGCCCAGGCTCAGTGGGTGTTAGGGGCTCTTTGCCTTTTCCCCCCTCCCCTTGCCTTTAGAGAGGCTGGAAGATGTGCTTCACCTGCAGGGTGCTGATGGAGGAAAGGGGTTGTTTACCTGCTTTTGCCAAGTGAGCTTGCTTCTTCCTCCATCTCCTTCACACATTGCGGTCACTCAATGGGCTCTGGGACACTCTCTTGTTCTGCTCTGCCTCCCCATCCTGCTGTCTTTTTCTCTTCTATGCAAACCAGAGGCTGTCCCCCACCATACAGCTGCGGGTGGCCATCAGGACTGCTGTAGGGTTGCCTTCCAGCTGCAGTGATGTTTGCTGCTGCCTCCGTGCCTAGCTTGCTGCTGGCTGGGGATGCGTTTTGCATGCTGTTGTGAGCGGTGCGAGCTGTGTGAGCCTGTGCGAGTGTCTTGTGTGGGCAGGCCATGGGCTGTCCGGCTGCTCGGGGCCAAGCGGGGCTGTGCAGCAGATGGCACTGTTGTTTTCCCTATGAGTTGTTGGCTTGGTTTTTGCCTTCATCACTGCTGAGAAGGGTCGGTGGTGACGGGAGCCGGGGCACGGCAGACGCCCGGCTCCCTTGGAAAGCGGCACGCATGCCAAGCTGGGCTCCACTGCGGGGAGCAGATCTGCTCAGCGGAGCTTGGTGTTTGCGTCTTGCTCACCGAGGAGGAGCTGTGTTTGGCTTCTTGGTGATGAGTAATATGAGCCAGCTTCATCCTTGGAGACCTGAGGTCCAATCCCAAAGCCACCATGGGCCTGCTGTGAGACCTCGGCAGGGCCATGTCAATCATCGTGTCCCTCCTACAAAAAGAAAGCCCTGATCCACAGCTCCCTTTTGTGCTTGTTCCCGCTGTCACCAGTCAACCCATCCCCCTGCTTTCCCTAGCGCTCCGTAAACAACAGCCAAACGCGTGACCTTTCCAACAGTGGTGGCTGGGAGAGGTGCCTTTGCTGCTTTCCGGGCTGCCACATCTGTGCTGTTAGTGTTGGTATAGTAGTATTTAAATACGTGCATGGGGCAGTGTGGTTGAACGTGCTCTGTTGCTGCCCCAGTGGCTGGAGCAGCGCCGGGCGTTCAGGAGTGGCCGTGGCAGCTGCTGGCAGGCAGCTGTTTGGGTGCTGAGCTGTCCCCCGAATATCCAGTTTGCTCTGCCTGGGGCCAGCCCCTGGCTGCTGCAGGATCCACTGGCAGCGGCAGAGCCTCCAGATGTTAGGAGGTTTCCCTGCTGGGACTGCCCGAGTCCAGCCTGTGTGACCCGTGGTGAGGGTTCAGCCATCTGTTTTCCTTGGGGATTTGCATTTGAAATGACTTGATTTCTTGGGGCCCTTTTGGCTCCCAAGTCACCCCGGGTGTGCCTGCGCATTTGCCCTTGGCCCACTGCCCCTTGCCACCCAGCGCTCTTGGAGCGGGCTCTCTGCGGGGTATCTCTGCGGATATTCGCTTTCTCCGCTGTTACTGCCCTGCATTGCAAGTTCTGGCCGTGGGTCAAAGACAATGTTTGTAGACATGAGCTGACGTCAAAGGCGGCTTGGTGGTGGCATGCCGGGGGGGATCACAGAGTTCCCACTCCCTCGAGGCTGGGGAGCGCAGCGGGAGTTCATCCTCTGCAAAGATTTACAGCCCGCCGGTGCTCCCGGGTTCACAGAGCTGTGTTCCGGCGTGGCCCCGTGGGCTCCTGGCCTCCTGCGCTTGGGGCTGGTGAACGTCGCGTGCTCCCTGGAGTAGGTGTAGCTGCAATACAATGTCCTTCACCACCCTGCCTGGAGAGAGATTTCAGGGACGGGGGGAAGGAAGGAAAGAGGCAGGGCGAGGGGGCTGGGGGGGAAGGAAGGGGCGCAGCGGGGCCCCGGTGGGTCGCTCGCCTGCTGCAGCTCAGGGAGGGTGGAGAAGCCCTCCCTTGGTCTGTCCTGCTTCTGTGTAGGATCTGGAGAAAATCAGAGAGGCTTTAGATGTGGTGCCAGAGCTCTGGGATGTCAAGGCATGCCAGATAAGGCTCCACACTTCCCTGTAGGGTCTAGAAAAGAAAGCGAGGAGGGGGAGGAGAGAAAATGAGTGAGGTGTGGTGCAGATATTGACTGCTGTAGGCTGAGCAACGCTGTTAGGAGGGATCACTTGTGTGACTGGAGAAGGCCTTGTGGCATTATCAGAGGAGGGGATGTGCAGCTGGGATGCAGGTTGCTGGCACAGCCTAGAGGCAGTGCTCTGCCCGGGATTCACGATGTGGCCGTGTGAACCTGCTCGCAGACTCCCCAAAGGCACGTGCTGGCTGATATTACCCTGAAAGCTGTGTCTGGCTTGCACCCTTGCGGGTTTCTCAGGATATCCGCTGTTCCTTTTTATCCTTCTTCCTCCATGCGGTCCCAATCTGTTTCCCACTCCCTTGCTATAAATGCCCTGCCTGGCCTGAAGGCAGGAAGCAAACACTGCAAGGGCCGTGTTCAGCGCTGAAGGAGCCCGCCTGGCTCCATGCGGGTCGTCGGCACGGGATGGGGAGGTCGAGGTCATTTCACAGGGCCCCGTAGGCCCCTTTGAAATCTTCGGCAGCCGCCCTGCCCTGCTCTTTTGGTCCCACTGCCTCCCTCTCGCAGCGGATTTCCCACCGTGTGTTTCCTGCCCATCCCGCTCAGTGCTGTGGCCCATGCGGTCATGGCTTTTCGCCTCCCCGGAGAGGAGACGCCGCCGGCGTGAAAAACAGCGTTGGGCGGCCGGGGTGGCGTGGCAAGGTCCAGGGCAGGCGGGAACACCCCGCTCAGGGTGGCTGCTGCTGCGTGCCCTGCTGTGAGTTATGGGGAGCAGGAATACGGCCAGCCCTTGGCTGCTTTCTAGCCCCTCTCCAAGGAGGTTGGGCAGCCCCAGGGGGAGGGCCAGCGGTCAGGTCTGCTGGGAGGGGATGGAGGAGTCTTCCCACAGCAGCGGCGGGCCAGGTGTTCAAAAGCATTGGCTGTGCAGACCTGGAAAAGCATTGCTGCCTGAGCTGTGGGGTGTCTGCGGGGCAGATCTGGTGGGTACACACCGGGAAAGGGCAGCTGGTCCAGGGCAGGAGCAGCTGAGAGATGGGACTGAGCTCTGCCTGTGCAGAGGCTGGAGGAGTCGGGGGGGTGTCCTTTCTCCGGGTGGCTTTTTCCCTGGGAGAAGTCCCACGTTAGCTGCCTCATGCCCGGTAGGCCAAGGGGAGCACGAGTCTCCTCCCCATACAAATGCTCAGGGCTCGCGGTTGTTTAAGGGCCCTGTTTTGCTTGGCAGAGGTTGAAAGTCCCAGCAGGCTTCAAACCCTCCCGTTCAGCATTTCCATGGTGACAGGCAGGCGCTTATGGTGGCTGTGCTGTCCTCGGTGGCACCAAAATAACGAGGCTGGTGCAAGCGCTGTGCCTTGGTGTGCTGGGTTTGCAAGCCGGAGCCTGTGGCCCGTGGCCTTGTCGCAGTATGGGGGAGTTGGACATGCTCCTTCCCCAGTGCTCATAGAGGGCAGTTTATTTTGCCCCCAATGGGATAAGCAACTAAAAGGAGGAAGGGTTTTGTTTAGGAGAGCTGTGCCCAGCCTCCTGCTCCGTCACTGCGCGTGGCACTGATGGGGATGCCTGCAGCATGGTGTCCCCTGACAAAGAGCCCATCCTGCGCCTCTGCATTCATAACCCATCGCGGAAAATATTAGGCCTGGCAATTTGCAATGCTGTGTGAGTAACGAAGGGAAGGGAAGGGGGGATGACTGATAAATGCTTCCACAGTCTGGGGAAGGTGCATTTCCGCTGGTGGAAAGGCATTTATCTCCCTCCTGCCGCAGCGCAGGCCTTCCTCCTCAGGCTAACTGCTGCGGGTATCCCAACCATGCCACTCGGAGGGGATCTGGACCTGAAGGGCTTCTAGTCAGACAAGGCGTCAGCCAGGCATCTGCATCTTGTGCGGTGGCACAGCCCCTCCTGTGGCACTTGGTGGCAGGTCTGGCCACGGTACCCACGGCTGCTCCAGTCTCCATCCCTGCGTGTGGCTCAGCAGCGTTTCCTTGGAGCTTGCTGGGCGTGGAAGCTTCTCGCGCTCGTATGGAAATGCAGCGTGGCTCTGGGGTACTTGGGGCTGGGTGGGAAACTGGGATTTTACATCCTCTGCAAGCTTGCTTTTTTTTTTTTTTTCCCCCCCCCCCCCAATGTATTTATCAGCTATACTTTCGAGATAAAACTGGCTGTCATTGCAAACTAGGGGGGAGGGATGCAATCTTGAAACGTTTTGCAAATAGAAGTATTCTGAAATATATCCTTTCTCCTTAAGAAGCCACAATGCAATTCACTTTCTTCCATGAAATGTTTACGTATTTTGGCCAAAGCAGTTACCAGGGTGGTGATAATTAGGAAGAGATTGAAAGGCAATTATATTTGTCAATGTTTCAGGGGCCAAGTCCTGCAAGTTTGCACGTGTGGGCACCATTTTCCTGTGGAAGGCCTCCTAGCTCCTTTGCACTCTGGCCAGTGACCTGCAGCCGAACACGGGTTTCTTGGTAGGATCCAACATGTCCTTGCAGGGGCCGCCACCGGCACTGCACCTGCCACTGTGGGTGTCGCAGCCCCCCTTCTGGGGAATTCACCCAGCACCTATCGGAGCCGGGCGCTGCACCGGGTGGCTCTAACTGCTTATACAACTCCCCTTTGCGCTGTTCCCAGTGCTGCTTGAAAGGGTGTTTAGTTAATAGGATTATAAAGCTTTCCTGTCGTTAGGCAACGGAAATCAATGGTGGGCCTCCGGGGCTGAGTTTCATCCGATTTACAGCGCAGTCACTAGATGGCTGTGCTGGGTGTGCGGCGAGAGACGGGTACAGTGCTGGAGGGAGGACCACCTCCCGTGCTGCTCCAGCGGGGCCTCCTGCAAACGCAGAGGATGCTCTCGGCCTGCCAGCGCCGGCCGCGTGTTTCTCCGGCTGCGAGGGTCCTGGTCGGTGCAGTGCCTGGGACCGCTGGGGCAGTCAGGATGCTGACGCAGCCCTGTGGCACCGGCTGCGTGTCCCAAATCGCTGGCTGATGTTCCCAAGCTCCCGTGCCTGCTGCTGGGCTGGTGTGGGAAACCCAGCCATTTTCCCTTTTTCCAGCCAAAAGTGGAGGCTTGGCCTAAAAGCTGAGAGCAGGCATTGCTCTGCAATGCCTGAGGGGGCTTTGCCCTTCTCGCTGCTGTAAGAAGGCATCTGGAGACAGCAGGTCGGTAGGATGGCTCATTAATCTGTGCAATGCAAAGTGAGCTCACAACTCGCCATCCCCAAAATGCAGCGGGCTCCCAGCCCCTGAGGGGCTGCAGAGCTGGCAGGGGATGGGGCCGGGGGGGTGAAGCCCCCTCCGTGCAGGCTGCATGTTTGTGCTGCACGGGGGCCAGGCCTGGGAAAGCTGAGATCCAGCAGCAGCCCTCGGGGAGGTCAGGGAAGGGCCTCTCTGCTCTCTGGACTGTGTCCACCAAAGCTGACAGCTTTGGGGATTGGTCAGTCCCGCCCTGCCACGTCCTTGCCCCCCTCGCCCTCCTGCAAGGGGGGGTCCAGGCTGAAATGCCTCTCCCTCTCTGATCTGGGGCCATGCCTCTTGGGAGAGGTCTGCAAAAGGCATCGGCTCCCCTTGCAGCCGAGGAAGCAATGTCAAACCCTTCACTGTCGTAACGGGAGGGTGGGGAGCAGCTGAGCGGGGGCCCTGAAAGAAGCTTCCAGGAAAGTCAACCTGCTTCAGGAATCTGGCCGTGCAACAAGTGTTTCCCATCCCCCTGGCTAACACAAGGTGGCGGAGAGGGGACTGCACGTGGTAGAAACTTCTTTAAACCCCCTAGCCTTCAAAGCAAGCATGAAGGAGGAGGATCGGGAGAGCCTTTGGTTTAGTCCATAGGGCTGGAAACCTTGGAGCTGCCACAGCTGTGTCTCTTTGTCTTACCTCTCTGAGCCCGCAGTTTGTTGTCTGCCAAGTGACATGGAGCAGTGATGTGGATCTGCAGATAACCTCTTGGCCACGTGTTATCTAGGCTAAAGTATGCATGAGGAGCTGGGACAATTTTAGACCCCACGGCATGGCGTTCTGCGGGTGAGAGCGGGCTCCAGGAGTGGGGGGACAGGAACCTCCTCCTTTGGTTTTGTTTAAGCTTTAGCTAAGCCCTGGAAAACACGCTGAAGGGAACAACCCTGCCCAGTGCTGGAGGCTTGGCCAAATGGGTGAATTGGTCGATGCCCTGTCTCTGGCAAGCGCTCCAGGTACTGATGCTATACATCACGTCCGTGTGCCCCCTGTTTGCATGCAGGCCTGGATACATGCAGACATGTGCCCGGAGAGATGCCCTGGCCTTGCTGCCAGCCCGGTCTCTCACCACAGACAGCTGCTGCTCTTGGCCTGGTTGGCAGGTGGAATAAACCCTTGCAGAGAAATTATAATTGGTAACGGCGGGGATTGTCGCGGCTTGCTGGTACTCTCAGCTCTTCGTTTCCCCCAGCACCTTTCTCTTCTCCAGCAAAGATTTTGTTTGCAGCGGGAAGCGCCTGGTCGTGCTGCTGGGCTGGCATGGGGACAGCTGAGCTCTGCTGTGCCCTGCACTGTGCCTGCCCGAGTCCCAGCGAGATGGCTGGCTACCCTGCCAGGGCACGGTCCGGAGCTGGCCCTAGAGGAGCCAGGGTGTGCTGACGTTTGGGAGCTTATTCTTGGCCCCAGCCTTTCTTAACGCTGGAGTGCTGTGGGCTCCCCTGACGGGAAGATGTTTTGAGAGACGTTGGGGCTTTTCCTCGGGTTCGGAGCTGGCAGGGAACAGCTGTGATGGGCACGTGGCAGTTTGTGGCATCCTCCCGCACTAGTACCTCTGCAACCCCCAGCTCCTGAGCCTGCTGTGTATGCCCAGCCTGGGAAATTGGGCACCCATGCATGAATACAGTCATCCCAGCAATATACGCACAAAACACGTGCAGGCCCTGTGCCGGGGATTTCCCTGCATTAGAGCTGCGCCCGGGTCTCTCCGGCAGCACAGTGTGGTGCACGTGGAGTGGGGGGACAGGGGAGATGTCATTAAAAGGGCTCAACCTAGTGGGAAGCTGAGATTAGTTTTTGGGGTGAACGAGGAGGGGGGGGGGCAGCTGTGAACTGCAGGGAGTTATATGGTGACTTGTCCTCCTCCTCGCCCTCCTGCACTGCGGTGGTACGGGGCGCTGGTGCCATTTGGGGCAGGAGGGAGCGGGGAGCCGCTCTGTGACATCTGCCCAGGGACACAGGGTCCTTCCTCCACCCCGTGTGCAAGCAGCCATGCAATGGCCGGCATCATGTCCCGAATGGCAGGTACCCCTCCTAGAACAGCTCTGCCCACCCTGGGCTCCCCAGCCGTGCGCACCTGGGGGCTGCTGCATTAGTGTCCCCAGCCTGGGCTCTGTCCCCACCTCCAGGGGGAGGGCGGTTATGGAAACTCAATAAACTGTTGCCATGACAGCCTCAAGCTCGGCTCCCTCCCGATGCCGTACCCACCGTGACAGCTCAATATTACCAGCTCCCGTGGGACTGATTTCAACAGGATAAAGCGCTTTCAGCACGGGATGAGGCAGCTGGATCGCAAGCAGCAGAGCCCTTTTATCCTGCTGATGCGGGGAAGCAGTCTCTGAAGCAGAAAGGAAGCGTGTGGGTACCTGATGGTCCCTTTCCTATGGTGGAGAGGTGGTCCTCGGTCTCCTTTGCATCCTCTCGCAGCCCCGTGAGCTGCACCTCTGGTCTCCGTTGCTGCAGTGACCGTCTCCATGGAGACCGGTCCAGCACAGCCGCATCAGGGGGACCGCGGAGGGGGAGGCCATGGGGAAGCGTCCCCATCCCCTCCCCGTGGGGACATGATGGCTTCCAGGGTGCGCTCTTAGCCCCCAGGGGAGCGTGAAAATTGAAATCCCTCAAGTGGCAAACGTGTGGAGGAATCCCAAGAAAACTAATTGGTTTTCCCCCACCCCCCCTTTAATGCTTGTTGGCTTTCACTTTGCATTGGTAATTGCTGCTCTGCACCTATTAAAAGGCTGTCTCATGCTTCACGCGCGCTTGATTGCGAATTAATTTTGCATACGTATCTATTCTGGGGAGCACAGGAGTTTATTTGGCTCAGGATGCTGAATGCCAGACGGGCTTTCCAGAGGCACGAGGTGTGGCACGGGCTGTGGCCACTATCAGGAGTAACTTTGAGGGAACAAGGGCGGCTTCTTCAAATAAATGCTTAAAAACAAGGGTGCAGATACAAATCAATGGGATTTGTTCTCGTAACTCATTTGGGACAAGACAGATGGATTTCAAATGGGATATACAGAACAACCCATGAGCTTAGATGGATTTTCACTGAGAAATAGGTATCCTACCTGCTCATGGTCTTCTGGAAGTCCCACTAGACATCCACCTTCGCGTCTGCGCCTGTATCTGCCTCTCTAAATCTACCCGTAGGCTTTTTGTAAATGCCAGATTCCTTCAGAGGGATGCTATCAGGTTGGGATTTCTGTGTTTTTGAAAGCAGATTTCCTCTTTCTATTACTGGTAAGTATCAAAGGGGAAGAGCTGTTGGGATTTTCCATTTGCCTTTCACTCGTCATGCTGCTTTGTTTCCTCTTTGCCTTTCTATCAGCCTCGCACAGTGAAAATAAGCCAGTCGGTTTTGTCATTTCTCTCAAGTACAGCATTCTCGTGCATGTGCAGGATGCGGTGATGTTTGGGCTTGCGGACAATACATGGAGTTGCAATTTCCTTTGAAAAACAAACCCACCATTGTTATTTCTGTGGAATTTCTTTAATTTTGTGGAAGTCTTTGATGCTTGACTGCATCAAGCGTTGGAGTCAGCCTTCCTTAGGTGGGCCTTTGTCCCTGTGAATCACTTGGTGTAAGGAATAACCAACGTGGTGGGAGAGGTTGTTCACCGGTTCTGGAAGCATTCTGAATGTTTACGCCCTTGCAGCTATGCTGGGTGCTAAGATCCTCCTGTGCGTGAGTTTGTCACTGAAACCTGCATCCGCCTATGCAGAGATTCAGTTGTGGTCCGTCACGGTGTGCCCAAAATGATGTGCTTGCAGGGTAGCAGAGGCTGTTCAGACCCTAAGGAATGGATGCACGTCCCGGTGCAGGAGTTGGTCTGTCCCTGGGGCAGCGGTAGAGCAGTTGGGGGCGGGATGCATCCAGTGTAGGGATCGCAATTTATTTGCCCTGCAGTTGCTCTGTTCCTGCCAAGACTGTTACTGGAAAACAGTGTTTTTTCCAGTCGTGGTTGCTAAGCAGTGAGGTCTCATGATTGGCTTTATCTGCTCAGCTGGATCTGCAGGAAACAATAAATCTCCAGTGCAAAATGAAATGGGGAGGAATCGGTGGCTGTGCTGGGGCTTCCTTGTCTGCCAGAAGTGGCCGCTGGGGTAAGGTGATACCAGGGCGAGATTTCTCCTCCACTCCTTGCAGGGCTTCCCCGCTCCTTGGGCTGGCACACGCTGCCGTTGGGCTCCAGCAGTGAGTTAGTCCTGTGCTTGTGGGGATGGCTTTTCTGTTATCGATGCAGCGGTACATTTAAGGTGCTCAGCTGCTGTTGCCGGAGGATCTGGGATCGTAGCATGGTTTCCACTCATGCCAGCCAGACTGGAGGAGGAGTAGGGTGAGGCTGTCGTTCAAAAATCTGCGTAGGATCATCCTGTCTGGGCTGGTTTGATGCTGGGGGAATCTTTGCCTTATACTTCTGCTGAAAATCTCCCAACGGGAAATTGTTCAGAACCACTTCGCCGCTTTCTGTTGAAGGACCGTTATGTTCCCCAGTGACTTACGCCAGATGCAGGTGTCTGGCGAGACTGGTGGGTGGATGTGCACGAGCTGGCCCCTGGTGAGAGGGGAAGATGCCGTCTCTGGGACCGTGTGAATGCCCATGACATCTGGCTGGTTACCTTTGGCCGAAGCCTTCCGTGCACAGCAGCTCTCATGTCCCATCAGCCCCTGTCCACTGCGTCCCGTTGCTGTTGGTTTGAGACGGTTCTCCAGAGTGGCTGTTCTTTTGTCCAACCTCTTCTGCTGCTGCTGTGCTTGGCTTTTCTCCTGGGACTCTGCACTTGTAGTTTTGCTTTCCTTCGCAGTCTGCCTGTGTGGTTTATGGCTTTTCCAGAAGGGTTGTCCCTTTGGCATCTTTATGGCTGCCTGGTGGGCGGTTGCTGGGCTCTGGGGACCAGCAGAGCAGACTGAGCCCCTGCCAGAAGCGTGTGCTCTGGGGTAGCAACCTCTGTTGTCTCTCCTTTGCTGCTGTCGTGAGGTCTGGAGGAGACCCACAGACCCTGGCACCAGCAGATGATGGGACTCCTACACCTCCACACCACCATTGCAGAGACTCCTGTTCCCATGGGAAAGATTAGCTGCTGAGCAGGATGATAAGTGGGTTCCTGGGAATGGTAGCCCTTGGAGACTTTGGCACTTGAGTGTGAAATCTGTGTCATTTTCAGGATGTTGGTGCAGTCACTTAGGCCTCTTGGAAGGTGCAATCCCAGCTGGCCAAGCCCAGCTTGTTACTGGAAAGTTGTTATTGGAAAGCCGTGCTCTGCCGACCTGTTGTTGCAGGGAGGTGAGTAACCTGTGCTGGGGCTGAAGCACAGGTTTGAATCACCTTTCCTGGAACCAGAGCTGTGGGTACTGCCCGTGCTGGGGGCACATTTCGTTGTTGGTGACGGCAGTGTGAAACGTGGAACTGTCCTCCATGGGAGTGCACGTTGCATTGAGTCACCAAGATATCATGTACGTAGAGGGGCAGTGACTGGCCATGCCAGCGTGTTTCCTGGGCTGTGGCACTACCTCTCTGCCATGAAAAGAGCCAGACAGTTGTCAAAATGCTGTCAGCCAGAAGCTGGGAGATGGCCCTGGAAATACTGCTTTGTCTATGTGCTGTAGCTGTGATCTCCCGTCTCTCCTCCCCTGCGAGGCCATTCCTGGGGCTGCTGCAGTGCTGGCTTCTGCGTCCTGTGCTGCTGCTCACCTCGGCCATACGGTGGTTGAAACTTCTGTCTAATTTCCAGTTACAACTTACTTACGGTGGGTTTATCCCTATCTGGTCTTGTTCCAGGCTTGTCCATTAGCTCCCATTCCCGCAGCATGTAAGCACTGGTTTTCTCACCCTTGCGTTTCTCCTGGGAACGACGGGCTGGAGCCCACTGCAGTCCCTTGCTCTTGCCCCAGCGTGTTGGGAAGGTGCCCAGCTCTGACTGTGAGCGGCACGAAGGTTCCCTGTGTGTGTGAGACCTGACTAACCCCAGCGCCTCGGCTGGCTCTGGCTCCTGTGCGAATGACTCAGCCCAGCCGGGGAGGCCAGGAGGGAGCGGGGCTGGCGCTGAGCAGGGCTCAGAAAGCCCAGCTTACCTAACGCGGCTCAGCGGGGCTCCTCAGCGCTGCTCTGAAACCCAGGCGTGCCGCAAGCCAGGCCTGTGGCCTCGGCCAGCAGCTGGGTTTGGGAAAGCTGGGACAGGGCTGCGCCGTCCAGGACCTTTGCCCTACATGCAGCAAGGGGCATCCCCAAAGTGGGACCCACTGCTGCCTGCTGTCGTGGGAAACCACCCAAAAAAATGCCTGCCTGGAGCAGGATCTGTTCACCCTATTTATATCATCCCTGCTGGGTCCAGCGAGAAGGGCAGCTGTAAGGACATAAACTGTTTGTTTGAGGGCAATAAGGATTTTTTATTGACTTGGCCCCGACGTTCCGCATAGCCCCTCCGCTGGGTGCTTAGTTGGCCCCAGTGACTCCCCTCGCTGGGTGCGGCTCGATGAACCTACCAAACTGCTTCTCTCTTCTACTGCTGCCCTCCCTGGAGGGAGACACCCTGGGTGTTTCCCCCAGTTATTAAGCCTGGTCTCTGCAGCTGATGAGGGTGAGAAGATGGCCCACGGACTTGGCCCCGGGTTTACTCTTGGTTGTGAGAGCAGTAGCGTCTGTGTGCAGGTGATACACACGTGCTCCGTGTCGACTCTCTCATCCTACTGCTACTGTTGATGCAAATTCTGCAGGAAGATGCTCTTTGTAGCAAAACCACCCCATTTTGTGCCATTACTCCCTTTACTCCAAACTCGGTTTTGGAGTCACAGGCACTCTCTGGTGGAAAAGGCAGCCGGTGCCACGCTCACCTGGGCAAAACTTTCCACGCAGAATTGACCTGCAAGCAAAATGATCACCTATTGGTGATTCGCTGTCTTTTAGTGCCACGCGGCATTTTCGGTGCCATAAGGTTCCCAAGCAGACTCTGGATGTGAATTATTTAAGCCTCACTGTGGTCCTTGGAGTACAGGAAGGCATTGAGCTGAAACTGTCTCTGACAATGGAAAGCAGGGGTGGAAGAAGAGAAGGAAAGAAAAGGGGAGGCACCAGCTCAGATCATTCATGCTCTCTGTCTCACACCCTCTCATCCTTCCAGCTCTGCTTGTTTGCCTGCCACAACAGCCAGAGGGAAATGCTGTAGCTGCTGCAGACACAGTTTGATCATAATCAGAAAGCAACAGCAGGCAGGACCTGTTGTGTCTCTGAGACAATGCATGGGGTTTGTGAGTGTCATGCATGTAGATGAGGCTGAAAACCTCACGCCAGTGCAAAGCAGCAGCCAGAGCCAGCACCGAGATTGCCCTGAAAGAAAGGAGAGGCTGGGGGAAGGCAGCGTGCCGTGGCATGCTTGCAAAGGGCTGCTTCACCCACCTCAGGAACATCGCCGGCTACACACACGCACACACACAGGCGCACTTGCTCACACACGCGCACACACAGCCTCTTGGTGCAGCTCCTCGCAGCTCTTTGATTTGCAAGGAAGGAAATAAGACCTCTCAGAGCAGCAGAAGTAGCAGCTGTTGGCAAGATGTGCTGACAAAATTGAGCAGGGAGAGATCTCTAATCTGTTTCACTGCCTGGGCTGGACCTGGTCCTGGAAGAGGAGCGGTGGAGGAGAGAGAGAAGAATGAGCAGCCCCTCCATCCCTGGGAAGATGGAGGCAAAACCTTTGTTCAACGTGCAGAAGGCTCTGGTGCAGCCTGTGCAGATGTGCATGTTGGATATCCCCCTGAGCGTGCAGGATGATGATGTAAGTAGAGGGCAAGCAAGCCGCCAGCCCGTTTTTGGCTCCAGGGATGGGGTGGGTGTGCAAGGGGCAGAGAGGTGCTGTGACCCCACCCCGGCGCTCTCTGGGGATGGTGAACTTCTGGCAAAGTTAAAGATGCCAAGAGCTGGCACCGCCTCCAGATGTGACTGTTTCCTTTCTGAAGTGGTGTATTTTGAGGCAGACCATGCCCTGCACTTGCCAAATCCAGGGCACCAAAATGAAAGGAGGAGTTTGGGAGGGAGGGGAAGCGTTCCTATATGGAAAAAGACTCGTGTTGTTGCTCAGTGCAAAAGGGAATGTTTGCTGTGTGCCCTGGCTCTGCCGCCCTGGGGTGGCTGATGGATGTGAAAACCTGGGAGGCAGCGATGGGCTGCAGAGCTCAACTCTGCCTTCACACACCTTGGTGGCTGCCCTGCCCGGTCTTGCTCTCTGTGTGGGCATCAATCCTGCCCTCTCGCTCTGCTGCTGTGCTGCAGCTGCAACCAAGTGCAGGGTTTGGTCCACGATGCAAAAACCGGCGCTGAGGCGGAGGATTCCTGATGTGCTCGAGTCAGAGGACTCCTGGTGAGGGTTCCTCTTATCACCTCAGCTTTGCCCCTCTGAGAAATACACCACAAATCTGACTGTACAAGAAGGGACCCTGTGATAAAGCTACTGGAGAACCCAAAACAGGGGTAATGCTTTCCAGAGCTGGTGGGTGGTGAGCAGTCGGTGTCCCGCCTGTGGAAGGGTTTTGGGTGTGATCCAGGTGCTGTTAAAATTTGAGGCAAAACTTCCTTTGATTCTGGAGCAGGGAAAGCCCATGTTCTTGCTGTGTGTGTTCGGTGTTTGTACTGTCACTGCAGGAGCCTTAAATCTGGATTTTCTTGATGGCAAACGATATGTCACGGTTAATGTTACCTTCTCTTCTACATTATGTGTGTGTTTAAAGAGGTGAAATGACGGTACAGAAACGAGCTTCCTTCCCTTGGAGGAGGGAGGACTTTCCTGCAGGGTGATGTGTTGGCTCTCGGCAGGGGCGGGAAGCCCCAGCCCCAGCTCAGCAGCCTGCAAGCGTGTCTGCAGGGACAGGGGACTTGCAGGGAGCCTCCCATATTTAGAAACACCCCAGGGCTTTGCCGGGATCTACTGTGTTGCTGCACTAATGAGGATACCCGTGACGGCCACTGCAGAGCTGGTGGGGTGTGCCGAGGGTGGGAAACGTGCCCCGAAAGCGCAGGTGCCTCCTGCAGCATGCGTGGGAAGGAGGGAGGGCAGCCGGGCGTTGGGAGGTGGCTGGAGCATGGGATGAAGCGGGTGAACCGGTGGCTGGATGCTTTATTCTCATTTAGCTTGATTTTTTTTTTTTTTTTGTGGAGCAGAATTTTCAAAGGT
>NW_008824587.1:2750504-2764041 GCF_000699105.1 Pygoscelis adeliae
GTGCTGGATTTCCCTGCGGCTCGTGGTGCAGCGTGGGGGATCCTCAGGGTTTGCCCGACAGAGGTGGAGGCTTCCCTCCCTGCAGAGGGGGAAGCCTGAGCTGGAGACCTGTGCTCACCTGGGCAGCGCCTGGGACGGGGCATGGGGGATGCCCTGGCCTGGGTTGCTTGGAAGTGACCTCCGCTTGCTAATCTTATCCCTGGTTTTATCACAGAAAAGAAAAATAACTTTTAAAGGGGTTGTGCACTGTGTTAGAGGGTTTTTTGTTTGGCTGGTTGGGTTTTTAACAATTCCCACTAAGCCTTTGGCAACTGCTGGGTCACAGCCAGTCCTGTGAGCTGTGTCACGGTGAGGCACTGGGCAGTAATCTGGCACATTGGGGCGTCCCCAGCACTCGGGTCATTGCTGGGGCGTTAGCTCCATTGTGCAGGACAGGAGGGGTTAGTGCTTTCCTGTGGAAACTCGAACTGCCATGAGGTCAGGCTGGGAGCGTGGTCTCCAGCATCCCCATTTCCACTTAAATTGAGGTTCTGCATGTGCACCGTGTGCGTTTCCCGGCCGTGATCACCTATCCCAGCTCAGGGCTCCACTGGTGCTTTCATCCCCTGCCCTCTCCTGCATTGGGCAGAGCAGGACGAGACCCCCAGGGGCGAGCATTGGCTGGCAGCACCCATGAGCAGGAGGCAGATTAGGGACCGCTCTGCCTCTCTGTGCTCGCGTACCGCTGCTTCGAGGCCGAGGACGCTCGCTCTGTTTTCCATTCCTGGAAAGTGGGGGCGTAGCGGCTCCCGCACCCCTGCGGAGCTGGCACCTCCCTCTGCTGCAAAGCACGGGGCCGGTGGGGAAATGCCAGCGGGGAAGTCCCAAGTGGCATTTCTGTCTGTGGAGCAGTGGGGAAACTCCTCTTTCACAGCTGAAAGATTTCCCCCAGCCAGGCAGGGTTTGGTGTCTCACGCCCACCCGCGTGCGGGTACCTGCTCGTCTCCCCGCCATCGCTTCTGCCAGTCTGTGTGGGTGTGGTGCAGGGAGCCGTGTTGGCATTTCCCCCTCTATTTCAGGACTTTCCGGCTCGTGAATTGCCTTTCTTCTTGGAGATGGCACAAGCAGGCTGGGAAGAGTTTAGGAGCCATGTTACATGGGGACCTTTGGATGCTGGTACCCAAAGGAAGCTCCAGTAGGAGATGGTGGGCCAGGAATTGATTCAACCAGGGAACACGCTAACGAGCGGTCGAACCCTGCCCGCGCCGCAGTGGGCTGGCCCTGGCCCAGTGCTGCCTTCCTGACCCCGTTGCAAGTGTGGGGGTGCTCGAGCAGGTCTGCAGGAGGCAGGGATGGGAGAAGGTAAAACAAATCAGCTTCATGGGAAGGAGTCGGAGGTTTTCCCAGCACCGCGGGTCTTGGCTGCATCACCCACCTGCCCCAAGCCCCACTGCCCTTTGCAAAGGTGCTCTGGGGTGGCAGGTGCATCGCCGCAGTTGAGGTGGCACTTTGCAACCCTCCCTGCCCTTTGCAAAAGGAGCATCGTGCCCTACCAGCGAGCTCCCCTTCCCAAAACGCCCTGCAGCCCCTGCAGTGAGCCCTCCCTGCCCTCCCCTCCCCGTGGCTGGTACCACCGCCAGAGGAGTGGTGCCATGTGCTGCTGCGTGCTTGTGTGCCGTGCTCCACTTTGGAGCCAGCCGTGCTCCCAGAGTGCTCAGAAACCTCCCCCTAACCAGGACCCTGTTTGGTTTTGTGGGTGAGGAGTCAGATGAGTATTTTCCATCCCCCTGAGTGGGAGTTGCTGTGCAAGCTCCTTGCGGCAGCAAAGGGACAGAGTGGCAGAGGGAGAGGCGGAGGAGCCGGGATGCGACCATGAGGAATGAGGGTGTTGCAGGGGGAGGAGGAGGGTGCAGTGGCACCAGAGACCCAGGCAGAAAGCGCGGGGCAAAGCCGAAAGTCGCGGGAGCAGAGCTGTGCTTTCCTGTGCCCCTGGTTCCCATTGGCACCTGCTTTGATGTGGCCGTGGGAGCATCTGGTCACTGTCACGTGTGCTCCCGCTGAGACCTGGCACACCCAGGTTGCTGTCACGTCTCTACCCTCCCTCAGGGACAAATCTTGCCATCTCTCTGGCCCGGATCTCCCACGCATGTAAGGCACAGTGTGGAAATAACCTCAGCTGAGCTCTTCTGCAGGATCCTGTCTGTCAGTCTCCATCACCAGTTGGACCACAGCTGCGGGAAGGCCTGGCTTGAAAAATGGGCTCTCCTTGTGCTGCGAATCTAGTTGTTGAACACACAACTGACCCCTTTCAGGCTGGGTTCCCAGGGGAGCAGGGCTTTGGCCTCAAAAAGGAGCAAGGGAGCCAGGCAATGCCTGGATCGGCACACCCCACGAAGACATGAGCCCCTGGCTGAAGCCCATTCCCCCGGGGACGACAGCTCTGCTGAGTCAACATCTCATACTCCTGTTTTTCAGGAAAACTGCTCTGCTCCAGCATGGAGCAGGACTCCTTTGGGGAGTGTTTCACCAGCCGGCAGTAGACTGTTGGAGGTGATGGAGAGATGTGGACCGCTCGTGCCCGCGTTCACTGGGTGGTCAGCTGAAAAGGGAACAACCTCCTCAGGCTACCCACAATGTGATGGTTCGTGTCAGGCAGAGGAAGCTCTTGTCTCTGTCTCTCTTGCTAGCTTTTGATGGGGCTGTCAATCCCTCCCTTTCATAATTCAGCCACAGCAGTTGCAAAATTTCCCAGGGTGCCTCTCTTGCTTTTATGGGTAGGGATTTCCAAAGCTTTGCTAATAAAAGAGCAACAGTTTCTATATCTGGGAAATGGGGAAATCAATGAACGGACTGTTGCAAGTGATATAACGGCTTTTTGTGGCATCTCAGGCAGTTCCCTAACATGACGGAGCTTTATGGCACGCTGTTTTGTCAGCTTAATTGGCAATATCCGCTCCCTGCGAGTGAGAGCCCGCAGGGCTGGGAGGGACCAGTGAGCCGATGTCCCGCCGGTGGTGGGGTGCTGCTGCCCGGGCCCATCTCGCACGGTCCCAGTGCGTCCCTCCTGCCCGGTCGGTCGGCTCATGGTTGGGCATCCCAGGCTAATGCCATGCAGCTGACCCAGCCCTGTGTCACAGCGAAAATCACTGGGAAATACCCCCTTGTCACAATGTCCAGTAAATGGCAGGTCAGAGGGGAGTGCAGCACAGCCTTTGGTCTCTTCCAGCACAGCTGTGTCTGAGTTGGACACTTAATGCAGCTCTACAGTGTGAGAAGAAAAGAGAAATGGTCAGGTGAAATTCTCGGTGTCCTGCTTAGGCACGTGCATCCTCCGGAGCCTGCCCTGGCGGTCTCCCCCTCTTCGCCTCCTTCTTTTTTCCTCTGTGACGTCCTAATAAGTGCAGTAGGTTTGACTTCAAAGTGGTTAGCAAATATTTTCCACTCCAGTGGGCTAATTAGTTAAATTACATTTCACATGCTAATTTATTCCTCTAATATTTTTTTCCCAGTGTACTGGAATACAGGAGAAGATAAAAGCTTAGTCTGACCTTAGAGCCAGGCTCAGAGGAGCTAGAGATTGGGAAAAAATGATTAGTTCCCAGGTTTGCCGTAGCACAGGCTTATTCCCTGCCGCATTCGAGATCTTGTTCAGTTGAGCTTTAAGTGCATAGCTGACTGCAACCTGGGTATCTTGGGTGAACTGTTGTCCTCTGGCACACAGAAGAAAAACTTTCAGATCAGCAGTAATGAGCTACTAATTTCCAGCTTCATTGTTCCTGTCTGCAGCACCGGTATCACCTTGGAGTGCTGCGTAAATGGCAACTAATTAATCCTTGCAGGAGTGGATGGAATGGTGTTACTTCCCGTGCACCAAGAGCTGAAGGGATCTGCTTAGTCAGTGGGCACCAGAGCCAGCCTTGGGATTCAGTCTGGCACTCGATGGTTGTGCCGCACAGCGGGGATGATGGCCGTCCTGTTCATAGTACTGTAAAGGGGCTGGAAATGCACCTTTCTCGCCAAGCTTGGAAGGCTGAATCCCCAAGGCTGGGAGGTCGATGCTTCCCCCGCGCTGGGTCAGTGGGGCTCAGCCTCTTCCCGGGGGTTGCTGTGGGGCATGGATGCAGTGGGTGCCTTTGGGTGACGGAGTGAGTTGTTGAGCAGGGTGGGTTGCACGCTGTGAAATCCTCTTGTCCTGCTGGCGAACGCCTGCTGGTAACCGAGCCCTGCTGGGCCTGAGACACTTGACGTCTCCTGCAGCCCCAGCAGCATCCCTCCGCTCCCTCGGTGGGGCTCTGCCAGCCTGCGCCCGTCGGGGGTGGAAAGGCTTTAACCGAGAGGAAAGCGGTGCCGGGGAGTTGGTGCTTGCGTCAATGGCAGGTTGAAGCCATGCACCAAGAGTTGGGGTGAAGTGATAGCTGCAAACAGCCCCACAATGAATCAAACTGTGTCGTGTTTATATCAAAGGCTGTTTCTTTTCCACTGCCTGCGTATGGTAGATGTTATCGAGAGGGAGGAGCTGAAAACGAGTGCTAGGACTGCTTCCTAACCACAATTACAGTCAAAAACAACAAATCCCTCCATCCCTGCCCTTGGCCAAACTCTACTTTTCCCTTGGGTGAATTGTCACTCAGTTTCTTTGGGGAAAATTAGAAACTATGGAAGAAGTCTCCCAGGTTGAATTCTCATCTGTAAGGGCAGAAATTCAGGAACGTGCTGTGAAGTCTTGGGATTTCTGGGAATTGCCCCAACAAGACTGAGGGCTGGGCCCCTCCAACGCCTTGCGTGCATGTACGGGGCAACTTCAAGCGTGTCCGTGGCTCCCGCAGTAGTGCTGCGGGGTGCCGCCGCAGCCGCCCGGGGCATTGCGTGTAACCCCTCTGCCGTGTCCGTACCTCTGTGCTGGTTTTCTCAGTCCTGGGGGAGGGTGCCTAGCCTCTGCCCCATGAGCCGGCTAAACCCCCATGAGCTGCGAATGTGAACGTGCGAGGCAGTGAGTGTGCTTGCATGCACCTTTGGCTGGCTGATGGGCAGAGGCAGTGTCTTTGCGAGTGGCTGTCCCAGGAGCTTTTTGGCGTGGCAGCGGTCCCCCTTTGTAGCCCTTGGTGAGGCTGCAGAGGGGGGACGGTTGGTGTGATAAGCTGAGCGTTTATGCTGGCTTAAAGGGATGGAGGAAAGGGTCACCGATTGTTGCTGCGTTTGGTTCACTGGTACTAAAGTGTCCAGAGTCTTCATCTCCATATGTGCGGAGACGTTTATTCAGTTCATCAACTGAATAAACAAGTGAAATACAGCCATGGGAATGCCAGGCCAGTAATATCAGGGTTACACTTTAAATAAGCAGTTAGCAAGACTGTGTTGATGCAGCCAGGCAGACAAGGGTTGCCAAAGTGAAATGAAAACCCAGACCTCTGGAGCCTCGACCAGCATCTGATGCAGCTCCCTGGGGTACAGCCTGCCTCGGGGGCTCATCCCGCCCGAGGGTTTGTCGGCCCAAACACGATCGCCTCTGGGACGTCCTGTTTGCAGATTTTGAGATACATGGTACTCACCAAGCGTCCCTGCTTGGCTTGTGCATAGCCGACAGGTCGGGCTTGGTCACACCAGTGGCATCTCCGGGTGGCTGCCTTGCATGTGCTGCAGCGCTGGGTGCTTGCCGGTGCTCCACCGCTGCAGGGGCAGGAATCGCCCAACCGACTCTCGCTGCTGCTCCGATGGAGTTATTGGTGTGATTAAAGCAATGCTAATTCTCCGTGTATTGCAAGTGCAGAAGGAGCTGATGTTTCCAGTAATTGTTCGATCGATCTGCTTTCGATATATTTTTTGTAAGTGGCCTGGCTGGATCAGTGCTTGCTAGCGCTAGCTGCGGAGCAGAAACTGCAAAGAAAATCGGGTAAAATACTGTGTGCCACATCCTCTACTGGTGTAAATCAAGGCAAACCCACTGATTTTGGTGGCATTTCAGCCTATCTCTGGCTAAGGACATGAACAGATGTTCAAGGTGACATCCCAGAGCGTTTCTCCATTGCTTTGCTCTTCCTTCCCATCCTTTAGCACCAGCTTCTGTCTGAAATCTGAGGGCCATGTAAGAGCTTGCTCCTCTTGCAGCTTTTACCCTGTAGATGTGTATCTCCGAGAGGTAGGGCTCTGCCTCTTGCACTTTGCCTTTCTCAAGTGAAATGGGATCTCTTCTCTGCGGTTTCGGCTTTCTCGCTCTCTGCTCTCATTTTTCATCCTGATGATACCATGGGGACCCTCGAACTCGGCACAGCATTTTTGGCGGCTCCGGGCACTGCCGAGAATGCACAGTCGGGTCCCGGTGCCCACGTGCTGCTGGCGGTAGTTGGCTCCATCCCTGCACCCCGGGGCCAGGCACCCCGATGAACGGCAGATCGGCAGCGGGCTGTGGAGCAGCTGCCTCCTGACGGTTTGATTCAGTAAGGGCCCGTCAATACAATTTGCTGTCATCTGTCACTTTGCATCGGGGCTCAGAGCAGCGCCTGCAGAAGCAGCTGTCGCAGGAGCGTGCCGCGAGGGCTGCCAGTGCTGCTCGGTGCCCGCGTGTGCTCAAATAAGGCAAATCCGGTTTACTGACTGGTTTGGCACATTACGGGCAATCAAAGGCGGGTTGCTCGGTGCCCGCTTGGGGTCTTTGCAAGAGCGCAGGGGCACTTTGGTCCTGGCTATCCTGCCCTCCCTAAGCAGAGATCACGAGTTGGTAGGTGTGGGTGTCTCCCGCCTGCCAGCACGGCCCCATCCCTCCTCTGCACAGCTTCCCGTGCCGCGTGCTGCGGCGGGGCTGGCCCAGGGACGAGGCTGTCCTCAATACAGCCACTTGATTTGGAGTATGCCAGCTGCAAACAGAGGGGAAACGGAGGTTTGGCCCCATTCACAGCCACGAATGTGACAGCAGAGCATGCATGTAGCCCTGGGCATCTACCATCCAGGGACTCCATCGGAGCTGGCCCTATTTATTTACCCCATGTTTCAGCAGCAAACAGCAAGCCCTGGGGCTGTGCAGCAGCTGAGACAGCCGAGAGTGGCAATACTGAAGCAGAGGTGTGCCCTGCGTGCGCTTGACGCGCAATTAAATGCCTTGAGCTGGACCCTGCCTGCCTTCAGATGTGGCTGCCGCTGCAGACGCGGGCGGCACTGCTTCTTGCTGACATAAGCTCTGCTCTTGTGGTCCGTGGTGTTGCTGAAACATCCTCGTGTCAGCACAGTCGCTGCACGGCTGCTCCTCGGCCAGCACCGATGTGCCTCGGGGCTCTCAGCTCCTCTCCAAAGCCAACACACGGCTTTGGTGGATCCCCCGACCCTCACTGTGCAGTAGTGTCCCCATGCATAATACAGCAATTTTCTTTTGTTTAAGCATTGCCAAGCACAGATAGGCACTGCTGCTGTATTCAGATAGCGCTGAATTTAGCCATGTGAGCTTCAAATAATGCTAAGGAACGACCCTGCCAGGAGCCCTGTCTTGAAACAGCTTGATTTGGCCCCTGCGCTGGCTATGGAGTGCCGTTTTGATGCAAACAGCATCTTTGGTTTCAGTGCGACGTGCTTGCGAGGCGGTAAAACACTACAGCCCGGGTAACGGAGGACAGCCAGATGCAGCTCAGTGTTGGCTCTGTCTGTTGTGAACCTGGAGTGCTTTAACTGCATTGTTTTAGTATTAAGATTGCTGAAAGGATTGGCTCCATCCTGCCGGGAGGAGATGGCTCTCACCAGATCCTCCTGCCCGGCGACGGAGCTGTTTGCTCTGTCATATGACAATGCTGTGATGTAACGGACCAGGCAGGCTGGTGGTTCGGTTTGGGCAGAACTTGTGATATTTGGTATTTTTAACTCCCGGCTCCTGGAGTCATGTGCGTGGCATCACGCACGCTGTCTGGAGAAGGGGGCGCGTTGCTGGTGTGGCAGTGTGCACCCTGGTGTCGTGGTCCGTGGCTGAGGCTTTCAGGCGTTACCTCCATGCAAATGCTGGTCGTGAACAGCATCTCAGGTGCTCGTCTTCCTCTATGGTAAGAAACTTCCTCTATCTTAAAGTGAAGTCTTGATGTTATGAACCCCAAGGGCTGTTTACATCCAAAGGCTGATTTATTGATTTTCTGTGTCATCTGATGTGCAGACTCATGCAGGCACCTCCTCTGCCCTGTGTCCTCGCTCCTCTCCCATCTTCTCTGGGCTCGTGCTGGGGCTGTGTCCGCGTGTGCTGGGGCTGCGGCAGCACTCGGCAGCTGAGCAGCTTGGGTCTTTGCTCCCTCTGGGAGCCCAGGAGCGGGGAATCCCCGATCCTGTCCTGCTGACAGCTGCTATCTGCCTTTGTAGTTTGGGGCTGGGTGCTGTGAGCTCCAGAGGACAGCCAGCAGGATCAGGCCCTTGACTCAGAGATGTTGCGGAGCTGTTTGGGATGAGCAGTGTGACAGTCTCGGTAGTGTCTGGCTGTTGTGATGGTCACAGGGCAGCAAATGCAGAGCAACACCCCCAGTAGCACTGGTGGACCGAGACGAGGGGGCTTGCTTTCCTGCCTGCCAGGGAATAGCACCCAAAAAACCCACTTTAAAAATAACCCCTTTCTGCTCATCCTTTTCTTCTCCCTTTAGGCTCCTATGTGCATTGGGGTTTTTTTCTTTCATCATAGTACCCTCCCCAGCACTTCTACTTCCCATGCTGGAAACTAAGTACAAGTTAGAAACTGCAACCGAGCGAGGAAGGAGGGGAAACGTGGTTTGTAGTGCCAGACCCCAGGCTGACCGACCAGAGCAGCTGGGAGGCATGTCTGGGGGCTCTGGGGAGATGTGCTGAGGATAGGGGGAGGCAGGATGGAGACAGCTGTTGCAGCGATGCGGGGTCCGGCAGCGTCGCGGTTGTTGGTCGGGGAGCCCCTGACTGGGGGGGGGGCCAGCCTGGGCAGCCCTTCGAGCTGGCTGGAGCTAGGAAATGGAGACTAATCCCTTTCTGCCCTGCTGCGCTGCTGTGTGTGGAGCAAGAGGGAATGAAAAGCAGCTGAAAATCCCGGATTTCCCTTTCTATTTGGTGGAGGGATGGGGGAAACACAGGGGAGGAGGCGGACAAGCTACGGGGCGCAGCTCTACCTTTTCCCACTGCACAGGGCTCGATGCCTCTGCATCCACAGCCCTTGCCCCTGGGGGGAACTGGCCCTGCCCATCCATCCCCAGTTATTTTGCGGTCGGCACAAGGCAGGGCCCTGTCTCCAAGTATCAGAGACCTGGCTGCTGCTGACCGTCCAGCCTGGCACCAGACTCCATCTGAGACCTGTAACAAACCTTGATTTCCAGGGGCCCTCGATTGCTAAACGTACCCTCTTGCCGCGAGCCTGCTCCGGAAGGGCGGTGAATCTCCGCCGGGGCCCGGGCCGAAGAATCGGGGAAAGGGAAGCTCTCCGGGGGTTTGGCTTTTGCAAAAAGGTGACTCAGTGCTTGCCCCGGCTCGTGTTGCACCTGCGTGCCGCCGTGTTACACACCCACGTGTAATGGAAACACTGACACCACTCCTTACCAGCGCGTCGCAAATAGCAGTGGGTAATTAACCATCGATACGTATATAATGTTCACTGCCGAGATTAAAAAAAAAAAAATTGACCTGCAGTGATGCTGGCCGCTCAGGAATGGATTAATCAGCCTGTCCTTTCTGTGCCGTGAGGGTCGGAGATGGGAGCAGCTCATGGGGGGCAGGATGCTGCCTCGCCGCTGCAGAAAGTCTCACTGAAGCTGGATGAGACTCTTAGGGAGCAGCTTGTTTCACTCGCCGTCTGGTCCCTGACTTTCCTGCAAATGCTCGGGTCATGTTTTCTAGCTTTTTTCCCTGCAGTGAGGGGGGCAGAAAATTCTTAAAATCTAATTTCCTACCAAAATGAGGTTAGTGCCATCGCGGTGTCTGTCTGCCTATGTCCTCTTTCCCCAAATGACTTCTGAACCTGCTGGCCTGCTTCATGCAAATTTGGCTGAGGGCTCGCAGATAATTAAGTCTGTGCAAATATGATGAAACGAGATGGTTGAGAGGAGGAAAAGCATCTTGTAAATGCCCCAAAACATCTGTAGCATGAGTTCATGTATTATTAGACACCAGAAAATCCACGTGGGAGATACTTCTTACAAACACTTTAACCACAAAAACATTTTCATTCTCAGTTCATACATTTTTAGGCACCAAAGACCGTCTCGAGAACACAAAACCATAGGAAACAACACAAGTAGTTTCAGTGCTCACGGGATGACCTTTTTATTTTAATGAAAACTGAAATTCTTTGGCTCTCAACGTGATCCCCGGAGCCAAGACTTGAAGGAAAAACAGCATAAATCATGGAACCGAAGGTAGAAAGTCGGGAGGGTCAGCAGCGCCGCGGCCGGACTCAGCGCCACGGTGTGACTCAGCGGCGCTCGCCAAGTTTGTTGATATTCGTGCCACTGTAACTGAGAGATAAAACTGGCCCTCGGCCACCGGCGTACAGTATTGTTTGGAAGAACACTGCTCCTCCATGCCAAAAACCCACAACAAAAAGAGTTCTGCTGGCCATTGAGAGAGGCGCTGGAATAACTTCCCCTGCTACAACAATGTGGAGCGGAAACCTTTTAAAGTGGTAATTACCGAAGGGAAAATAATTTATTTTTTTTTTTAAACATCCTTTGTCTCAGGGTCTAACAATACCTGGGAATACTAAAAGACTTTTACAATTCTTAATTGACTTTTCAGCCATGTGACTGACTGTTTCATCTCTGCAATACCCGGCTCAGGGCTGGGCAATGAAACTTTCCCTTTCCAGCTCTTGCCAGCCTCTTTTCCTGACTCTCACGTGGCCGACACCAGTAAGTGTGTACTCAGGCAGTCGAAGCAGAATATTTTCATGTCCACTCACTGCGTCCCAGCCCAGACCGAGGTGAATTTGGCCCAAATGACTTGGCAGGGGCTTCACGGTGTCAGCAAGCACCCGGGCACGCTGGCTGCTGTTCCGGAACTGGCTGGTGTTCCGGCTGCTGGATGTCTCTCCTGCCGTGCTCCTCCTGCAGCTCCTCTCCCTCATCCCTGCGGCTGCTCCGGGCCCTCTGGCTCCTCTCTCGGCTCCTCACTTTCAATCACATCAGCTCTTTGCTCTGCCGGAGCCTGGCTCCAAGATTTCACTCCTCACTTCAAATCAAGTCAGCTTTCCTGCAGCTTTCACGGCGGCTTTCCGATGCGTCAGGGTTTTGATGTATGCTTTCCCTGACATTTGTGCAGCCGAAGGAGATACAGGACCATTGTTGGAACATCCTTTTCCATATCCCCCATTAAGGGGCTTTGTTCCTGTTTAACTGGATTTCTTATTTTAAGTAACCTCAGTTATTTACTTGTGGTATTAACATTATGTGTGTGGTACACGTTACTGTTGCTCCACTTATTTCCAGGATTTGGCATTCAAATCTGTTCCACCTTATTCCTATACTGGGCTAAACTTGGGCTGCATGTAAATCTGTTTTATTTTGCTACCTGTAGCTCTTCAGATCAGCTTGGCACTGCAGCCTGGCACCTTGCAGCCTGTTTGGGTCGCATGTTTAAACTGAGCTTTGGACATAATTTAACCTTGTGCAACATACCAACTCTGTGCGCTGCCTCCCTGGGCTTGTGCTATGGCATCACTTTTCTCTCGGACTTCTTAGCAGCTTCACGGCCCCGTTCCATCGCCTACGTGTGTTCAGACACGTCGTTCCAGTGAGAGGGGAACGTATGGTGCTGATTAGGTTCAGGGAGCTGAGTCTGAGCGTGCTGGGGCGGCGTTTCCATCCGTCATGGTAGTCATGCAGATGCAAACCTGCATCCCTGTCCCCAGGGGGAACAAGCAGCGTGGGGTCAGAGCACGTCCCCAGCTATAACGCAAGTGCAGGCGCTCAGCGATGCCCCATGCATGCTGGTAGGAGTTATCACCCAGGCAGAGGGCTGGGGGTGAGTCTCTCTCCACCTTCTTTAGCCCAGGAGGAGAGCCAGCGGGATGACAGCCAGAATAAAGCTGCCCTCCCGCTCCCCTGGCTGGAGAGTGAGACCCAAAGGTCGGTCCGAGTTCCCCGTCTGTCTGTCCGCCTGCCTGGCGCAGGTGGTGCGGGTGTGTGTGTCGCTTCGTGGCTCCAGCAGCGCAGCCCACCTGCGTCGGCCAGGGAGGGCGCGAGTGAGAGCGGGGCTAGAGGACGTGCGGGATGGGGCCTGACGATGAGGACAGGCGCTCTGCCGAGCAAAGTTTCTTTGTTATCTGCTGGGATTTCTCTGTTGATCGGTTGCCAGAGCCTCTTGTTTCTGAGAGTCCTCTTTTACACGATTCAGCTGAACGTGTCGTTTTGGCTGGTTATCGTCGGTGGTAAAATGTACTGCCTGCCCTTGAATGTATTTTTGAAAGGTGAGCAGAGCCAGAGCTTCGTTCCGTTTCTTTTCCATCCGGGCTCATGAGCCTGGCCATGGAGAGCACTTGCTGCTGTCCGGGTGATTTGCAAGGGGCTGCGCTGCTGAAAGGGGGTTTGGGAAGGGATGGGGCTGCTCAGCCCTACACAAGCAAAGACACGTGCATCCCAAAGCTGTAACGGCGGGTGATGCTGCTCCCTGTTTCACAGGCAGTCACCAGCCGGTTGCTGCAGCACATATTCAACAGAGCAGTGTTTTGAACTGAGCTAGCGCTCCCAGTCTGGCCCCAGTAGCACGATACAAAGGTGCTGGAGGGAGGAACAGCTGCGTGCACAGAAAACCCAGCACATACCTCCTTTGCCGAAGGCTGCAGTGAGGGGAATAAGTTTTATGCCCAGTAAATTCCTTGATAGGTTGAGTTTCTTTTGGGAAGCCATGCAGTTGGGAGGCAAATTAACTTTGCTTTGTGCATCTGCAGAGCCCTTGGTCGCTCTCTGTCTGAGCACAGCAGGACAGGGTCTGGCAGCGCTTGGGGTGCCCTCGGGGGAGCGAGGGACTCAGGGTGCTGCGCTGGCTGCGGGAAAGTGACTCCAGCTGTTGGGGGACTTGTTGGGGGACCCTGCAAGGCTCGAGGGGCTTTGCCAATGAAACTGCCACCGCTGGACCTTGCCCAACATCAGTGATCACAGATACGAGTTTCCAATACATAATGAAATCTCCCTGGGTCATCTTATTTTTCTGGTAGATGAGAAGGGCTGTTTTGAGTTCAGAAAGGAGTTTCCCTTATCTTCAGGGGCTACACCCATTCCCATCTTTCCCTGCCAATTTTTGTGGCTTCATAACCTTTCTCCTCTTTTCTACCAGTGATTTTTCTTTTCCCGACTGTTACGCAGAGGACCCGTGCAGGCAAGGATGGAAGTTACAATAACTCTGAGCACCTGGGAGACTTCAGCTCCTCGTACGCTGATTGCTAAGCAACACAGAAAAATGTTTTTCCTGTTTTTCTTTTGGTTACAAGCACCTTAGGTGGTATTTGTTAAAAGAGCTGACTGAAACATTCTGGCAGAAAGGTGATAGGGAGATAAAAGCTGCCTTTAAAGACAAACAGCTCAAGAAATAATAGTCTTTACCAGAGGAGCTCTGGCGTGTCTGCAGCGTGTCAGGCTTCAGCAGCTTA
>NW_008824587.1:2764052-2768428 GCF_000699105.1 Pygoscelis adeliae
CGGCAGGGGAGTGCCATGGCGGGCAGCGGAGAAGCATGTGGAAAAGGCAAACGCCGCGACCCGGAGCTGCAGCTGCAGCCCCCTCTCGATGTGGGGACGGTCCGTAGCAAAACTCGCTGGGTGTTTTACGATCCTCTCGAAACAGCGAGCTCTGGGCAAGCTTTTGTGCTTGTTATGCGGCATCCCCCTGTCACCGGTGCCCTACAAAATGCTGTAAGGTCTCTTGGTGCTTTCCACAAGGTGGACCCTGTTGTCTTTGGCTCTCTGGGCATACTTTAACGTTAGTAGTTACATTTTGCCTCTTATTTTTCTGAGTATTTTCTTTCGCTGTAAATGGCTCTGTGGCACTTTGTGAAGAAGTCAAGGTGCCTTTCCCCAGAAATGCCCGCACAAAGCGTGCTGTGGTCAGTTGTTTCTTAGAAAGTGGCTTGATTTTTTTTTCCCCCTTCCCTGGCCCCCGTGCTGGCCTTGTTCTGCCGAGTTTTTAGAGGTCAGCAAGCCTGAAAAACAAAGGTTTGTGTTGTCACTTGCTGCCCTAATGGAAGATGCGCAAATACTACGGTCAAGTGGATGGCATAAGAAGTAGGACTGAGGAGAAATATTCCTGTAAGCTCTTGGATCTTCAAGGCTCGTGGCATAACTGCATCGCCATCGCTGAGCTTCAGGAGTCCGCAGTCTCCGCAGGAGATGCTGTAGCCCAGCTGTGCACAGGGGCTGCGGGAAATGAAACGCAGAATAGCTGGATGGAGAGTTTTAGATCCTAATTGCCCGGGGATTTGGTGTGCTTCCTCTGCTAGGAACTGACAATAATTAGGAGCTTGCCTTGCTCTATTAGACTTTTGGCGTGCTTCAGAGAGGCTGGAGGAGAGCTGCGTTCCTGAATTAACCCGGCGCTTAATCAGTAGCTGCCCGTGGGGGGCCGTGGGGAGGAGAGGGTGTTGCAGCTGGAGAACAGGTGCCACCGGCAGAAGGGGCACAAACTGCGGGAGAGCCTGAGCCAGCCTTCCTCCCTGCCAGCACAAAGAGTTCATAGTGCCTGATCGGCCGGGGCAACGGCCCCGAGAAACACCCAAAACCTGGAGGCAGAGCGAGTGATCCAACTACCCTGGATCCAAAATACTCGGCGGAGAATTTCCTAGAATCCACGCTTGCTCTAAGCCGTGGCAAGTGGTGCGTGGCTCACCCCTAAAATCTGGTTAAATAGGGGCATTGATTGTGTTTGCAAGTGAGAATTGGGTCTGCGAGGGACTGAGGGCTGGCTGCGATCTGTTGGTCCCCAAATTTTGGGAGCAACTGCTCTAATCTAACATCTGTATACAGATTGTACTGAACGGAGCAGTGACATCATTTTCCCTTCTTGCACAAGCTCGGAGTTTTTTTTCCTGGTCCTGAAGTAGAAGAGAGAGTACTAGTTTATTATTATTATTTCTTATAAAATAATCTTCCAGTTGAGCCTGGGCAGTGGAAAGGAAAGTCTTTCAAATTAAAATCTGAATGTCCAAAAAGTTTTGGTTTAGGAGTCAATGCAAATGTAACGAACAGCCTGACTTTTAGTTGATAATTCTTTTCTATCGGTAGCACTTTTCCTCCAAAGTGCCTTACGAACAGCAATGAAAAAGGGTTCCCCGGCCCCTACAATAGAAGGAAGTGTTATCGTCTCCATTTTATAGTGAGCGGCCAGACACAGAGCACTGCAGGGATTTACTCCATGTGCCTTGTGAGTCGGTGCCAGAGCTTGGGACAGAGGCCGGGTGGTGTTGCACCTCCCACATCAACCAGCCCGGTTCCCATCTGGAGGCTGCTGATTTGGGTCCCGGTTCACTCGCTTGTCGAACAGCGAAAGCTGGTGGTGTGCGATGCTTGAGAGGGGCTCAGCTAGAGGCAGCTGGGGCTGATTCTCACCTTCTGTGGTCGGGGCTGAGATCAGCTTTTTTCAGTTCTCTGCTCTGGCATCTGTCCCGCTGGAGGCTCACCGGGGCTCAAAGAAAATACGGGTTTCGCGAGGCGGTGCCAGTGCCTGCCCTGGGGTGGTGGCAGGAGCACTGGGGGTGTTTGCAGGCAACCGACACCACGCAGGAGGCAGCAACCCCCGTGAGAGCATTTCTGAGCGATGCTTTGGGGTGGGCAGCCTCAATCCCTCAGCCCATGGCCTGATGGAGGAAAAAAAAAAAAGAAAAAAGCCCCAGCAATATAGAGCACAGGAACTGGGTCACTGCGAGTTTTGTCCTGTAGGAAATATGCTGGAAAGCCTTTCTCGGAAGTGGAGCAGTGAGATGAAAGCAAAGGAGGGCCGTCGCTGGGAGGGCTGGAGGATGGAGCTGAGGGGGATGCTCAAAGGCCACGTGTACGAGCTTGTACGTGTCAGGGAGAGACAACTCGGGGTCCGCGCTGAGCCTGGTTATTAAGAAACAAAGGTCTGAATCTGCAGGTCCTGACCCAAATGGATTGAGCTAAACCAGAAAACTTTGCAAAAAGCCTCTCTGTGTTACCCGCTCCGCATTATTTACTGTGCAGGGAAGCCTGCGGGCTGGAGACTGCGGCAGAGGAGCATAGATTTGTGATCTGTAGATGCTCCAGTGTTGGCCGTGTGGGTTTGTATTTATTCAGCCAAGTGCTGATCGCAGAGTGGCGGAAAGAAACGAAGTAAGGGATTTCCCACAGCACCCAGCTCCCGCACCCGTCTCTGCTCCTGCGCCTGCTGATGTTGATGGGACATCTACAGCTGATGTCAATGCAAAATGCTCAGTGTATTGCGAAAAGCTTTTGCTGAGTTTGCCAAGTGTAAATTGATGATATTTTTTTAATGAATCGCTCAATCGATTGTTTTCTTAAATCCCCTGTTCCTGGAGTCACCTGCATGTGAAATAATTGCATTTTTCAACAATTTCGAGACCTTCAGGGGTGTAGGGGAGAAACCTGAGGGTGTGATCTGCGTGTTCCCTTTCGGCTCTATGCTTAGAGGCAGATAAGAAGCCCTGAAAAGTTATTTGTTTTGAATCTCACAATTTTCAAGAGCCTGGCCCCTGATGGCTGAGTGTTTGGGGTTAGCTACGCTGAGCAAACATCCTGAACTTGGGCTCCTGACCCCGCTTTGAGTGTTTTGCTTTTCAGATCCATAAGGTTCCCAGGAGAGGAGAAAGGAAACTGGCTGGCTATTTTTAAACCCTCACAGTTGCCTTCCTGCCTTATATTATTTATTATCCATTATCAGAAGTGTTTCTCCTCTGAAACCATCTTTAGCGGTCAACCAAAGGACCAGTGAAAATTGCCCATCAAACAGAGAGCTGCATCTTTCCGTAGAGGTCAGACGAAGCTGGAGGGTTCTGAAGGGTTTTGCCAACTGAAAAGGAGTAATGCTGTTATTTATTATGTGCGCTTGAGCAGTGCCAGGCAATTCCAGTGGTGGGCCATGATTGCGCTGCCCCAAGAGATAAACACTGAAGAAAAGCACAGTCTCCCTCCCAAGCCCTACAGCCCAGAGAGGCAACACTGATTTCTGCTGGAGAACCGGGCGCGCTGCCTCTGATTTCTGTATGTACCGAGTGAAACGACGCACGCCACCGATCTCAGTTCATAGCACATCTTGCAGTATCATACAGTTTCTGCATGATTCACCGGTGGGTGTAAGGACACCTCTGCGTGGAACGCCGTCACATCCTTTCTGCAGCGGAGAAAGCTCCGGTGACCTGACCGGCGCCGCGGGGTGGCCTGGGCAGGGATCAGGGCCCGCGGCTCTGCCCGGGAAGTGTTAAAATCCACATCGCCCCCAGGAGAGTTTCCTGAAGGTGCGGGGCTGCCTTGGGCAGTGCGAGGCCCTGGTGCAGGGCCGGGTCCCCTTTCCCAGGGTGTCCTGGGAAGTCCCCTTGACCCTTTGCGCCTCCAGATAAGCAGGACAATAGCCCGCATTGTCCTCGCTCATCCTCCTGCCTGGTAAACTTTCAAGTTTGAAGCGTACAGCATCCCTGGCAGCCCTGTTAATCCTTTCCTGCCTGGGCAGGAGCTGCTGGTGCCCTTGGCAGAGCTGGACGTGTGAGCCTCGGCTCCATGTTCTCATTGGAAATAAAGCCGCGGGGCTGGAAGGCCCTGGGAGGCTGATGTTATTTCAGCTGTGCAGGGAGCTGAGGCGTAGAAGTCTGGGTTTTGGTGTTGTCAGCAGCAACTACCCGGACCCTGTGATACAGTTTATCGGCAGGGAAGGGGAAGAGCCAGGGGAGGGTGAGAGCACGCTGTGCTCAGCGCAGGGGGACCACAAACGACAAACAGTTTTGCCCGTTTCTCTTTGCCTCTGAAAACAAAATTACGTTGCAGGGTTTCAGCATCGTCCTGGAGGCTCAGAGCCTCTTTAAAGCGGGATCTGCAGCCCCGCTGATCCCTGG
>NW_008824587.1:2768574-2768962 GCF_000699105.1 Pygoscelis adeliae
TGCTCCCCAGGGGACGCTGCCCGGCCCCTGTGACCACGTCACCCCATAAAGTCCAGCTGTGGAGAGTGAAGGGCTGGGCAGTGCTGCGAACACACACACGGCACTGTTGGCAGAGGACTGAGCTCATGTGATGAGGTAAAAACGTCTCTGTTCAGACAAAAACACGTGCTGTTAATATTTGTGCACTTGAATACTTTATTTTTTTTGGTTGGTGGTGTGTGAACCCCAGACCTAGGTGCTGTACGAACACCTGGTGAGACAAGGGTCCTCTTCCAGAGCTGCTGTCACCTGTAACAGCTTTGCTCCCGCCCACCCTCGTTAAACCCCCGGTGCTCGCCCCTCCAGCTGGCTCTGGGTCCCCCTCTCCCCATCCCGGTGGCCCCCCCCC
>NW_008824587.1:2769815-2785872 GCF_000699105.1 Pygoscelis adeliae
GGGGGGGGTTCAGCCCGCTGCAGGGTGGGGAGCACGGAGCGGGCCCCGGCGCACGGCCCTCTCTAGTTTGGGGGTTCTCCGCCTCGCTGGCAGCCTGGCCGAAGCCGGCCTGGAGCGTGGTAGGGGGGTGGCCGCGGGCAGGCTGCTGCACGTGGTGCTGTTTCATTTTAGTTAATAAATGGGTGCCCCCGCTTGGTTTCCTTGCCGTGTGTCCCTGTGCCGTTGGCTGGCAGGCAGGCAGGCTGCCAGGCTCTCTGCTGCGAGAAACCAAAGAGACGCTCTCCCTCAAGACAACCGGGGAAGGGGGCAGATTGCTAAAACCGGGGGCTTTTAATATTTTATTTGAGACTCTGGCTGCTGGAGGCAGGAGTCTGCTCAGATCCGAGCTGCCTGCAAAGCCTTCAGGCTTGTCCAAACCACAAAAGCGTCCTCTGGGAAGGTTACGGACATCGGGAGGACTTTGCTGGAGGATGTGAAATATTTGCGCATCTTTGGATTCGACCTCTGGCGGTTCAGAGTCAGACTGGTCCCCTGGAGCTCTCGGCCTGGGTGGTTTGTTGATGGCAGCTGCACGTGGAGACACACAAAATAATCTGAGTCGGAGCTGTGCCTTTTTTCTTAGTAATGGATGATCATCTTCAGCGTGCCAGGAATGTCATTGATCCTGAGCAAACTCATCTAGAGGAAAGTTTTGGCGTTCAGAGGTGGTGCTTTCACGGCAGGGTCCGAGCCCTGTGGGCTGGTGGTGCAGGGGTTAATATCAGCAAGGGTCAGCAAGTCTGGCTTTGCTGGGATTTAGAGCCAGCTGCAGATGTGCTTCTCAGCTCTGGATGCTTCCCGCTGGAGGGGGGCAGCGGAGGGGGGGGAATCACCACTAAAACCTTTTCAGTTACTGTGCTGGTATCTGGGGAGGGCAGGCAGCATTTCAGGGGTGATGGTTCCTTCTCCCAGCGCTAAATGATCTACCCCATAATCTGTGATGGAAAGTCTTGGTCAGCCAGGGATGGGAAGGGATTATCTCAGGCTCCAGCTGTATCGGTTCACCTCTGGCCTGGTGGCAGGAGCTCATCAGCTCTGCTGAGAGTTCATGAAAGCTCCATCCAGCTTATTTTCCCCTCTTTCCCCTCCCTGCTTCTCTCTCCTGGGGGCGGGCGTACTGACATTGTTTGGAGTACATCATCTGGTTCGTGTTATGCCTGGCAGGAAGTCCAGCCTCTCCGGCCCTCCGTGCTCCGGGGGGCCGAGGGGCCGCGCTTCTGGCAGGGAGAGCAAGAGGAGTGGGGAGGAAAAGAGGGGGTGATGGCAGCCTGCTGCTCTTACCCCAGGGAGAGGCTGCCTGGCACGTGCGAGCCCCCATGCACCCCGGCCGGAGGCGGCTCCGGAGCTCAGGAGAGGGTTTGGCAGCGTCTCGGGCGATGGGGGCTTGCAAAGGGAAAGTCACTGGGGCTGAGGGCGGCTTTGCATGGCCCCCGCTGGCCCTGAGCAAGCCCCCGCTCACCTGAGCACAGTGGAGAGAGACGACTGCCTGCCAGACCTCCTCTGAAGCCGTCTTTGCCCGGATTTCTGCTCTGGGCTGTACGTGGGTTCGTGCTGCGTAATGGTCAGAGCACAGTCCCGGCATCTGATTGCTTGGGTCTTCCTCCCGGCCCTGAACAACTTGCAGACAAATTTCCCCTTTCTCTGTACCATCCATTCGCGAGTGATGGCAAGAAAAGGTGCATCCCAGAGCGGCGTATGGTGACCCGCTGCCTCCTGAGCAGCTTAGAGATGCTCGGAGAGCCGCCAACCTCTAGAGCATTCCCGTGCGAGGGCCTCCACGTCGGTCACTGAGCCCTGCCGGGCGGGTTGCACCTGCCGGCATTACAGCGCACGGCTGGGGAAAGGAAAAAAAGTAAGAGTGTCATCATCGTGACAACTGTCCTGGCAGCAGCCTGGTGTGGTTGTAATCCTCAGGTAGAGTTACGCTGCAAGATGCGCGCTGGGAGGAGAAGGCAGATTATTTGAATAAGAAAACGCCCGGAGACCTTCAGTGTTTTGCTAACCCCCCTTAATAGCCCCGCAGCGCTGCCGCCGGTCCCCAGGTCCGCGGTGGGAGCCTGGGGTTGTTGCCTCCACCAAAGGGTGTTGTGCTTCCCAGGTGCGGTGTGTCCCCTACGCTGGGACAGAGCTGGTTTCGGTGGAGCTGTGCCAGCTTATGGGAGGGATAGTCTGGTCCCACAGGGAATAGAGGATCCCTGGAAAGCTGCTGGGCAGGTTGCGGGGAATGCGGGTCTCATTTTCCGCTCCTCGGCTGAGCCCCCACGGATGTCAGCAGGGCAGACCTTTGCCTGTATCCCACAGCAACGGTATCGATCGCCCAGGCATCGCTTTGAGGTCCTACTCGAGGTCTCATGGCCACGTGTTGCCAAGTGTTCTCGCCGTGATTTTAACCACAGGGAATGGAAAATTTAAACAGACTGTCTCAAGCGAGGGATCGACAGAGCAGCTTTGCAGACCTTTTGCTTTGACCTTTCCAGTTCCAATCCATCCCAAATCAGCAGCAAGTGTCAATCCTTCCTGTCCAGGGGCAGCCACAAAGTGAATTTGGTGGCTCTCCTCCCTGGTCCTTGTTGGACAAGCGTGCTGTAAACACCACTGCAGATGACACAGACTGAAACTTTCATGAGACTGATATTGCCAAACCTCTAGACAAGTGGCTGGGCTGACGCATATCAAAAAAGCTTGTGTCCTTGCTATTCTGGCTCTATTTATTTTCTGAACAATTAGGAGGTTTTTCAGTTGCTAAACGCGTCCTCGAAAACTTGAATTGCTCAGCCCAGATGCCTTGGAGGTCAGTGCTTGTTCTTTACAGCCCAGAAGGTGGCAAGGGAGGGGCAAAGATATCTCTTAAAAGCGATTTTCTTTTAGCTTCCTATGGTGCCTTTGGAAGAAGATCCTTTTCTCCCAGCCTGTTCTCCTCCCCCAGGCACAACTTGATATGCCCCTTGCAATTTGCCAGATGAACATCATCTGTTGGTATTTGTTGGATGGGGACCTACCTTCTGGCTCCCTTCCAGAAGGGTTTGGAGCCGGCGGTGAGGCCGGGAGCAGGCTGAGATGCTGATTGTTGGTGGCTGCTGCAGGATGGGAATAACAGAGGTGGGAGGGATTTTTTTATTATTATTTGATACGGTTAGAGAGAAGCTGGAGAGAGGTTTCTAAATGTGTTTGTATAAGGATCATGTTACTTGGAGGCTGCCGTGCCATGTTCCATAGGGGTGGGAAACCCTCCGGTACTGGGATCTCGCTGAGGTTTTAGTGGATTTAGTACGACTGGCAGCCCTGGAAACGGAAATCTTTTGTTTATCCACAAGCTGGACAGGCACCCCCGCGCCCCGGCTTTGCTCCGGGGGCTCCCTGCAACGGGGCAGGCAGGAGGTCCCACGCTGCAGCTCAGGGCCCCCCCAGATCACGCTATCGCTCCGCTACAGCCGTCTATTTTCTATCTATCGAGGTGGGATTACCAGGCAGGGGCAACTAAATGCAGTCTTGGAGGATTTCCATGCTTCCGTGTGCCCGGGTTTGGGGTGGGATGAGCAAAAGGAGTGTCAGGCCAGCTGTGCCTGCAGGGATGGGTCTCGCTCAGCCGGCGCCGCTGTTTCAGAGCTGGGGGGTCGGCTGTGACCGCCCCACAGTTAGGGCCAGAGCACGGCCTGTTTTTAGCGCTGCTTGAGTTGGTCCGGCCATAGGAAGGGCTTCACCAGTAGCAGCTCCTCCATCACCCTTTCCGGCTCTCTAATTGCCAGCCGCTCTGACCTGCAAGGGAGGTGTAATTGACGGAGCAGAGAGCTTATTTAGGTCATTCTAGACCACATTTAAAGGCTAGGCATCCCCTGCTTGTACTTCTCTAACGCCGTTATCTCTAGAGCTGCCTAGTGACTGGCTTTCAAGCGAACGTGTTCCTTTTATTTAAATATATACTTGCAGCAGGGCTGGTTCAGTTCTCAAATATTTCTTCATCTCCCACGGACCCAGCAAGAGGGGGGAAAAAAATGTCGTTGCTAAGGAGCGGGATTTGGATACAAAGCTGGCCGAGCTGCTGGCGGGGGGCCCTGGGGGCTCCAGCGCAGCTCGTGGCGGGTCAGAGTTTGTGCATTGCTTTGGTGGGGATGGCACCTGCGGGGTCTGGATGAGGGGGGTCGGGATTCGAAGCATCGCTTGGGCCTTGGGGAGAAAGAGTTGAGTTGAAGGACTCATACCCTCCATAGATTAACCTGTTCATCCTGTGCCGTTAGTGTGTGTGGTGCTGGGTTAGACCCAACAGCAGCATCGTTGGCCTGTCGAAAACATGTGTCGTTTGCTGCGGGGGTCTGCGGGACCTTCATTTGCAGCGAGAAGCATCTGTAGGCTGAAAGGGGAGGCTGGCATTGAGGGTTCTTAGGAGGAGGGACTTGGTGCCCAGGGAGACGTGTTAAGCATCACACGGAAACTGTATCGCAGTCTCTGGCTGGAGCGTGCCTGCCTGGGAAAACTGGCGGCAGGGGAAGAATTGAGCTGTTTGGCTGCTTCAGTTGTTTGTCTCATTCCTGTCCCCGTGTGAGGACTCACCCGCACGTCACAGCAACCCCAGCCCGCCCGGCTCACGGAGCTCCAATAAAGATGCATTTAGACTTTGCTCCCGAGTCGTTAGGGAAAGGGAGCGCTGAGCTCCGGCATGGAGTAATCCCAGCCGCTCCCCGGGGGCTCTGCCTCGCAGGTCGGCCACCTGAATGGAGACACGGGGAGGGGATCGGAGCAGGGGCAGAGGTGCAGGGGCGCTGCACAGCGAGCCGGCTCTGAGTGCACGCTGCGGGCTAGCACAGGAGCGGCTTTGCTCACATGTGTAATCTGGTGTATGCAGAAGGGCTTTTGTGGATGGGCCTTTTGTTCTCTTAACACCGGGGAACAGCTCTCCCAGAGGCGACAGGAAAGTCCTTTCCTAAATCTCTGCTTGGGCCATGCCGTCACGTGGGCTGCAGTGAGCAAACACTGGTCTCCTTCGGTGCAATGAAGTGGCAAATCCGCAGCATCTAAAACCTCTGTCTCTCTCCATGTGATTTCGCTTGTTTTGTTTTTATGATGTTATGCAAATAATCTCTAAAGTCTTTGGGTATGTTCCCAGGGCTGCGTTGGTACAGGTTCTTACAGGGCAGAGCTTTTACGTTAGATAGCCGCTGCGAGCTTCTCTCTAACATACCTGAGGGTCAGGAGTTATGTGACAGCTAAATGTCAGTGGAGATTAAGCACATGCAGAGGCACATGCGTGGCCCGTTTCACTTGCATAGCTTGACAGCAGCGAGTTTGTTTTCGTTACACAGTTGGATTTCGATGAGCCCTGCTGTCAGAAACACGCTGGGACGGGGAAGGGCGTCTTCCCGCTCCGCATGTGGGGTGCTGGGTGCCCGTGCAGCGGCGCGGGCACAGCTGCCTGGCGAGCCCCGGGGCCGGCGGAGGCAGGAAGGAGATGGCTCCAGCTGCCAGGCACCAGCCGAGTCCTCAGAGCTGACAGGGGAGGAAAAAAGTTGTTGTGACTTGCAAACAGAGCAGATTGGAGAGGAAACTCATCGGAGGCAACTTCATCTGGAATGCTGAGGCATTATTTTTAGAGCGGCTTTTCTTTCTGCTAACCACGCTTTAACAAACAGCAGCTGAGCTGAGGGCCTGTGTGGAAACCTGCTTTTCAAAGGGCTCGCTACCCGTCTTACCAGAACTTCTTTTCATGTGATGGAGCAAAACCACACAACCCTTCCCTGCTCTGTGCAGTGGTCGGGTCTCCATGGAGACTCTCAAGCTGAGAGCCTGCGCTAGGCTCCCCACTTAAGCCAGCGTTTTCGTTTGTGAAATGATGTGTTTGGTTTGGGTTGGCTTCTTAGAGTTGGAACCAACTTCAGGAAACCGTTGTTTAACCAAGCTGGGCAAAGCGAAGCGTCTTGCTCGAGACACGCAGGGTGAAAACTCAGCTGTGGAAAGCGAACAAGGATGCTGAAGCGCACACCTTGGTGTGGTTGGGGTCTCGGGACCTCACCTTCCAGTTTAGGCCAAAACCCCAGGGATTTTGTTCAAAGACACTTGCCTAAAAGCCACAGCTGGTGGCCTGCTGCCGGCGAGGTCTGGCCCCGTGCATTGGAGCAGCAGCAGAGGCGGTGAGCTATGGGAGCAGCAGGACATGGGGGCTGTGAACTTGGGCTGATGGTGTCACCCCCATTCCTCCCATGCTGCGACCCCCACGATCACTGCAGGCTTTTCAGAGCAAGGCTAACGCGCGGTTTGGTTTATCATCTTAAAGCAGCCCAGCTTCTCTCCAAATGTCTCTGTTTGATTGCTTTTGATTTTTTTTTAATGGATATTTGGGCCCAGCTGCAGTTCTGCTGGTCAGGACCCCTTGGCTGGTCCCCCGTGCTGAGCAATGCGGTGGCAGTGCCCGTTGCTGGCGACCGTCACTGTGATTACTGAGTTTCTAGACAACGTGGTTTACTAGATTCAGTCCCAGTTGCGACAGTGAGAACTGGCATTAAGACGGGCCAGGCTGGTCCCTCCCTCGCAGGGTGCTGGGGGTGACTCAGAGCGTAGCTATGACTCACGCCAGTGTCATAACAAACACTTATTCCCCGAGGTGCTTCCTGGGGGGGGGGCGGGGATCCCACAAACTCCATCTCTCCCAGTCCTCATTCCCATGGATTTCAGCGTGTTCCTCAGCAAAACTCAGCTCTGGGAGGATGGGGCTGTTTGAGGCTTGACCTGTCTTAGTCCAGGCAACATCAAAGGAAAGGAGCTAGGGAAGGAAGGTGGGCACCTCTGCCCTCTACGCACTGATGCTGCCCCGTGGTCGTTGTGCACATCAGCTTTTTGGATAACCCAGAATTTGTCCCCCAAAATCATTTTAAATGGGAGGGCGAGCTGCAGGGATGCTCACCTGCGGCTGGTAATCCCAGGGGATGAACGGGGCAGGGTGGCAGGAACAGATGAGTCAGGGTGGGAGCGTGCCCGTACTGGCTCCCCAAAGTGCCGTGGCCAGGAGGAACAGGCTCACTTGCGTGGTGTTTTACCTGCCATGAGAGAGCTCTAGTAACGTGAGGGAATGCTTGCCTGCAAACGCCTGCGGTGACCCAGCGCCGGGATGAAATCCCGATGCCCGGTGTCCCCGAGCAGACGCAGGTGTGCCGCTGCAGACACTGGTACGCCTTCGTCGTCAGCCATCGCTGGGAAAGGGCTGTGTCTTAAGCGGCAGGAGGAAACATAGTCCCAAAAGTCTGTGCTGAATCAGGGTTGGGAGGAAAGTGGAGCAACCCTGCGTGGAGCTGCCTGCTCTCTCCCTGCCACCCCCCGGGGTTTGGCTAACAGCTGACGGAGGGTTGGCTGCCTGCAGGTCCCGCTCTGGCTGATGCTCCGACACGGTCCACAGCAGGACCCGCACCTACAAGTGCAGGGCTGAGGGTCCGGGAAGGGAATTCATCCCACCACCCTTGGCTGCCCATGCCCTGCTTGGACACCTCCGTTCCTCCTACCGCAGCCGCTCTCCACCCTCTGGACGCGCAGGACCTGGCACACCCAGCGCTCGGGGCAGAGCCCGGGTCCAAACCTCACTGCTTGGGTTCCCGCTGTGCGTGTTCAGGCACTTGACAACAGCTGGATTTTTTTTAATTGGGGTTTTTTTTTGAGTTGTTTTCTCCCCAAAGGTGCCAATTAAACTTAAGCTCTCAGTTGCTTCAGCTGTGGAAATCAGACTTAGTTGACTGAGCATCCTGATTGCAGGCCCCCCAGGTGTTGGCTTGTTGACTCCTGCCTCTGTACCTGCTTATATAGCACCTACTGCCTCGTTGACACCTATTTAAGTAATGCTCTGAAGGTGAGATTTTCTTGATTACAAAGCAAAAGTTGCTTGCTCTTCCCCCTTCCATCTTCCCACAGGCACCCCAGGGAGGGGAACAAGTAAGGGGGGGACTATCCAAGAGGAAGATCTCTCCTGGATCAGCCCGGGGCAGCCCTTCCCCGGAGCGAAGGGGATGGCCTGAGACCTGCAGCTGGGATGTGGTGGGACACGCGGGGGCTGTGGGTGTCAGGAGGAGGCTGGGACGAGACGGGCCCAGCCCGGACCTCCGCACAGGGCGGCCCGGGAAGCACGCCGGCAGCAAATGGAGGCGTCCTACGTCATCCTGGCCGGGGTGGGAGTCGGGCGCGAGGGGCACGGCCAGAGAACAAAGGCTCGCATTTATTCCTCCCATCCTTTCACCGGCAGCCCCTCGCTGCCTCCCTGCACTGGATTGTTCCTGCATTTTCTCTGCTTCAGCTGTTTACTGGGTCACCCTGATGCAGACACGCACACAAAGAGCGAGCCATCCGGCGAGGCCGTCCCTGCGCCACCGCGAGCCCCTCTCCGGCCCCGAGGAGCACAGTGGTGGCATTGAACCGGGCTGGGAGAGCGCCTGAGCCTGCCCTGCTTCAGGGTCAGGGTGGGCCGGGGGCATCCGGAGCCCCCCAGGCATCTTCCTCTGCGCAGGCTGGGGCAATGGGATTTTGGGGAGGGGGGCCCAAGAAGCCTGGGCTTGTCAGCTTTGCCCACGCTTCAATCGCACCAGCTTTAACGGAGAGAATGTAAGTTGACGTAAGGCAGTGTAAACACATGGGTGGACACATTTATTTCACGAGGGCATATTTTGGTTCAGCTTATCTAAGCTGAGGATGTGTCTGAGCTAAATCAAAATTAACCTTGTTCACATTGAAACGAAGGGTGATGGCACAGTTACCGTAAGCCAGACTGCAGCCAGACAGGGCTGTGGCTTTTGGACAGCCTCCAATTTGTCCACCCCAATCTGTGCACCTTCAAAATTGCAGAAAGATAGGATTTTGCTTTCTTTTTCCCTCTGCAAGCTACAGCAGGTGGGTTACTGCATAGGAAGTCGTTTACAGCTTATCCAGGCTGCTTGGGAATGGTGTGTGGCGAAACTCCCTGGGAGTGTCGGCGTGGGGCCGGTGGGATGGTTCAGCATGGCGTGGGGGGCTGAAAGCCGCTTCCTGGGTCTGGGCTGATGTTTTACACCTGGCAGTTGCTGGAGCTCTCATCGTTGCGTTGCCCTTTCTGCATATCCCACGTGCCTTGCTCGTGCCGCAGGTGTGTGCCCAGGTGTGATGTTCATTCATGCAGGCCAGGTACATGCTCGGGTCAAGGAGGAGGTTGACAAAAGAAGCTGGTTTAAGAGCAGCTAACACTTCTTAAAATTAATTTTTTTGGCTCTCTGGACTGGCACATGAGCTACGAGCTGAGAGCAGGAGAATTATTCAAGGCTTTGTGTCTCCAAGAACCAAAAGACTTGACTTTTGGGATAGATGAACTCACTAGCTTGCAAATGCTAATGCATGCAAGGGACAAGCATTGCCCAGGAGTTGCAACAACGAACAAGTCTGTGTGTTCTGGTTAACATGTGTTAAGACATGACTGACATTTCAGGAACGAGCATACCAGTCGGTTTCAAGGTACGTCAGCTCCGAATGCCGACCTAATCACCATCCCTTTCCAAATACACATGGCAGTTCTTGCTGCCGCAGAAATGACACACTTGGTGCAGAAGGGCCCTGTGTCAGAGTGGAATCAATAGAGCAACATTAGATCCGGCTTGAACTGTAATCTCTTCGGGACACACACCCTGTTTTTCTTCGCATTTGAACAAGGCATTATAGAGCTGTCATGCTGCATGTGACTTACGGGTGCTACTGTACACACACCAAAAAATAATCAATTTTTGGACTTGTTTCTGTTACGTTTCTTGCAGATTTTTCTGTTCCATCTTGGTGAAGTACAGACCTTTGTTCTGAGCTGAAATGACTTACTGTGAACCACTCAATCTTTATTGACCCTTACAGAGCAATACGTATTAATTTTTTATACACCAGTTGTCACCAGTCATGTCGTTCTGGTTTCACTTCCAGTAATTACCCGCCCGGCTCTAGGCGAGTTTGTAGCGGAGCAGTTGCTCTGTAAGCGAAGGCCAGCTGCGTCCCTTGTATGCAAGCCTGACTCTGCATAGGCGTTGGCGCTCAGCATGGATGCTGCCGAAACGCACGCCGAAGTGATCACGAACTCAAAGCTAAGGACCGTGGAGCAAGACCTAGAACTGCTGTGTCAGCGGGATCTTTTTTCCATCAACTTAGAGAGGAAGCAAAACCTGCTGCAGTCGGTTTTCTTCTAACCTTCAGCAGCCTGCGAAGGGAGCCCTTCCCGGCACGTCCCCTGGTAGGAAACACGAGGGAAGTCCTGCTTTGGTGGTGTTTTCACATAGGATGCAAAAGTCTAGGCAGAGGTGCTGGTGGTCTTCGTATACTCCCTAGGAAACACAGGGTTTGGAGTTAAGCAGTCACCTCTGGCATCTCTGGCTCTGCCAGTTGCAGATGGAGTTTGCTTTTCCCTGGGGAGTCCCCCTAGCAAGGCTGATCCCCTGGCACCTGCATCACCCCCTGCATCAGGGGGCCTGGTCCTTCCCGCTGGAGGCCGGGGGGGATGGAGCAGACACAGAGAGTCTTTGCAGATCTTTGACTCCTGATTTCCAGACCATAAAAAGAGCGAAAAAGTTTCTATGTGTGGGAAGGCTCTTATTTTTCTTTAAAAGCAAAACAAAAGGGGGAGGAATCTTGTGTATCTGCTCTGTCTCGTTTCTGGACCCGAGCGCTGAGCTCCTAATCCTCGCTCCAGCCACTGACTCACTGCATACGAGTCACAAGATGCCTTTGTAACCGATCTGCCAGCCGCTGCTCTCTCTGCTTCCTAAGCCGCGAGGGTGGAGAAGGCTGCCTTTGAATATTGTCTCTAACCCTTCTGGCTTGCAGACACAGGAGCAGACCTGCCGTCGGTCTCGGGCAGACCCCGAGGGAGAAGGTATAAAATCCCCACAAGAGGCAGATACGGGATGATGTGTCCCCTCCCTCTGCCCCGTCCTGCTCCCTGGGAGCCCGTGGCGCTGGGTGATGCACGGCCCTGGGGCTGTTCCCTGCGGGTGCTGGGTGCAGCTTTCCCTGGTGAAACACCTGAAGCAGAGCAAAAGCGGAGCTAAGGGTGTCAGGAAAGCCCAGCTGCAGAGCCCAGCGGCTGAAGGGGTGAGAACAGGCTCTCAGCTGTCGCCACTGTCTTGGTGTCCTGGCAAAAACACCCCCTTTTCACAGTGGGTTTAAGTTTAGCTTCTGGCCCTTTTTCTCTTCTTTTCCTGTTTCTCCCTTTGTCGTTATTTTTTAATGGGCTGTTGGAATCGGTCCTGATCTGAGGCGGCTCTGAGCAGGCAGGAAGGGGGAGGCAAAGAGCGTCAAAAACCCGAAGAAAACATGCCCATCTGCCTAACATCTCTGCGCGGGGAGCAGCGCCCAGGGCAAGGGCTGGGGGCAGCCGAGCTGCAGGGGGGGACTTGAGCTCCGTCAGCAGCAATGGGAACACGGCTCGGGGAGAACGGAGGTGCCAGGAGATCAACCTGCCCGTGGCCGGCGAAAACCGCTGTACCCCAGTGCCACCACAGTCATTGCTGGGATGGTGTTTGGGAGCAAGAGTGCTCCTGCCCTCCGTGGGGCTGCTAATCCAAAGCACGTGCCGGGGGTCGCCAGGGGTAGGCAGGTGCCAGCACGGGGCACCTTTCCTTTCCCCGAACACGGGGGATATTCGGCGGCTTCCTCGCCAGCTTTGGGTAGTCTCTACAGCCTTTCTAAGCACGGCCAGGGGAAGGAAACTGCTGAGTGTGAGGGGCGGACGGGGCGATCCCGACCGGCAGAGCCGTGGGGGAACATCCACCGCGGGGCTTTTTGCCTGGAAGTCCCCGTGAGGAAGGGTGTTGTGCTGCGTATGCTTATTTTGGATGGGAAGGACAGAGGGTACTTCTGCTTTTGCAGTCTTTATCTTTGGTTCACAGAACTGCAGTTGTTTTCCTTTCACTAGATGGGGGTGGCTTTTTTCCTATTTCCTTTTACATAATGTCGTACGCTTCCGTTTACATAAGAGGCCCCAAAGTCGCTGCTGTTCGTTGCATGAGTTCGGGATTTGCTCCCGGGAGTGAAACGAAAGTTAACTCGGGGCTTGTGTCAAGCGTGGAGGACGTGGTCCTTGGTGGAGGAGGTTTCTTTCGTTTCTAGAAAGGCCCATTTCCCGTTGCCGGTGCGAAGGGATTATTCTGAGAAGGGACTGGGGATTGTAAAGACCAAACCCCCGCTTTCCGCTTCTGGCTTTACCAGCTTTCATCCAGTCCTTTTGAGCTTGTGCAAACGTGGAGCTTCAACAAGAAACGCCTGGTGATGTCTCTGGGGCTCAGCTCTGCCTTTTCTTGTCTCTTTAGCCCGCGAGACTGTTAATTCCCAACCAGCACAGGTTCCCAGCTCGGGGATGTGCCATGGGCAAGGTTAGCGTCTGCTTCTCTCTTGTGGCTGGTAGCAGCGGTCCTTGGAAATCATGGTGCAAAGGAACTCTCGGTGCTGTATTATACTTGCCTGTGGAAGAGGCATTTTGTGTAGCCCAGCTGAAAGGGAACAGAGTAACACGAACATCTTGATCTTTAAACCAGCTGTTGTCCAGGGAGCATCAGTAAAAGCACTTTAAGCAGTTTTGCCTCTTCCACGTGTGCTGAAATTAATATCTTTTTCCAATAAGAGTTCATTATTTTGTGTCTTTGGAGGCCAATGTGCTAACCCAGGGGCATGTGGGACCAGAGCTCTTAAGACCTGGTAATTGTTGGATAATTGTCTGTGTGTAACATGCGGGGATGCTGTCATGCTCACACTTAATCCTGTACTTTGCTCCTGTCTTACCGAAACCATCTTTGTGACTGATCTCAAACACTTTCTAAAATGCAGATCCCTAGCCAATATTTTGCTTTGCTGTTTGCATTTTCCCCTCCCTTCAGCCGATGAGAAGAGACGATCCCTGCTGCTCTCTGCCTGGCTCCTGCAAGGGTCCCTCATGCCGCAGCCCTTCCTCCAGGCTCGCGAACCTTGGCTACGTCTTAGAGCTCATTATTAAACCTCCGTGTGAAGACGTGGGGTTCGGCGCCGTGCCGTGTACTAGAACATTCACCAGAGAGTGGAAGAGTTTATTGCACGGAGCAGGAATTCCTCCCTGGTGTAGTCACAAACACTTTGAACTATCGGTGGGGAGCTCGTTGCTCACGCAGCCCAGGGCTATCTGCAGTTGGAAGAGGCGGTCTCTAAAACCAGGCAAGCCATCTGGTGCAGACCTCCAGTTTCATATTTCAGGGGACGAACTCCTGCACAGTTCACTTACGGCTGCTTTTGCAAAAGCCTCCGACTCTGCAGAACTGGGCGTCTGATACCCCTAAGTTAAACGTGTGGTTTTTCCTTGTGTCCCTCCATCGGGAGGCCTTTTTCCTGCTGCATGGAGAGGAGCAGGACTGCACACTGAGCTGGAGAAATCATGGTCAAATGTTCATTTTCTGTGTCTTTCCCTTTTTGGTGCCTAATTTGAAATACATTGGATCTCGCTTTCTGAGATGAGGGTACTGAGTCCCTTCCACGAGAGTTTGGTGGGAGGTGCAAATGCCGTAACCATCAATGTGCTCAAAGTTAGTGCTTTCACAGAAGAGCTTTGCTGAATCTTGTGGCAGCCGTGTAAAGCGCTGTCTGGGCTTGTTGGCCGCGTCTCTTCTACCAACGCGATGCAGTAAGCAGAAGGGATGTTCACCTGTATCTCTGCCGCGGTGTGGTGCTCAGTTGTTTAGGTTGAACCGCTGGTGCAGGAGGGTTTGCACATGGGTGCTGGGCTGTGGTTGTACTGGCTGAGGCTCAACTCTTATTCCCTTCTGCTGTGATGGTCAGAAACTCCCGCAGATGTGTAAGGCAGGCAACAGGGAGCAGTAGCTGTTGCAGCAATATTTACCAGCACTTGTCTGTCAAAGCTCTTTTGAGACTATTTTCATAGAATCATAGAACATCTCAAGTTGGAAGGGACCCATAAGGATCATCAAGTCCTACTCCCAAGAGGGAGACGTTCATCTTTGGTTGAAGACGTTCATCTTTGGTTGACTCACTGGAAGTCCTGGAAGGAACTGGTGTGAGTGCCAGACTTAGGATTGCAGAGTTCTTGGTGGCCAGCACATACATAAAGCCACAGTTCAAGGTTTTGTGTCTCTCCCAGCCCTGCTCCCGCCCCTCATCTGCAAAGGGAGAAATGTGCGTTTGGTGCAGGTGTTGGAGTGAGGCTTCACTGGCTCCGTCCTGCTGCTGTTTTTTGCTTCGTTGGTTTTTAACCAACGTGTGCGGAATGCACAATCAGCATCTTGGAGAAGCAGCGGTAGGAAAGAGGAAGCTCACGCAGAATATAAATAGCCAAATTTTAAAATGTACCAGTGTAGCAGCTCGCCTGGCTCTTGGCATGAGCCTGGCTGAAGGCTGCTGGGAAGCTGCGTACTTCGTGTGTGGTTTACAAAGGGGGAACTTTGGGGGATATCACACAAGTCAGCAAGACAAAAAATGAATGAATCTTACAGTCTTGAATATAGGAAGGAAATGAAATTTGCTTCTACGCATATCAAAATTGGGTGTATCTTCTGCACGTGACACGAAATGCAGAGTGGAAGCTTTCCCCTGCCCAGTTACGGCAATACTTTCCACTGTAGTTGCACAGAGGCTGCCCATGATTCATGGGTTGATCCTGGGACGTTTTGTCTTCCCATATGATTTGGTTTCTTTATTAATTTAATTGCATCTCAACAAGCATCTGATTTTTCTTGATATTTGTGTCTGGCCAGCTGCCCAGCCAAATCTCTTTTCTGAGTTGGACTGTACAGGAGTCTGGTCCTGCTGGACCCAGAGCTTTCCTCCAGTCCAAAGGCAGCATAACTGGAAGATACGCAGGGTGGGGCTGATCTGCAGGTTGGGTGATAAAGACTGGGAGAGAGCCCGGGAGAGCTGATGTGAAGCACCGTTGGTAGTGGTCCCCCTTCTCTGTCACTGCCCCTTGGGCAGTGTGGGCTTGCGCACCCAGGAGGCATCTACTGCTGTTGCTTCTGGAGGACGGCACGTAGCTGTGGGCACCAGGGTCTGATGGTCTCCGTGGACAAACTGGGAAGAGTTCCTACAGCTTTTCTTTCTTTTTGTTGGAAACAGCATCTATAGGTGGAAGAAGGACAACTTGGCTGACTCAGGATCGGGTTAGGTAGCATCGCTGTAGGTGGCTGATCTAGAGCGGACGCGAGGCTTTAGCAGTGCTGGCAGCTCTCTCCCAAGGTTGTGCTGGTGCCCCCAATTCCCAGCTAAGGCGTCTCTGCTTGTGGGGTCGGGGGTGACTCACCTGGCGTAGGAGCACCTCGCTCCTGTGAGGTGATGGCGGAGAGATGGAGAGGTGATGGGGGAGAAGCCCAACTCTCTCGGCTGCAGGTGCCTTTAGCTCTGTACCAGTTCACCTTCCCCTCGCTGACGTGTTTGAACGGCTTCGTCTTCCCTGCACCGGGGCCAATGTCATGGGTGGCCGCTCTGGCGGGGCTCCCAGCGCAGACGTGACATGGGGCCGCAGAGGAGCAGGGACTTGGGGTGGGCTCAGGGGCTTGTTCATGCCCCTGTCGGTGTTCAGGCCGGGTGGTGCCAACCGTCGGGGCTCAGGGCTGCCAGCCTGCCAGTGCCTGGGCCAGCTAAGCCTGGGGGGCAGCTGGGCTCAGACCTGCAGTACCCCCAGCAGCCAGCCTCATCAGCCTGGGGGATTTATCGAGGCAGGAGGGAGATGTATTTTCATGTCACGCTGTCTAGGAAGGCGCAGGGCACGCCATGCTGGTGAGTGAGTGCCTTTTGCATTCTTTAAATTCAGAGAATTTCAATACTTGAACATAAATTTATGCCATAAGTTATCCCAGAGCATAGAACAAGAGAGGGGGACGCAGGTGTCCAGAAGGACATCTGTCTGTCCGCTGCCTTGTGTGGGTGCTGTCAGGGTTGGTCTGGAAGCCAGTGAATCCTGGGAAAGACTTCTAATGTTCACAGCACAGCCGAAGTTAGGAGCCTCTCAACCCCTCATGCTTCAGCAAACCAAACCTCTTGATAATCTGGCATGAAGTGAGAAGAGCAGGTT
>NW_008824587.1:2785884-2791431 GCF_000699105.1 Pygoscelis adeliae
AGTGAGGAAGAAGTCCAGTAACCCTGCCCAGGGGGATTCTCTGTCCTATTCATTACAACCATGAATGAGAGGCTTTTAAAAGTTTTCCCCTTACTCTCTGAGCTGGCTGTGGTTCCCTGCCTTAATTCCTTGCTAATAACAAGCACTTGACTTGAGCAGGGTGTGATAACAGCGCAGTGACTGCTGCTGTGATGGTGACGATAACGGATAGTGGTTAAAGAGCGTGTTAGGTGCACATTCAATACGTCAGCTCAGGGTTGTGTTCAGCGCTTTCTGCTCAGTGTCTCTCGCGATGTGCAGCATCATCTGAAGCCGGGGCCCTGGGTACGGCTGTTCTCACATTCGCGAGGAGGGGTTTGGGAGGAGGACTTTTCGCAGGGAGCAGTGGCGCTCCCGGGGCTCCATCCTGGGTTGCCTCACGGCAGCTTCCAGCTTCTTCCCTGGCGAGCCCTGCATTGTTGTCATTGCTCAGGGTTTTTTTGTGCTCCTGAGAGGCAGATAGCAGGGAAAGCCGTGGGCTGGCTCTGGCCCCTGGCTGGCAGTGTGATATGCAAGGGCGACTTGCCCCCGCGCCCCTGCACCCCAGCGCGCGGTCACCTCCCCCTGCTAACCGGCTTACTGCTTTTGGGCATTTTCCCCATCTGCTGAGCAGTGGGTTTTGCTGCGTGTTACACTGTGTCCCGCCATTTGGCGTGGGGGATGGAGGGCGGGGGAGATCCCTGCAGTGGTTAAAAGGATCTGGATAAATCCTCTTAAGAGAGGCACTGACTCAGCAGAGCGTGGTGAGAGAGGAGGAGGAGGAGGAGGAGGGGAGAACCAAATTATCCTTGTGGGGCTGGAGCCGCAGCGGAGCCCTGTGCTGGCACGTGGGGCTGGGGGAGCTGGGGCAGGCGCATGCCTGGGGACCTGCCCCAAGAAGCATCCCCTCTTTCCTCACCAAATTTTAGGTGGTGTCCATCTCCCCAGAGCAGAAACGTGAGCTTCACGGCTGGGTCGGGCTGTTGCCCGGAGGTGCCTGTCCCCAGGGGTGCAGGGACCTGTCCTGGCTGTGCCCGAGCCGCTCCGTGGAGTTTCCCCCCAGCTTTGCGCTCCCCCCTTGGATTTCTGCCTCGTGTGCGTGGCCAGTGCTGCCGAAGCTTGCAGGCGGCTTGGTTGCACGGTTATTATTTATTACCGAAGGTGCGCCGAGGTGCTCAGTTCCTGCAGGGGCAGATTACTGAGACTGTGGTCAGACCGGGTGGCAGTGTCACCTTACGGGAAAGGCAAAGGCTTGGGGAGGGGGGAAGCAGCCGGAGCTGAGTACGGGGATGTGCTGCCACCTGCCCCCCTCGCTGCCTGGTGAGGGGTCCCCGCTCTGCCCGGCGCCCAGCGCTGGTGCAGCCTGGGTTTTCCAGGAGGGCTGAGATGCAGAGGCAGGGGACATGGAGCAGACCGAGAGCAGCTTCCCGAAGTCCTGGCTCTGCCTGTGTGGGGGCTCAGGTGGGCCCTGGGTTAAGCTGGCCAAAAAGATTGGTGTCGCCTGGTTTGCATTTCTGAGTAGGCGAGGGAGACTCTTGCTGCCTGCCGGCTGTTGCCTTTGGCTTGCCAGGGTGCCTCGTACAAGCCTGCAAGAGCATCTCTGCCACGGTTTACTCTCCGTATCTCATGGTGTATCTTGTCCTCCCGTGCAGAGCTCCACACAGGAGATCGGGGAAGAGCTGGAGGATGGTGTGATCTACAGCATATCGCTCCGGAAAGTGCAGCTCCATCACACGGCCAACAAAGGGCAGCGATGGCTGGGGGTAAGCTGGGGGCTCCGCCAGCCTTCTGCCACGGGGTGTTTACAGATGTTTCCCCGCCAGAGACACGGTGACCCAATGTCAGGGCTTGGCAGGGTCGATACCAGCCCATGTCTTGCCTTCTTCTTGCTCCCCCATACACTCCTGTCCTGGGGCGTCCTTCCAAGCCTTATCTGGGAATCATGTATTTATTTGGGAGCGGGGGCATGGGAGCACCTGCTGGCCTCTGCCCTGTGGGAGGGGGCACGGGGGAAACAATCTGAAGCCCCATTTTGCAAAATAGGGCAACTCTGATTTGCATCTAGTTTTCAGCAACCTTGAGGCCGTTCCTGGGATTTCCCAAATGCTCAAGTCTCCTCAGCTGGGTTGCTGGTATTTGGTGTCTGAGGAGACCCGGCTTCCCTTTCTCCAGGCCTGTCATGAGAGCCCCAGGCGCTGTAGGGGGTCCGTGGTCCCAGCCTAGACCCAAAAGTGGCTTGTGAAGCTGGTGGGGACCTCATTGTGCTTGAACATGTCTGTCTTCATCCAGCCCACTGACTTCTGCTCTTGTCCCGGCAGTTTGAGAATGAGTCAGCCTTAAACCTCTACGAGACATGTAAGGTGCGGACGATAAAAGCTGGGACCTTGGAGAAGCTGGTGGAGTACCTGGTCTCAGCCTTCAAAGGCAATGACTCCACCTACGTCACCATCTTCCTGTGCACTTACCGGGCCTTCGCCACCACCAAACAAGTGCTGGACCTGCTGCTTAACAGGTGAGGCTGCCCTGAGCCCCAAAAGGCAGCTGGGGGTGGCCGGTGTCTGAGCCCCCTTGGCCAGGAGAGCCCCAACATCTTCTGCTGCCATGCCTTGGAGGGCTGATGGGCTTTTCCCAACCCCATCAGCATGAAAGTTTTGGGGCAGGGCAGGGAGGACACAACTTCCCAGTGAGCTGGAGCCCTTCCAGCTGGTACCCTGCTGCGAGGTGGCCAGTCCTGGCTGCTTCCCTCTTCCCATAATACAGGGGCTGTGGCAGACTGGGGGGAGCAGGACAGTGCATAAGAGGTTCATCCCAACCCCCTGGCAGAGCTGGGGGTGATGTGGAGGGAGAAGAGGCAGTGCTGAGACCCAGCTGAGTCCAGGATGCTCACTGCCTCCTCGCTGTGCCCCACCAGGTATGGCAAACTCCACGTGCAGGCGAATGGGGACCATGCCAGGCACGCTGTGGACGAGAGGATGGAGCTGAAGAAGTAAGTCTGACTGCGCTGTGGGTGAACAAGATGGGTGGCTCTTTGGTTCTCGTACAAAGGCATGTGTTGTCCCAGGGGTGCTCCTGGTGCCTGGGGCTCGTGGGGCTGCACACGGGTTTCTCCTGGTACCTGATTCTCACGCAGGCTTGCCTGTGCTTCCCCCCTTGCCACAGCACCATCTCCTCCATCCTGGGCGCTTGGCTGGACCAGTACTCGGAGGACTTCCGCAAGCCCCCAGACTTCGCCTGCCTCAAGCAGCTCATCTCCTACGTGTGCCACAACATCCCTGGCTCGGACCTGGAGCGCCGAGCCCGCATCCTCCTGGCCCAGTTCCAGCAGCAAGAGCAGAGCGAGTCCGAGGTGGAAGGTGGGGTCCTTTCCCTGCTTGCGGGGGGTCATTTGGGGCTGCAGGTGGAGAGAGTGCTACTGGTTGGCATTGAGGGTCTCCAAAACCTCAGGTCTTGCCACATGGCTGAACCCCCATAAATCCTGCCTGCGTTAATGTGGAGGTACACCAGGAAGCTAATCCAACTGCACCAGAAGTGGGATTTCTAACTGGATTAGTTAATCTGCCTTTAATTCTCTGCAGACACTTGCGTCCAGGTTTAAAATGACTATCCTTTTATCTGAGCCTCGTTTCTCGAGGTGTGAAGCCAGATGGGAATTAAGAGCCCGGGAGGTGGGATGTGGGTGTCTGCAGGAGGCTGGCGTGGGTCGGCGTGGTCCCTGGCTTGCAGCAGCACTGCGGTGCTCAGCTTCACGCCGTCTCTCACAGCTGTGGACCATGGTGGCTGCACCTTCCAGCTGGTGGAGGAGAACGGGGTCGGGGATGGGAAGCCGGATTTCCTCTCCTTCTCCCCAGAGATGGTGGCAGAACAGTTCACGCTGATGGATGCTGTGAGTATTCATTCGACAGCCGGGTTGACGGTGCTCTGCCCGTCTGCTACCTGCTGCTCTGGGGACAGGCCTGTCTTTTCCCTTCCGCCTTTTCCTCCTGGCCTGTTCCCTTGCCAGGGACCCCAAAGAGACCTGTCTCCATCCCTTTATCTTCCAGGAGCTGTTTAAGAAAGTGGTGCCTTACCACTGCCTGGGCTGCATCTGGTCCCAGCGAGACAAGAAGGGCAAAGAGCACCTGGCGCCCACCATCCGTGCCACCGTCTCGCAGTTCAACAGCGTGGCCAACTGTGTCATTGCCACATGTCTTGGAGACCGCTCCCTGAAGCCGCAGCAGAGGGCTAAAGTGGTGGAGCGGTGGATCGAAGTGGCTCGGGTAGGACAGCTCGCCATCCCGCTCCCCTCCCACCTCGACCCAAGGGCTGAGGTTTTGCTGTGTGCGAATCCCAGCAGATCCCTGGGCTTTCTTTAACGCTGAGTCCTGCCATCTCCTTGTCTGCCCCCAGGAGTGCCGCATCCTGAAGAACTTCTCCTCCCTCCGAGCCATCCTCTCGGCTCTGCAGTGCAACGCCGTTCACCGGCTGAAGAAGACCTGGGACGAGGTCCTACGGTAAGCAGCGCCTGCCAGGCTCCTGCGGCTGCGGGGAGGTTTCAAGGGGGAGGTTGTGCTGTGGCTGTGGCCCTTGAATGTGTAGATGAGATCATCTCAGCTCCAGCATTGCCTCTTGGAGTGTGCCCAAAACCCAGGGACCAGCGTAAGGTGCCAGGGACCTAAGGAGGGTGAGGAAATAAAAGCACCATCGCCTCCTCCTCCTTTCCCTGTGAAACACCCTGGAATAGTCCCCAAACAGCAAGGCCCTGCTAGAGCTGTGAGCGTTGCCGGGGGTCCTTTGGGTGAGCAGAAGAGAGCCCAAGGAGGAAACCCCAGGGTGGCACCATTGCTGACTTCCCCCCGTGTTTCTCCCCGAGCAGGGAGAGCTTCCGCACTTTCCACGAGCTCTCCGAGATCTTCTCCGACGAGAACAATCACTCACTGAGCCGGGAGCTTCTCATCAAGGTATGGGAAGCGGCACCCTGTCTCTGGCAGGGAGCTCGGGCTGATGCTGGCAGAAGTTTCCACGGTATTCCAGACACCAGGCTAAAGCCCTGGCAGCGCTGCCGGGCTTGCAGGCACGGATGCAGGCAGGGCCTGCTGAGCGAGGAGCAGGCAGGGGTTTCGGACCAGGCTGGGCTTTCTGCTTCTCCACCCAAAAGTCGTCATTGCCTGAAGCTTGCAGAGCAATTCAGCAAGCAGAGATAAGCAGTGGGATAGGAACCAGTGCACCAGGTGACGGCTTCTCCCCAGAGGCAGCTGCATTTTAACAGCCCGGTGCAAAGTCCTCTTGATTTCGGGTGGGGTTTTAGGATTCATGAAAAGCTGCAGCAAAAATGTCCTTCTTCCCTGTGGAGCCTCTCCGCAGCTTCCCAGCCTAGCTCCGGTTCGGGGGCTGAGAGGACACAAAATGCAAAAGGGAACAAAACATCCCATTGAGGAGCTATTTATACAGAGCTGGAAATGGGAGCAGCAGTTCCTATTCACTAAGCCTCTCCTCCCTGTGAGCCATGAAAAAGCTCAGCTGTGATTTCCCCCTCTTTCCCTCATCCCTCTT
>NW_008824587.1:2791533-2793023 GCF_000699105.1 Pygoscelis adeliae
TCCCTTTACAAGGGAAGTTGTACCAATTAAAGTAGGGGTGAATTTTAGCTGATCTATTAGTGCAGTTTCCCATCCGTGCTGATGCCTGCCTCTCCCCCGCCATCCAGGAGGGCACGTCCAAGTTCGCCACCTTGGAGATCAACCCAAAGAGGGCTCAGAAGCGGCAGCAGCAGCAGCGAGAGATGGTGAGTCTGGCACGGCCGCCCCCGTGCCCCCTCCCCGGCGGCTGCCCGGGCTGGTCCCGGCTCTCTGCTGATCCCGCTGTCCCTTGCTGTCCCCACAGGGCGTGATGCAGGGCACCATTCCCTACCTTGGCACCTTCCTCACGGACCTGGTGATGCTCGACACCGCCATGAAGGATTTCCTGGACGTATGTACCTCCATCTCTATCCTCTCCTTCCTCCGCACAGCCGCCCCAGAGCGTGGGCTGATAAATGGCGGGCGGGTCCCCCCTGCGTCCTGTGTTGGACACTGCACCCTGTGCATTCTATATTGGACACTGCACCCTGTGCATTCTATATTGGACACTGCACCCTGTGCATCCACCTCTGGCAGCCCGTGGAAATGGGTCGCCCTCGCGCTGCCCCTGGGCAGGGATGCCCACACTGCAGTGGCAGCAAGCCGGGGGGGCAGGGAGGGGTGGGAGCAATATTTTTTCTGACATTCGGCTCCTTTTTTTCCAGGGCGGGCTGATCAACTTTGAGAAGAGAAGGAAGGTGAGGGCTTTGCCCTGGCATCAGCACAGCGGGGTGGAGGGAGGAGGCTGGCTTGGTGCAAGCCCAGGCTGTGCCAGGCACTTTGGGGTTGATCCCCCTCCTTTTTTGCTCTCATGTTCTTCATTTTTGGGGAGGGGGATTCTGGTCCTTTGTATTTGTCTCTGTGTGTGGGGCTGGGCTGTTGGTGAAGTAGGCTGGGGCTGGCAAACAGATCCGGTCTCACGGCCTCTGTTTGCTCTAGGAGTTTGAAGTCATCGCCCAGATCAAGCTGCTTCAGTCAGCCTGCAACAACTACAGCTTCACGCAGGAGGACCAGTTCGTGGACTGGTTCCACAGCCTGGAGCGGCTCAGCGAGGCCGAGAGGTGAGCGTGAGTGGGGTCCGGGGCCGTGCTGTCGCCGGTGCATCGGCACGTCCCACCGCCCGTCTCCAGCTGCCCCGAGATCCACTCCCTGCTCTGCCTCCCCCACCCTGCCGGCACGGTGCTCGCCGCGGCTGCGGCAGCACAGAGAGCTCAAACCCTCATCTCTCCCCTCCCAGCTATGGGCTGTCGTGCGAGATTGAGCCGCTGTCGGAGTCAGCCAGCAACACTTTGAAGGCAAAGAAAAACACGGGCATCATCAAGCGATGGAGCGAGTGAGTCTGCTCGTCCCCGGTGGAGGGGAGGGTGGAGGTGGGGGCCAGCACAGGGTGACTCTGGCTGAGGCTTGCAGGGCACCGGGCGGGGGTGGCCGCTGTCCTGCCAGCCAAATGCGCCCTCGCTCTGCTCAATTCT
>NW_008824587.1:2793416-2798003 GCF_000699105.1 Pygoscelis adeliae
GGGAGCCCCCGCCCCGCTGCTGCTCCAGCAGCGTGGCGGGGCTCTTGCGCCTCCAGCAGCTGTAGTCGTGTCGGTCCCCCATTGTCACAGGTCAGTGAGATCCCTCTGGCCTCCCTTCCCCAGCGCTGGTACGCCCCGTCTGTGGCCGATGGAGAAGCTAAAACCACTGTGTCCTCCGCATCCCCTCTCCTCCCTGCCCTCCAGTTCTGGGAATCCACCTCCCTCTCCTCCCTGGACACATCGGGCATCGGCTCAGGCTCCAGCAGTGCCTCGTCCTCTTCCGTCTCCTCTACGCCGGTGACAGCCTCCCGCACCCACAAGCGTTCGGTCTCCGGCATCTCCAGCTACTCCTCCCTCTCGCTGCCCCTGTACAACCAGCAGGTCGACGACTGCTGCATCATCCGCGTCAGCCTGGCTGTGGACAACGGCAACATGTACAAGAGCATTCTGGTTAGTACAGGGCACCCGCGGTGACGCCGAGGAGGGGTGGCTCGCCCCGCTCGGATGCAGGCATGGCCCGTTTGGGGAGGAGGCGGTGGTGGGAGGCTTTGCAGCATTTTGCACCCCCTGGGTTAATAACACTCTGCGCTCACAGGTGACGAGCCAGGATAAGACCCCAGTCGTTATTCGCAAAGCCATGGCCAAACACAACTTGGATGGGGACCGGCCTGAAGACTATGAGCTCGTTCAGATCATCTGGGAGGAGAGAGGTGTGTGCTGGGGTGTGTGGGGCTTTCCTGGGGGCTGTGTCCCCGGCCGGCCACACAGCCCTGCAGCCTGGGCAGCATCAGGTCGGAGCTGGGCTGGGAGGGGTCTTGACAGCAAGAGGGGTCCCAGCACCCGGGGACAACTCTTAGCCCCACTCTGGACCCCTTTCAGGGAAAGGGTGCCTGACTGACCCCCATTCTTGGTCACTTCCAGAGCTGAAGATCCCCGACAACGCCAACGTCTTCTACGCCATGAACTCTGCCGCAAACTACGACTTTGTGCTCAAGAAGCGGGGCTTCTCCAAGGGGGTGAAGATCAAGCACGGCTCCAGCTCCACCCTGCCCAGGATGAAGCAGAAAGGCCTGAAGATTGCCAAAGGCATCTTCTAGCCTCAGCCCCACTGCCACCCATCACCGACGGGGCCTTGGGGGCAGGCTGCTCCGAGCTCGGCTGCGGTCAGTCCTTGTGCCGCCTGGCACGGCGAGAGGAGCGACCCTCGCCCACGGGGGACAGCCGTGCATCTCCCTCCCGCACTGAGAGCTGGGGTGCTTTGGCAACCGGTGTCGGCCTCCGCCTCTCTCTGCACAAGCTCCCGTTTCAATCAGGTCTTTTTTTCTACACAGGAAGGCAGCGGGGGGATATCTCTATTTTCTTTTTCTTTTTTTTTTTTTTTTTAATTCCCTCAACGGTGCGACACTAGTCCAGCTGCCGGCCAGCCCAGAGCTGGAGCCCGCCTCTGCCGTAGGTGCCTTGTGTCCAAGCAAGCCGGGGAGCGGTGACTCGCAGAGGGGCCGTTTGCAAGGAGCAGAGCGTGAGCCATCATCCTGGGGCTGCAAAGCCTCCCACACGGTGGGGTACTCTCCTTCCTGGCTTTCCTGGCGTTGTTTTACCTCCACGTCCTTCCTCCCCAGGATGACTGGCATCGCCACCGCCACGCATCTCTGCCTGTCCTTCCCCTGGGGAGATGCTGCGGACGCCCCAGGCTGGGAGGCGAGCTGGAGAGGATGCAGCCCCGCACCGGTGCTCGGAGCCCCGTGGAGGAGGGCTGTGTCTGTGCCGTGATGGAGCGAGCACCTCGTGCTCTTGAAGACTGGAAGCTTGCGCGGTCTCACTCCTCTCCCCGATCCAGCACGTCCTCCAGCTGGACTGCATTCAAACTTGCACCAAAGATCAAACGCCAGTGTCTCTTCTACCGGCAGGGGAAGCTTTGCGCTGTGCCCCCAGCGCTGCCAGCCTAACGAGGAGGAGGAAAGTGAATTTCTGTCTGAACTTGTGTAAATAGAGACCTTGGGTCTGCGAGGAGCCAGAGAGCTCAGGGTGCTCTGGGTGCCCCGGCTGCCACCGCCTGACCCGCACGCAGAAAGTGCCACTCACCTTGGGCTTTAACTGGACTTTTCAAACGCTGACCATGGGAGAAGCAGCAATGAGACTTTTTTTGTATAAAACAAAAAAGTTTACTGATTTTTTTTTTTCAATATTTATTGGTTGTAAATAGAAGAGACGAACTTGTACATTTTACTAATCCAGCCTCCCCCTGCCCTGCAGCCCAGTCCCTCTCTTCTCTCCACCTCCCCACCCTGGTATTTAAGGCTGCTGGGAGGGACGTCGGCAGCAGCAGTGTTGCTGTGCCGTCTTCACGGGGTGCAGACTGCACCGGCCACCCCCTCCCTTCTTTCTCTACCACTAGTCGCTCGAGCAGGGGCAGAGATGCTTGTTTTAATCACTGTTGGAAACACTAACCGAAGGGGGACCTTTTTTCGCTCCTGGCTCCATCTCTTTCTTTAAGCGCTTCCTTCCAGCACATCTTTTCCGTTTCCCGTCTGCCCGTGCTGCCGGGCGGGTGCAGCGCCTTCCCCGGCTCCAGGAGAGGGGCCTGGGGATGCAGCCACGCTCGGGGGGCCGGTGGCAGGAGCTGGGCTGCGGGCCCCTGGCACCAGGTGGGGAAGAGGCTGCTTGGGTGTGAGCGTGGCCGGCACTGAGCCCTGCCGGCCCCGTGGTCCCCTCGGGTGGCATTGCCCATCGCTGCACATGATGAGAGCTCCTGGCTCCCTGACGCAGGGGCAGCCTCCTGCCTCCCAGCCTGCCCAGAGCCTGGCTCCTGCCCTCGGGCATCAACACCCCCGAGGCAACCATAAGCTCCGTGCCAAAAAGCTCAAACCCAACACGGGGCCATGCTGGCCCCTGCCATCCCCCTCCCCTCCCACCAGCGTCCCCCAGCAGCCCAGCGTCACCGGAGGGACTGGCTGTACCATATGTATTTTGTACCACTTCAATGAAGGAGCACACTGCCTGGTGTGACTTGTACACAGCAATGTAATTAGTCTTTGCAATAAAATACTGATGCTCAAATGTCTCTGCCCCAAGGTGGGGGTTCTCCTGTCCTCCTTCCCCAAAATGCTGGCACGTTCCTGGAGAAAAAGGAATGGACCTGCCTGCGGAGGCGGCGGCACTCACACCTGTCGTTCGGACCTTACGTTAACTCTGCTGAGCTGAGCTTTGTTTTGTGCTTGAATTAAGATAGGGGCTTGTTGTTTTGAGGGACCGGCGCCCGATTTTCAAATGAACCCTATTCATTTGAACCTGCGAGTTTTTGGGACTGGTGCATTTTCCAGTTGCATAAATGTGACGTCGGACTTACTGGTTTTACTCCTTTTGCTAGAAGCAATGGCTTTAAGAGCAAATGCAATGGTTGGGCCTTGTGGTGTGGAGACAGTGGTCTGCCTTGGTTGGAGGCATCGTTCCTTTGGCGCTCAAGGGCTCGTTTCCTAGCGTGGCCAGCATGTTTATTTTCTATTTTACAATTGCACATACTTGGATGGTGTGGTGATTCCGAGTGTGGGTATTAAAGATGCAGCTGCACTATCCAGAATTCCTCTGTGCCTTCGGCTACGTAGATACTAGTTTAAAGCCTGATCTTTTGGAAGTGAAAGGATCGTATTGTACAGACAGGGCTGGTAACGTCATTACCTGCTCAGGCAGAATTAGACATCCAAATCACTGCAGTCTTCCCAGACAGAGGAATTTTGAAAACGGCTGGGAAGTAACTGAACTCTGGCACAAGTGATTTCTGGCTGCTTTGGCCTTGGGCCTCCCGTTGATAGAAAGCTTGGCTTCAGGGGTTTTTCCTAGCATTTCTAAGAGTGTTTATTCTTGGTGCCTGCTAATACCCGAGCACATGTTCTTACCTGGCAGCGGTATGTCCACCGCATGTCTCCTTTTTTCTCAGTTCCCTGTTGCATTGCATTGAGATGGGTAAGTCTGTGGCACAGCCCCTCGTGCCTCTGGATACCCACGTTGCCAGGACCTTACCCTGGCTGGAGGTGCCCCCAGACAGACACCCCCCCCACTTATAAAGTCTTAAATCCGTAAGAAATGCCTTTGTACTTACAGTTGCAGCCCGTGCTGCCCCGAGGTAGGAGCACAAGGCAAAGCCCAGGATCTCCCAGTGAGCCATGGTGAGTGCACACCTGAGGAGCCAGTCCCCAAATGCAGATTCTGGGTATATATACACATACATACGTATGTATCCAGGAGCACACCTACGTATCACTGTGTGAGAGCCCTGCAGATGTTGCTTTTGTGGTCCAGAGGCCAAACCTAAGGAAGTATCTCCATCTAACAAAACTCCAGAGAACATGAAAAATGCTGAAGCCTTGAGAAGCCTCACACAAGCACAGGAGGCTGAAATCATATTAAACCATGCGTTAGAGCATATTATCGGCAACTAATGAGAAACCTTGCACTCGTAACACACTGGGGAATGCACAACACTCGGAAAATGCCAGCAGATCCTTAATTTCTGTGACTGGGTGGTAACAAGGCAGCCAGCAATGGCAGACTAATGAGTGGCCAGCCTCTGTGGACCTGAAGCTCTGCCCC
>NW_008824587.1:2798425-2805313 GCF_000699105.1 Pygoscelis adeliae
CAGCAGGCAGAGCAGTCAGTGCAGACAGGTCATCGGCATCTTACTGCAAGTTCTGCTTCCCCACATCCTGGGCATGGTGGCTGAACCCTCAGCACTTGAGGAACAAGAGCAGAGACGATTCTGTCCAACGGCAGACAGACTGCTTGCCGAGTTCAAACGTAGTCCAGAATTTCTGTCTCCATTTCATTTTCACTCCCATCAGAAGGCTTGAAGTCCTCTTCCTCCTCCTCTTCATCATCCTCATCCTCTCCAGACTCATATGCCAGCTGCTCTTTGCCATCTTCACTGCTTGTTGTACTTGAGAAAAGAGCTTAATTGGGAAGACAGACAGACAGACACTGTGATGCCTCCCTCAGTGAACCCTGGGGGCATTTGCAGTAGAGTTCATAAAACCAGTGAGAGGAAGGCAGAGCCAGAGGGGCACAGCTAATGTTGCACATAATAGAATTTGATCGAGCCCAAAGCAATCTGTGTTCATACTCCAGGAACGCTGGCAGAACAGCAGCAGATCTGCAGTGCTGTGCCTCCTCTCCTAGCAGATTCTGACCTAATTCACTGGGATACTCCTTTGGCCCAGCATCATGCAAAAACAATTCCCTCACTTCTTGTTCAATTAATAACATCAATAAAAAGCAAAATACCAGCAACAGATACATCAGTAAGAATAAGATCTTGATTATCACTGGGCAAAGACTTTTAAAACCTGAAGGCCATGATACTGGGAAGATGAAACAGAAAAGCTTTACTCCCAGCCATTCCTAATCCCAACCCACGTTCACACTGCACGACAGCCTCAGCTCACACACTGTAATGCGCTAGAGCACAAAGAACACCAGATGTAACACAAAGGAGGAGGCAAATACAGGAATGCTACTGCCCCAGTGCTGACTCCAACATCCTTATTCAGCCCACAACGTCTCAACACCATCAGGAAGGTAGTAATACACTGTAGTAGTAGGCAGCAAGGTAGTAATATACGTTGATGTTCATCAGAATCCTTACCAGGTCTTGTAGATCTGATTATCTGCTTTATCATCAGAGACATGGTATCTCGCAGATCATCACTAGTCTTTGGAAGGCACCACCCATCCCGCTCTGTGCATTCTGTCTCTGTGCCATCATTCCGACGGATGATTTTCTGTAGGCTAAACAGCAGCAAAAGGGAAGGAAACGTTAGCCTTCTACATTCGGATGTAGGCTTCAAATGAGACAGACTATGGCTTACTTCTATTTTACTTCATTGAGTTGGACTAGCATATTTGGCTATTCACGTAATTGTCATTTGGGAAAGGAAGTTCATGTGTGCAAAGCCTGTTCTATTTTTATTCAGAAGCTAAACACCTCAAGTTTCTAGTCAAGGAGAGAGAGGGGAACGGGCTGGATATAAACGATAGGCTTTGAAATCTAGCTCTAACAGAAGACTCGGCTGCCAGTGTGTAATACCTTTCCACATTCAAGTCACAGAGCTGGTAGAACATCTGCCGATAAGGGGGTAAGGCTCCTTCTCGGAAAATGTAGATGGATTCCTAAGAGGAGGAAAGAAGGAAAGGATTAATGTGCATTTTATGGTGTAACAGGACAACTCTGGCATAACTGAAAAGTACTTCCGATGGGCTGATTCAAGAACAAGGCACTTCCTGCACAAATCAGTTCCCAGGCATAGGTCTGCATATGGCAAAAGATAAAGCTGAATGAGGAACGCAGCAAAATTTCACTGCGGCCACAGTCACAACAGCACAGTTGTGCAGAGACCACACTTCATCTCTTCAAACTGCAGGTCTGTCTGCAGCCTGTTACCGCATAACAGTGGACCATAACAGTGGACCATAACAGTGGACCATAACAGTGGACCATAACAGTGGACCATAACAGTGGACCATAACAGTGGACCATAACAGTGGACCATAAGCTTCATTCTAGCAAAAAGGGAAGAATAAAAGACCCCTGTTTAAGTATTTATTTTGCCCTGCTGGATTTTGCAGGACGACCTGATAAACACATGGTGATTTTTTGCACTTCGCTGCCCATAAAGTTCCAATTTTATCAACTGAAACAAAACGCTCATCACATCTAAGACTAGGGCTGAGAGTACCAATCCCATCTTGCAGCATGTAAGAAATACATTCAGCGGACAGCAGGTGAAGTTCTGTAGTGACATGTACAACTAGCAGCTTCCCAGGTAAGCCTGAGGACATCAGCTCGCTCACAACTGTGAGTGGGATAACACCCCTTTGGAGGGAAATGGGAAACTCCCCTTTTTCACTAAGCTATTTCAAGATTCTGGTAAAAGAGAGTAATGCTCACCTTCAGTTTGTACCTGCTGGAGGCAGGCTTTTTTGCACCCGATGCACCGGACGTACCAAGCCCCTGTTTCAGATCATGTACACTGACTGTATGACTTACTGAAAGACAAAAAAAAAAGAGAGTCCTAATTAGGGGCATCTTTCACTCTGTGGCATTGTACTGTCACTTCTCTGTGTTGATTCAACTCTGCTGGTCAGCAAAAGCCAGCCCAAGCCAGCAGCTGAGCATGTGTTGCTCATTCTTCAGAGACATGACTGGACAGTCACAGGAAAGGTGGTGAGTTTGGCGGCTTTTTCCACAGCGCATCTGTTCGTAATTTTAACCTTTTCTACCATCCCTCGACAAAGAAAAGAGAACAACTCTCCCCTTACTCTGCACCATCACTGAACAGAAATGAATGCTGAATTCCCCCAGTGGTGCTTGCAGAACTCCCTCCTGTCTGCTAATAGATACTGGCTCAGCCAGACGTGCATCCGGGTCTCTCACACCACTTCCCAGCAGGAGACTCTTCTACTGGCTTTAACAGCAGCACCGTATTACAACCAGAAATAAAGCTCCAATTTTGGCTCAGCTGGAACACGGGAAGACCCTTCACTACCTGTGGCTAGGATGGGGTAAACAAAGAAACAGAAGAGCCAGACAGCCCTTCTGCTGGCACCGCGTACCTGGCTTCTTGACAGTGATGGGCAGACTGTAGTTATACGTGCTGCGTTTTGCTTTCACAGGCATATCGTTAGGGGCATAACCTAGAGGTGAAAAAAGAAAACCAATAATGAACGGAGGGCAAGCACCCTGCAGAATATCCCTAGCTCAGTAACAGAAGCGCTGGACGGGTGTGGAAAGGGCAGGGCGGTCTTCGGGATATGCTGACTTCAGCAAGGTGGGGAGGGGAGAGCTGTCAGACCAACAAAACCCTTTAACCTGGAAAGAGGGGGAGATGTGATCTGATGGTAATGACTGGGTGCCAGCTCTGTCATGGACTTATTAGATGACGTCAGAAAGTCCTTTCCCTCAACTTGCCCTCTGCAAAATCAGAGCACGGGAACCCTACGTCCCAAGGTCTGAGACCTAGCGTCCTGCACAAGATGTACAGAACAAGGAATACCCAGGTGATGCTCCCTTGCTCTGCCTCCTAGCAGCCTCACAAGATGTTGAGGTCGTTGAGGAAAAGCTACTATGTAAGTAACAGAATCTACTGCTCGGTGCCTCCCCTGAGCGAGAGGGAAGATGGTCTGCTACCTGAGCTTTGAACACAGGGAGGAGGAACGTCAGCCAGCTGTCCATTGGGTTTGGAATATGCCGAATGAGGAAAGACACATTGCATACTATGAAATAAAGTATTAAAGGAGTTAACAGAAGAACTACTGTAAGCAATGAACTCAAAAGGTGTCATCTTCATCAGAGCAGAAATATGGCAAAAGAGTTTGAAAAACAAGTAAAAAGAAAAGTAGTACCAGGATTAACCAGAAAGCAGAGAGCACGTCTCTATGGTTTGGGCCCTTTTACCATATTTCATTCCACAGCGAATTCGGAAGTCCAGTACTTGATAAATCTTTGCTTCCGGGTGTTTTCTGGGGTCATACCCAAACCTAACCCATAAGCTTCTCCAAGGACCTGTTAACTGCATAAACACACATGGGGGAGATGGTTACAAAAAAACAGTAGCGTTGCAGAGTTTCTTAGAAAATTCTCGTATTTCCCCTCATTGCCCAAAAATTATTTCTTTTACCAGCTTCTTCCTCACTTGCCACACCAGTATTTATATACTGAAACTTGGGCAATCAACACATCAAAGCCCAAATATTTGTGTGCTTTTACAAACTAACTTGCAAGGTCACAATAAAGTGTTTGTTTGGAAAAATTCTGCTATCATTGCCAGATGGACAGTCAATTTGAGTGTCTGACTGAACTGCAAAGCCGATTAAAACCAATGGAGCGAACAGATACTGAATCCTCCATGGTTTTAACTTAAAAGCAAGGCTTTCCTTCCCTCTTTCTCTTTACATAACGTTAAGCTCAGGTACTTAGTGGTGGGACCTCAGAAAGCTTAAAGAACCAGGGAACAGCCAGGTGATGCTCCCTTGCTCTGCCTCCTAGCAGCCTCGGACAGGCACGAGGGCAGATATACAGACTTACCATGTAATAGGCCAAATACGGCAAGAGAAGTTTCAGCTTGTCCGGGTGGACACTGATATTGGCTTTTACTGCATTCCGAGACCAGACAGGACGGACCTCAAAGAGCTAAAATAATACAGAAACAACCATGGAAACAGTGGGAAGTGGGTTACCAACGGCAGTTCAGCTTTCCAAGTGGACTTTCTTCTGTATCGGGGCCTTTGGCCCTTAGTATGAGCTATCAGAATGGTAACGTAAGAACTAGTGGCACAAAAAGGAACTTAACGTGAGTTGGCTGCAAAGACAGATTCAAATCTTGACTTGCATAACTGAACTGAAGACAGCAGTGCCAGTGGCGTCTACTGATACTTGCTGTATCAGTCAGTTACAGTCACCAAGAATTTTTGGGGAACTCGGAGAAAATGGCTGCATGCAGTTTTTTCCTACACAGCATGCCACGCTATAGTGCTCAAGTCAGGAGTAAGGCACGTACCTTTCTCAGCTCTTCCTCCACCTTTTTGTCCACAGGATTGGTGCACACTTTCTTCCAGGTCTGTACAGCAGCATCCAGGGGTTTAGTTGGGATTTCCTCATCATCAAAGTTCACAAAGATAGCGTTGTGCGGGCGACGGGCCCTGCTGAGGCCAATCAGGTTCTCACCAGACACCTGGGGATTGTTGTATCCCTCCCTAAGAAAGAGGGAAAGGATCGGGTTTGATTTCTGCCTGTGGCACACACGGACTCGGAGCTTTCACGGGAACATGCGAAAATGGAAGTTTGCGCTCCAGATTCCGGGAGAGAAGGGACTCAGCCATGTGAGCAATGGGTTGGTTTACCTTGGGGCCCACCTCCCTAGGGATTTTGGAATCACATATCGCGACACCATTGAGGAAAGAAATTTTGAATGGAAAAAACCCTGCAAAGCTACGTCCAGTTGCACAGTGACAGAGGTCCCCTGTACCGTCTGGCAGAAAACCCTCAGGCAGTTGGCTGCTGATTTGTATGAAATGTATTTGCAGCAGAAAAGGCTTCACCCTCTGCATTTGCTCTACTGTAATTACTGCAGCTCAGTAGGGTACAGGGACAAGGCAAGATGGAAATGCAGTTAAGATAATTTTTTGTTTTTTAAGCGCCGATGAAGGACTACAGTGAGAAAACGAAAGATGTTTCTCGTGGGAGATCTCGCAGATTGTTCTTCTGGCAAAACCAGCCGGGGGCCAGGAGGGAACAGGTCCGGCGAGTGCGGTCACAGGAACATATGGCATCGACTCCGGCACAGTCCCCCCTCGGCTCCAGCCCACTGGAAGCAGGCAGAAAGCCAGGCTCACTGCACCCCACACTGCGCGTAGCGTGCTGGGGGAGGCAGTCATCTTCACCAGACCACCAGCTCCCCTCACCTGGCAAGTCCGCAAGCGGACTTTTGCCGAGGTTTCTGCTGTCCAGGCAGTTTTTCAAGCGTGCCTGCCTCTGTTGTGCCAAATCAAGAGAGATAAAACAGAACAAGGCAGCAGCTTAAACAGGTGAAATACATGAACGATGTACTTAGTACTGCTCTGATGCTTCAAGAGCAGATATCCAACACTAACATCATCCATCACAATGGACTGGAGGCATCTTCAAGTGATGAAAAAGGAAATCCTGAGGACTCGTCAGTTAGAAATATATATCAAACCAGCAAAATGTTTCACTGCCTGTCCATTCCAGAACCAACACAGCTATTTACTACATTATGAAAAAAGGCACTAACCGGTGTTGAATATCTGGCCGATAAAAATAGTCAACAGGAGTGTCCAGACGTGAGAAAATCGGTGGCGGGATGTAGAGAGGTAATTCTCTATTGAAAAACTCTTCCTTCTCTGGTTTGAGCATTAGGACTTTGTCATACATGGAGGTTTGTTTGCCATCGGGACCAGAGTGCATTGCCAGGTACTGGAAATCAGACATTCCTGTGAGAAACAAAAGTTAAAACATTGTGAAGTTCGTTGTGAATATAACAACATTTCTTACAACACTCAACATTCAGGAGCAGAAGTCTGATAAGTTTATGCAAAGGTTTATACAGCAAGGAGGCTTTAACAACAGGAGACTCGATTGTCCTTCCAGTCTTAAATTCTTGGAGGGAAACGCTTCCCTTTCCCATCAGACACACTCGTCTTTAAGCCACGTGGACACAAATCCAAGGATTACCTTGAAATTTATAAACAGTGGTGACAGTCCCAAGAATTTCCATTTCGAACTGGACCTCTGGCTGGACTCGTTCTTCCGTGTCCAACTGCTTCTTCTTCTTGGTCCTCCTCTTCACCTTGAGCAGCATGGTGGAGGTGGGGAAGCGATTGGCACATACGGGATGGCAGTAAGGGTCCTTGGGGCGGAAATACAGCTCCAGCCTTCTGGCAGGGTCCGCGTAGATCTGTGCCAGCAAGGGCAGGCACAGTCTCCTTTAGCATCGCACCCGCACAGCCCGTCTCC
>NW_008824587.1:2806020-2824910 GCF_000699105.1 Pygoscelis adeliae
CCGTGCCCCCCCTTCCAGCCCGGGCTCGGAGCTGGAGCTCCCCGGCCCGGCCTGGCCTCTGCCAAGCAGGGCCTTGTGCCCGTAAACCAGTGTGGAATAACCTCCCCCTTGGGTTTATTCTCCCCTCTTCGAGTTTCTGAGCTGATTTCTGTGCACGTACGGCAACAGTTCACCAACTGGTTTGCGTGCATAAATTGCAACCGCAGTTATCTAAGAGCTGTTTCTTATTAGCCTGGACGTTGATGGTAACGCGGGGACGTCCAGAGGACCGGTCAGGATTGGGCCCCACGCAGGCAACGGGGGAAGAACAACCCCTGAGCCAAACGGCTGGCAGAGCAGGCCGAGCGGCGGCTCTCGGGAGTCGGCAGCTTCCCCGGGACGTTGCTGTGCTGTGGGTCAGGGGAGCCCAGGGACTGGAAGTCGCTTCCTACCTGACCTTAACGTTGGGGAGAAAATCCTGTCACAGCAAAGACAGAAAGAAGCCGGAATCGCTCAGTTACAAGCAAGCCTTTAATGAATCGGGCCTATCTTTAGAAGATGTTTTTTCTTAGTTCCACAGCAGGTCCTCGGTTAGGGAGATGTTGGCAACCTGCGGCAGACTCCGATAGACCGAGTTCCAGAAGTTCACGTACCGGCTTTTCAGATTCTGCTTCACGGAGTTCTGGTTTATCTTGTTGTTGATTTCCAGGTAGTTACTGGCCTCGTTGGTGTAGGGCGGCCAGGTAACGGGCACCTTGGAATACCCTTTGTTGGGATCGCTGGGGAAAAAGGAGACATAGAAGTTCAGTTTTATCAGGGCAGCCTGTGGATGCAGCAAGGTTTGCGGCGTTCGGCAGGGACCCCATGTGCTTAAGTGAGGCTTTAAGTGAGTGCAAAGAGAGAATTTGACATTGGGACAAGCAATAGCAATTCTGCCTGCTAGGAGCGACTTGCCGACCTGCAGTCTCTTCCCTTGGTCCCTGCTAGCATCGTCTCAGGCTGCAGACAGGGACTTAACTCCTGTCTGAACGCCAGAAAAAAACCTCATCATTAAGTTTAAGCAGAGGTCACAAGTTCTAAAAATGCTTCTGCTGTCCCCAGGTGTTCTCTGGATGAGGAGGACCCAAAGCAAACTCCCACCCCTGGGAGACATAGAGGCAGGCTCACAACTGAAGTACAGAGGACAGCCTGCTTTTGGGAATTGCTCCTGAAAAGTTTGTAGGCAAAAGCAGCAGGCTGAAGTGCTGCAGCAAGCCCCAAATGTGGAACCGGAATCGCTCACCCTGTCCTGGCAAAATTGGTCCAGTAAGCAATCATGGCGCTCGAGACAGTCCTGTGCTTGGGCAGGTAGCCCAGGGGGGTGGCAAAGGGTTTCCCAAACACGTACTGCAGGTCATCAGCGTGGTCTGCCCCTACCCAGCTTGGGTAGATGGGCATTCGGGATGGCTGGGAGAACAAGTAGCTGTATGTCTTGCCGTTCCTGGGGAAATAAAATAGACTTGCTAAGCAGCTGCGAGTGGAGAGCAGAGAAAGGGGTGGGGATTCATAACCACGCTCCAAATACCAGCAGAGCCAGAGATTCAGCCTTGGAAGATGCTCACATGCATCTAAGAGGTGCTCTCAGGAGAAAACATCCTCCTATCTGGTAATTTTTATCTCCCATTTCTGATTCTCACCCTAACCCTCATATCATCCAACTGCCATGTCTTGTGGCATCAAACATTGCCAGGATGAAGTCTGAAGTTTTTAAGAAGAACTTGTTTTAATGGGAATTTAAAACAAGTTTCTAGCATGACTCCCTTGCAGCATTAGAGGAATAGTGTTTGTACGAGCCACGTGTAAGTGTGTACTCAGTACCAAAAAGCCTGCCTCCTTCAAGTTCTGCCCTCCTAACGTGCTCCTCAGCCCCCTGTGCTGGAAACGCAGTGTTTCGGCCCCCTGGCAGGCTTTGGGCTCCTGCCAAGGCTGAGCTGCTCACCGGGCATTCCACAGGTGCAAATTCAGTGCCCACTGTGTGGGAATCAGGAAGATGTAGTCAGTAACCAGGTCCACCACTGTCTTCTTCATGACCTCCTGGTCCGGGCTGTTGCCCCACACTTGCGTGTAGAGATTGTATGTCGCGTTGGCTCCACGCTCGCCCCTGTCCACGGTAAGTCCTTTGACCAGATGATAGACTTCGTCCCTGAAAAGACAAGTAGTATCAGCTGATTACAGACCGGCACCCTCAAGTGGGGCAGGGCTCATGGAAATGGATCCCAGCTCCCGTTGACGTTCACATCCAACCCTGTGGTTAGCAACGGTTTGGTGGAGTAAAAGCCAGTGATTTCATTCCAGGTCGTAGATGGCAGGCATGTGCTTCCCAGCTTTCTCAGCAGAACAGCTTGGGGCCAAATTGGCCACAAGCTCCTTTTGTCCACAAAGAGGAGTCTTACAAAGCAGGCACCCAGCATGTCTGGCATGTACCTGCTCTGGACAGAGAGCATCAGGGCTGCCAAGCCTATCGCTGGTGCTGAGTTCAGGAGCACCTTAAAGGTGTATGGGGAGGCTTCCCCACTAGCTGGTTCCTGCTCTTGAAGGCTCTGGACTTGGCAACATACGTCCTAGGCACCCTGGCTTGGAGTGGCATCCTGTTTTGAAGGTAGCGCCCTGTCCACTCAGGTCTAAGTCCTTGGAGTTTGGGGGCTACATTAAAGATAAGGTTCCTCCCGTTAAGGGTTTTAAGAGCATCCTTCACTTACGCAGTGATTTTCACAAGTGGGCGGTTGATAGCAGGTAAATCAACGCCAGCAAAGATGTGTCCATCCATGTTATTGACCCCAGCAATGTAGTCAATGTCAGCAGCGTTGGCAAAGAGTTTCTCTGGCATGTCTGGGAGGAAGTCTCCATCGACGACAGGAGTGAGGGCGAGTGTGTGAACCACAGGAGCTGCAGCAGGAGACAAACCCAGAGTCTGTGAGGAGCTGAGAAAAGACAGAAGTGTGGCCTGGCATATCCCGTGACTTAAGGAACTGTAGAAAGAATAGGCTGAGGTGAATGAGAGCTTGGGCGGTGACATCAGCATGGGCAGGTTGTCACCCAGAAGCAGGGTGACCACAGGATCACATTCAGTAAACCTCATGCCTGTAGGTGGAGGAGAAGAGCAAGAGATCTGCCAGCCAAGTACCAGCAGGTATCATCAAAAATTCCTCCCCCCCCAACCCGGTCCCTTCCCAAAAAGGCCAGCCAAAGGTAGGGAAGAGCAGACTCCTCCCCATCCCATCTGGCTGTGCTCACTCATTGCCAGGACAGCCAGCTCCGGCCAGTGCAGCTGCACAGCGGTGGCTTGGCCACTCTCTGTCCTGAGCAAGGCTAAATACTGGGGCTATTTACTAGGAGCATGAGGAGAGCAGAGGGAGGAGAGTCTTCCTGGGAAACAAATCCCCACAGGCAGCAAAAGCAGAAGCGTTCCCTACCCGGTGTGAGAGTCCTACACTCCACCCAGCGACTCAAATGAAAATAGCAGGGTTGTGGTCAATTATTTTTTTTGTTTGTAAGCTGTGTTCTGGAATTGCTCTGGCTGCTTTCACAGAACAGAAAGCCCAAACAGCTGTTTCGGGGCCAAGGCAAGGCCCTTGGATAATTCCTCTGCCACCGCTGCCCATTGCACGATGAACAGCGTTCATTCAGCGCAAAGTGCACCTGCCTGCGGGAGGGCAACTGCGAGATCTGTCATTATTGTCCCCCTTCTGAAGGACACAAACACGGCTTCAACACTCCTGGCAATCGCCCCAGCGCCCCGTCAAAGGCGTGGTGAGCCCTGTGTGGGTGGGGGACCACAGCACGGTCCGGGGGACTTACAGGGCAGGTTGATCAGCTGCAGGTGGTAGGCCAGCGTCACAGCTTTGGGGTCGGAGATGCGCAGGCAGTTGGCCAAGGCAGTGGTGTTGTCTGTGGGGCAGCCCACTTTTTGTCCAAGCTGCGGGAGGAGAGAGAGAGAAACCTCCTAGCATTACCTTCCGAAGCCAGGCTTCATTACCGGCTTCATAGAGGCAGAGGAGTGGTTGGTTTTAATCTCAAAGCAGCTTGTTTCCAAAGCTCTGTGTTTGGCAGCATGGCTCCTGCCAAATCCCTTGCTCGTTATGCTCTTCTCTAGGGAATCCCTTTTTTGGTTTTTCCATTCCCTCGGGCAAGACTTGCACGTTACCTTTTTAGCCCAGGCGAGCGGGTTCTGCTGGATGGCCCAGCTGCAGAGACCGACGCCGCTCTGGCTGATGGCTCTCTTGAACAGGCCCTTGTTCTTTGGGGACAACATCTGCGGTGCAAAATAGAAACAAGGGGGGTTCAGGTACAAAATCCTGAAGAGACCATCGCCTGCCAGACCTGGCTGATCCCCTCACAGCTTGTGCAGCAGGCCCGGGGAAGCTGCCAGCTCTCGTGCTATTTAACAGTCTCAGCAGTTAAAGTTAAAAGGTGATATCGTGAGAAGAGGAGCAGAGTAGGGGGACATGGCAAGAAAATGCTATTTCACCAGAGGTCCTGAAAGCGAGGACATGTGCCTGCAGCAGTGGGGCTGATTAAACCGAAGAAGGAGGAGTGGCTACAAAGCGAAGAGGCTGAGCATTGCTGTCCCCGGGCAGAAGAGGATGTTAATCAGGTGGCACGTGTGGAGGAAAGTGGCAGAGTACCAAGGGGACCATCTCTCCCATTTACAGAGAAGAGAAGTGGCTCTGGTGGGGTCCGACAAGGAAAACACACCTGCAGGGAGACACTGGCACCACCGGCTGATTCCCCAAAGATGGTGATGTTTTCTGGGTCACCCCCAAAGGCCTTGATATTCCTCTTCACCCAGGCAATAGCCATGTGCTGGTCCTTCAGCCCATAGTTCCCTGAACAACAGAGAGCACCCACCATTGAGGAAGGGCACAGCAAAGCTGATAAGCTGGGGACCCGTGACAGGGTCCCCTGAAGAGGGAGCAGCTACGGTACCTGGCAAGTTTGCATCTCCGGTGCTCAGGAAGCCCAGGGGCCCCAGGCGGTAGTTGATGGTCACCACGATCACGTTGCCCCGCACGGCGATCTCCTCGCCGTCGTAGAGGTAGTTATTGAGGAAGTTGGCTCCCTGGCTCCCTCCCACAAGGAAGGCGCCGCCGTAGATCCAGATCATCACTGGCATGTTGGTAGAGACTGGCAGATGAGGAAGAAAAGCAGTGTGAGCCACAACATAGCCAGAAGGTGCTGCCCATCCATCCCCATACCCGCTCGCTGAGCATCGCTCCACCTGGGCATGAACAGACATGATGCTTTGCAATAGCCTATGGCCAAGAAAGTCCACGCTCTGTAGAAGAGGCTGAAACTCCCAACAGGCTGCAGCTGAGGGACACTGGCTAACATGGCTCCCACCTTTCCTTCTGAAAATCAGTGCTCCTGCAGTTGCCCGCTATGGGAACACAGCTGCTGAGAGATGCTCCAGAGCAATTTGTCCACAAAAAGCAACTGAGAATCTCCTCCCCAGGTCTCTGCCAAGCACATACCCTGTCTCTTCCCTTGAGGGATCCAGATGTTCAGATAGAGACAGTCCTCGCTCCCACGGACATCAGTTTGTGTAAGCGTCATCTGCATGCAGCGATTTTTGAATTTTTTTGCCTGCAATGTTCCTGAGAGGAGAGAGGGAAGACAGCAGGTCCTAGTTAGAGGCATCAACTCCACCCTTTGGTTGCAAACTGTCTGCCCATCCATCCTCTCCTCTGTGAGTCCAGTGCAGAGGCAGCAAACCCTCCCCAGCCACTGTGACCAGTCTGAGGGAGTGACAAAGTGGGACCCTTTCCTGTGTTAACTAGCTCTGGACAGCCGAGGCATGGGGAGGGGAGATAGAGGTGCCATGCTTCGGTTTCGTTACTTCATGTGGTTACTTGAGTTGCTTGGGAACACTTAGACACAGACTCTCATACTCACCATGAGGCTAAGAGCTTTTTCTTGGTGCTGCTTAGTAGGTGAAAGCAGGCAACAAAATCTTTGGCTTGTCAAGAATGGACTAAAGAGAGAGAAGCGAAAATAAAACCCCAAACCAAAGGCATTCAAAATCTCGATCTTACCATCCCAGCCAGGATGAGGTTGGGGGTCTTCCAGAGTCTTTGGAGGGGCAGCAAAGGGGATCCCTCTGAAGATGTCGATGTAGTCCCCAAAGAGTCCCAGTCTTTTACTCTCGCCTTCCACAAAACCGCCCTCGACGTGCACCACACCCAGCTGCATGTGGTACCATTGAGAAGAGAAAATCCATTGCACAGTGCTTCATGCCTCTGGCTTCCCACGTTGCCAGCACCCACACCTTGCCCTGCCCGGTCTCCCAGATGGACCCCCTCACAGCCCGCCTTCCCCAGCCATCCCTTTGGACCTTTGTGGAAAGCCCACAGGTAGCTGCCGCTGGAGATGTGCCCGTGCAGATGTCCTGCAGGCTGCCCTTTGGAGCAGACAGGCAGCAGCAATTCCCCTGCACTCCCAAAGATAAAACAGCAGAAGGTGAGGACCTTCAGCCTTAAGATGTAAACCAGGCCAGACCTGACACAGAACTGTGCAGGAACTTTCGGAAGAATGTTGGCGAGAGCTTTTGCCATGTTTAGGGCAGGAAAACATCCTGCCTTGGCCGTCACAGTCTGCAGGCCCTCTTTCATGGGCTCCAGACCAGACGTCGCAGGAGTTTGCTCATTCAGACAGGAACGGGCAAAATGTCTTGCAAAGCCATAAGAAGTGCATTTTTACTTACGGTTGCAGCCCGTGCTGCCCCGAGGTAGGAGCACAAGGCAAAGCACAGGATCTCCCAGTGAGCCATGGTGAGTGCACACCTGAGGAGCCATTCCCCAAATGGAGGCGTACGTATATATAGCTAGGAGTGCAGCTGCGTGTCAATGCCGTGACCCAGTCTTGGCTCTAAGGTAAACCAGGGGAGGCTCTACACATTTGTCCTTCAGTAGGCCGAGGCCAAACCATGGCTGAGGTAGACTGGCGTCACTGTGTGAGAGCCCTGCAGATGTTGCTTTTGTGGTCTAGAGGCCAAACCTAAGGAAGTATCTCCATCTAACAAAACTCCAGAGAACATGAAAAATGCTGAAGCCTTGAGAAGCCTCACACAAGCACAGGAGGCTGAAATCATATTAAACCATGCGTTAGAGCATATTATCGGCAACTAATGAGAAACCTTGCACTCGTAACACACTGGGGAATGCACAACACTCGGAAAATGCCAGCAGATCCTTAATTTCTGTGACTGGGTGGTAACAAGGCAGCCAGCAATGGCAGACTAATGAGTGGCCAGCCTCTGTGGACCTGAAGCTCTGCCCCATTGCCTGCTTCCTTCCGTCCTTGCTAACCACTGGGGAAGTCAAAACGGAATTGAGAAGTGCATCAGCTAGGGAGGACAACATACACTACGTCGCGCAGAAGGGAACTATTCACTGCCAGAAAGTGTGTTTTCCTGCTGGCTTTATTTCCGCAAGATCACCAGCGAGGCTCGATGCTGAAGTCACGGCACAGTATTTTCATTCCCCTTAGACAAGCAGAAGGGCAGCACCTGCCTTCGGGACTCCAGCAGCACTAGAGCGCTCCCCCAGCACCTCCCCAGGCACCTTTTCTGTTTTCCACGTGGCCACCAACCTGGCCAAGGTGCACTTCCCACACATGGAGAGATTTGGGAGCGCAGCTTCTCCTCTTTTTCTGGCGTATTACCAGCTGGTTTGGGTTCTGGGCTCTTTCCTGGGAGTTTGTTGAGCTTGCTTGAGGGCTTATTAGCCAGCAATTACGAAAATGTAGGCACTGGCTCCCAAATGGCCCGCCAGCAGGCAGAGCAGTCAGTGCAGACAGGTCATCGGCATCTTACTGCAAGTTCTGCTTCCCCACATCCTGGGCATGGTGGCTGGACCCTCAGCACTTGAGGAACAAGAGCAGAGACGATTCTGTCCAACGGCAGACAGACTGCTTGCCGAGTTCAAACGTAGTCCAGAATTTCTGTCTCCATTTCATTTTCACTCCCATCAGAAGGCTTGAAGTCCTCTTCCTCCTCCTCTTCGTCATCCTCATCCTCTCCAGACTCATATGCCAGCTGCTCTTTGCCATCTTCACTGCTTGTTTAACCAAAGAAAGCCCTTCTGCTGGCACCGCGTACCTGGCTTCTTGACAGTGATGGGCAGACTGTAGTTATACGTGCTGCGTTTTGCTTTCACAGGCATATCGTTAGGGGCATAACCTAGAGGTGAAAAAAGAAAACCAATAATGAACGGAGGGCAAGCACCCTGCAGAATATCCCTAGCTCAGTAACAGAAGCGCTGGACGGGTGTGGAAAGGGCAGGGCGGTCTTCGGGATATGCTGACTTCAGCAAGGTGGGGAGGGGAGAGCTGTCAGACCAACAAAACCCTTTAACCTGGAAAGAGGGGGAGATGTGATCTGATGGTAATGACTGGGTGCCAGCTCTGTCATGGACTTATTAGATGACGTCAGAAAGTCCTTTCCCTCAACTTGCCCTCTGCAAAATCAGAGCACGGGAACCCTACGTCCCAAGGTCTGAGACCTAGCGTCCTGCACAAGATGTACAGAACAAGGAATACCCAGGTGATGCTCCCTTGCTCTGCCTCCTAGCAGCCTCGGACAGGCACGAGGGCAGATATATAGTTACCATGTAATAGGCCAAATACAGCAAGAGAAGTTTCAGCTTGTCCGGGTGGACACTGATATTGGCTTTTACTGCATTCCGAGACCAGACAGGACGGACCTCAAAGAGCTAAAATAATACAGAAACAACCATGGAACTGAACACAGCGGTCTCAGTGGCGTCTACTGAGACTTGTTATATCAGTTGGACTTCGGATTTGGCCGTTGTTATCCTCAGAAAAACAGACAATGTCTGTCCAGCAGCCAGTCTACTCTCCAAAAGGGCTGGAGAGCTCTGCAGAAGGCAAAGTGCAAAGTTCATTTTCAGAACACGGGCAACTCTGAGGAAGACAATTTCAGAGCCCTGGGTGGCATTTCAGATATGTGCTGCTCACTCCCTTTCCTGACGTGACATTGTCATGCCTTGACAAATTTTTATGCCATCCATCATTTCAAGGGGAGCTGCAGCTGTTCAGGACACCAAATATTCTTGTATCCCTGGCAGAATATGCCAGTACAGCCCTTCTCATTTGATAGATTAGAGAACAGAAAAAGCAAATGCATGTTTTGCTAAGGGCACAAAGGACAGCTGATATCAAACTGGAGTGGAAACCAAAAGCCTGGATTTGGGTTCCTGGCCTAACTACACAGGCCCATATCTCACTCGTTAACAAGGTTAAACAGGAAATACAATCACAAAACCTTCAGAGAAGCCAGCAGTACTTACAACGACAACAATTTTTGGCGAGGTCTGCATGCCACAGTATAGTGCTCAGCCCAGCTCAGGAGTAAGGCACGTACCTTTCTCAGCTCTTCCTCCACCTTTTTGTCCACAGGATTGGTGCACACTTTCTTCCAGGTCTGTACAGCAGCATCCAGGGGTTTAGTTGGGATTTCCTCATCATCAAAGTTCACAAAGATAGCGTTGTGCGGGCGACGGGCCCTGCTGAGGCCAATCAGGTTCTCACCAGACACCTGGGGATTGTTGTATCCCTCCCTAAGAAAGAGGGAAAGGATCGGGTTTGATTTCTGCCTGTGGCACACACGGACTCGGAGCTTTCACGGGAACATGCGAAAATGGAAGTTTGCGCTCCAGATTCCGGGAGAGAAGGGACTCAGCCATGTGAGCAATGGGTTGGTTTACCTTGGGGCCCACCTCCCTAGGGATTTTGGAATCACATATCGCGACACCATTGAGGAAAGAAATTTTGAATGGAAAAAACCCTGCAAAGCTACGTCCAGTTGCACAGTGACAGAGGTCCCCTGTACCGTCTGGCAGAAAACCCTCAGGCAGTTGGCTGCTGATTTGTATGAAATGTATTTGCAGCAGAAAAGGCTTCACCCTCTGCATTTGCTCTACTGTAATTACTGCAGCTCAGTAGGGTACAGGGACAAGGCAAGATGGAAATGCAGTTAAGATAATTTTTTGTTTTTTAAGCGCCGATGAAGGACTACAGTGAGAAAACGAAAGATGTTTCTCGTGGGAGATCTCGCAGATTGTTCTTCTGGCAAAACCAGCCGGGGGCCAGGAGGGAACAGGTCCGGCGAGTGCGGTCACAGGAACATATGGCATCGACTCCGGCACAGTCCCCCCTCGGCTCCAGCCCACTGGAAGCAGGCAGAAAGCCAGGCTCACTGCACCCCACACTGCGCGTAGCGTGCTGGGGGAGGCAGTCATCTTCACCAGACCACCAGCTCCCCTCACCTGGCAAGTCCGCAAGCGGACTTTTGCCGAGGTTTCTGCTGTCCAGGCAGTTTTTCAAGCGTGCCTGCCTCTGTTGTGCCAAATCAAGAGAGATAAAACAGAACAAGGCAGCAGCTTAAACAGGTGAAGGCCTCCATCCCATCTCCGCCCTATGCAACCAACCTCCCCCCGTCCCTGAGCTCCCCCTTTCCGTGGGTACCCTGTGCACAGCAGCCGGGGCGTGCGGGACAGCTCCAGCACAGCTGAGGCCCCACTCCCCCCACCACCATGGAGTCCTTGAGTCAGGGTTGGTGGCATGTGTGCGTGTTTGTGTGTTAGTGTTACAGCCGCTGCTGTTCCTCCTGCTCGTCCCAGCAGGGTGGGCAACGGGTGTGTTCATTCCATGAGAGCTCCAGGATGGGGCAGAAGCAGAACCACCAGCCCCAAGTACACGCTAGTCATGAGCCAGCCTCCCTCCCCAAAGCGATAAGCCTGGCTTAGAAATTGTGATTAAAAAAAAATATATATATATATTCGCCGTTTTCAGCCTGTAGGGTGCAGTAGTACCCCGTTTTCAGCGTGAAAACTGTAATTCCCTTGGCTCTGGCACTCTAGCTCTAAGATCACACCTGATTATTGTTAGACTTGAGAGGAAACCCCCAAACGTGTGAGAGCAGGTGGCAGCACTGCACAGGGAAATGCTTTAAAAGGAGACCACCATGGTGTTATTCACACATGGTTTAGGTGGCATTAACTCCCTGGGTGAGCTTGAGAGGAGGTCCTCCAGCTTGTGCTGTGGTTGCTTCTTCCTTTGTCTTTCCTAGGGAAGAGCGAGTAGGCACTGTAAGTACGTACAGCAAAACCCTGCTCCCTCTGAGAGCCTTTGGAGACAGGGCAAGGAGGTTTTGTGAGCTGTAAGTTGTTGGCGAGATGAATACGTAAACATTCACTGTACAAACCCATAGCAAGGTAAGTCAGTCCTGCTTAGCTGTGCTTTAGTGTCAAAACATTGATCTCTGTGCTGGTTAGTGAGGTAAATCAGGAAGAGTGTAAAAGCAGTAAGAGACCAAAATAGGAGCTTCAGTTTATCCATCCACAATATGCGTACACACAGTTCCCAAGCTCCTCTTCTTTTTGTGCTTATTCTTTGTGTTGCATTTAATCTAGCGGAAGGCTGTCTGTATCTCTGTCTCACAGATGTCAGAGGACCCACTGGGCTGAGAGATTCCGCAAACTCAACATGAGCTCTCCGTAAATTGCAAACATTCTTATTTTCATCAGGATTTCATGGTATTCTTGGAAGACTGGGCTCTGACTGGAGTGTCTGTGCTGAATGCCATTAGGGGAAATACTGCATCTCCCAGCTAAGGTCTGGCTGAAGTTTCTTCTTTACTTTCTATTCTATAGACTGTATACCATGAGCTGTTAACCTGATGCTGTGTACCACCTCAGGAGTTACAGCAGGAAACAGAATGTTTATGGAAGAGGGCTATAATATATAAATGTGATACAGTGGCCAAACCTGTCAGAAGTTAAAACATTATTTCTAACTGCCCTCTGCCATGCCTTAGATACCAAATGACACAGAACCTTTTTCAGAAACTGTGATGTTCAAAATGCCTGATAATGGGCTTCCAAACTATTGAAAATCTTGGTTATGGAGAGGAGAAACTCCTTCTGGAACTAGATTGCTTGGTGGAACTTTGTTCCAGTGTAAACCAGAATGGACTATTCAGCTCTCAGCTACACCCGTAAAAATCCCTATCAGCCCTGTGCAATGCCCAGATAGCGGAGGGCAGAATATGCTTCATTTCCTTCCACATTGTGTTCTCTTTTATTGCTAGCAATGTTTCATGGTGTAGACTCCAAATTACAGCCTTATTTTTCACATTATTATTGCCCCTCCTCTAAAACAAGTCTTTGCCAGGACTTTCAGTCCTTGGATTGTGCGACTTCACCAGCTTTTATCTCCCTCCTTTGAGCCGCAGTTTTTCCCCGCTCATCTTTGTAATCTGACATTGTGATTTGTTCACTTGCGTGCTTGTTTTTCTCCTCGAAGAAGATTTGCTGAATCATTGGGGAGGAGGCAAGAGCTCTAGAGGCAGCTGGTGGCCTGTGATAAAACCACGGCCGCATCCAGTCTGCAGGGTTTGCAGATGATAGCCCTTCAGCTGAAGGCCTGAGTCACATTCCCTTCCGAGCTAAGATTGCTGGGGACTTTGGGATTGAGGAAGTGGGGCCAAGGAGGTGGTGCCCCCAAAATATAAATTATTGATCCTGACAACCACAAGGTTTGTTGTATCTCCTGCAAAATTTATAATGATGCTGTGAGAGAACTTGCAGACTAGGGGGTAAATCCTGCCAACTGTTGTATATTGTGCCCAATTTTCTTAATGCATAGTTAAGAAAATAGGGATTTGGCTTGAAATAGGTCATGGTATATAGTGGCTGCTTTCAGACATGCAGTAGCAAGGTGTAGTGCGAGTAAAGATGTGCCAGGGCTCCAAGGCATTCATGTGCCTGTTTATTTGGAGAGGATACACCAAATTCCACTGGTACAACTTATGCAGCTGTCTTCATCACAACGGGTCTGAATTTTTCCCACTGCCTAATGATCGACATAAGAGCTGGGAGCTAAAATGCCTTGGTTGACTTCTTAGAAGGTCTTTCACTCACTCTCTGTATGACCTTGAGTTACTTTCTCTCTCCCTGGCTCTTGGTTTCCTTGCAGTAAAACAGGGATAAGATGTTTCCATCTTTGTGGAGCATTTTGAAATCTTTAGGCAGAATGTGCTATTTAAATGCAAAGTATCAATGATATTTCTGAGTCCTCCCACACCACTGTTGTGACGCTATGCAGCAGGCACACAGACATGGCTCTCTGACTTTCTAGCTAATCGTTTCCTTAAATTCCAGTTAAGATGGCAAACCTAAGCTGTCCCACGTGCACTCGCTCTGAAACCAAAGACCTTCTCATGCTCTGTCAGCTCTGCCCTTAATGTAAGGCACTAGAAAATTAGTTTTGTGCGTGTTTTTATAAGTATCTTCCAGAAATCAGAAATAAAATCTCACCAATAGTATATGATACTTTTCCTAAGAACAGAGTTTTAACTTGGGATGTTCTACTTAAAAGTTATACTTCAAGGAGGTAAGATAGAAAGTTGGTTAAGCAACAAGACTGGAAGTCCAGGTGGCCTGAGTTCCATTTCTAGTTGTCCTACTCAAATTTTGGCAAATATTTTAAAGAGAAAAATGCATATCAGGTTGGCAGATCACAACGCAGAGACTTTGCTTTGATGCTTTATGCATTTTCTGTGGGATTTTTCACAATGCTGGGTGCTGTTCCAGTGTAAGATTACTGTGCGTGTGCAGCAATTCCACCTTGCTCTTATCTGTAGATCTCAGAGCATGTCCATGTTATCCCGACTTTGCAGGTGGGAACCATGAGATGGAGAGAGGGATAGTGACTGGCTCAGATCAGCTGATGACGGCAAAGCCAGGAATACAATCCTTCCTCTTTGAGCCTCATATTTAGCATTCTCCACCATGCTACGATATCAGAAAATGCAGCTGCAGTTCCTGGACTCTCTTTTCCAGGTGCTGTCACACCTGGGTGTCCACTGAGCCTGATTGATTTACAGTCAAGCTACTACAGGCTGGATATAAATAAGGAGCTGGGGCAGAGAAGTCTGACTGACACGCTGGTTCACCATGCTCACACTCAGGATGGGGCCCTTTCAAGAACAGGAATGCTCCATCATCTCTGACTTCCCCTTCCCCAACTGAGACAAGAGATAACTTCTATTTTTTTAAAGAGAAGAAACCAGCAGGCTTGACCACTGCCAAAATTCCCACTGAAGCTCCTAATATAGAAGGGTCTGGAATGTAAGATAAAGTCCCATTGCTTTAAAATTATTCAAAAGGAAGGCAGAATCAATGGGGTAGGGTTTTTTAACTCCTCATTCTTCATGACAAAGCCTTGAACCTCAGAATTGTGTTGGCCAGTGCTGAATGTGGCTGTCGTACTTAGAACTTGCTTAGGAGCCCTTGATGCATGGAGGGATTAAATGGCTTAGAGGTTGCTTGTGGCCTGGAGAAGAGTAGATTATGGGTTGGAGCAGAAACAGGTGTGAGAAATTTGGCCTGAGAGTGGTGCAGAAACCACAGGGGTGTGACTCATCTCATGTCACTGTAGATGTCTACAGATACTAGGCTCCCTTTCTCTTCAGTGAGAGAAGTAGGTGTGTTGAAGGCGTGACTTCTGTCCTGTCTTAGATACGTGCTTCAGGAGGAGGTAAAGCGCTCCCTAGATACGTTACTTACCAGAAAGGGAGCCTTTGAGTGACTGGTTCACATTGGAGATATCCTGGCCTACATCGCTGCTGCAGAAGGTTTCCTGCCTCATATCCCATGGAGGGCTTGGGACAGCACTTGCATCCAGGCAGCCAAGTGTGAACACATCCTCCCGGCACAGGGTCAGGGCTTGCACTGGGGCCAGCTCTCACTAAAATCCTCTGATATAGGCAGGACCCAAGTCACCAGCTTGAACCCAGCCAAAGACCCAAAGGTGGGCCGGATGCAGAATGACAGCTGTCGGTGTGGTTTAGTACTAAATGAAGTATGTTGAAACTGCTGATCTGACGCCGGCTCTATCCTGCACGGCACAGCCTCAGCAGGGAAACCAAGCAGAGGATGTACCATGCAGGAATCTTACTACCCTCCCTGTCATGGCTGAGGTAGACAGACAGGGAGCTTGCACAGGCTGTGCTTGTCCAAGGGAGCTCATCCAAATGTAGGAGAGCCTTTCTGCTATGATCTTTAGCTGTATTGATTTGGTTATTGCTGCCCTAGGAGTAAGTGTGGAGGGGTATTTGCTGGCCTCTCCCAGCTCAGATGGGAACGGTCAGGTTTTTCCTCTTCTATTCACTTAGGGGTTGGGTTTTTTTACTGTTTTTCAGACACAGTAAAGGGAAAACAAAGCAATTATCTGTACACCAAAACTTAGTGACTAGTGTTATTTTGAAATGCCTGATTCCCCTCCCAAACCTAGGGAAGGCAGCATGGGGGAGAGCTGCTGCTCTGGGCACTGAACAGGAGCAGCTTGCTCAGTAAGCATCTGAATTGTGTGCTGTAAATCTGACTCCCTGCTGGGCAGTGTTCCTAAGAAAACCTACCCCGTGCATTCCCTCAGGCCCAAATACACATTTGCAACTCTCATGCTGCGCTTACCAGGGTTATTTGCATGGATGGGGGCTCCCCGTTGATGCCTGGGTGGCAGAAGCAAAGGGCTGACAGGCCTTTCCTGCCAATCTGTCTGTTGTTCAGATGAAGTGGTTGGAAAGTGCTCACTCTCCAGTTCCCTCTTTGGCTCAGGCACTCCGATAAGGCATGGGCTGTCCTATCTTGCCCTGGGAGCTGTTCCTCCTCCCTAACAGGCCTGCTTCACTGGCTGACAGTTAGCAGCCGGCAGTGCTTGATAAACTTATCAGACCAAAGCTGAGCCTGATGCATGCTCAACTCCTCCCCAGCCTCAGATTTCCCCATTCCTGGGGACTCTTTGCTCTCTGCCCGCCTTGCCATCTGGTATGGTGAACACAGATCGCCCTTGGGTCAGCAGGTCAAAATCGGCCTAAGGACCAGATTGAAAAATGCTTGTATTGAAGCAGCGCCTTTAAAATGAGGGCGTCAAGTGGGAGGTTCGTAGCATCCATATCCAGCTCTGTCTCCCTCCTTGGAATGTTATTCACCAGTGGAAATGCTCATGTCTGGTTTACTCTCTCTGTGTTTCTGCTCGCCCTGTTTCTCCGCTCGTTTGGTGGTTTAGCGGTTTTGACGTGGGGGTCTCGCTGTGCACACTTGGAGGATTTCTTTCTAAGCCAGTTACAGAATTAGGTTGCTTTGCTGAATTAAGTTTCTATCACTCGTTATTAGTATCACAGTAGCACTTCAGGCGTTCCAGCTGAGATCAAGGCTCCATTGTGCAAGGTGCTGTATGTAGAAGATAAGGAGGGGCAGTGCCACTCCTGACTATCTTACCGTTGAAATAAACAAGCGAAATGAAGGGGAGAGGGGGAATTATTATCCTCCTCTCGCAGATGGAGTGAAGCTTTCTGTGAGCTTCATAGTGTGCCGAACAACTCACTGAAACCAGCGCTCGGGTCTTGCCCGAGGTCATGCAGGAAACATGTGGCAGATCTCAAGTCTCAGTTCAGGGTTGCAGCCTTAAGATCAGTGTGTGTCCATGGTGACTGTTAGTTGAAAGATGGTGGGTCAGGAACTCTGCAGGGATCTGCGTTTTCTTAGGTCTCATCCAGCACAGAGGCAATCGACTGATTTAATTATCCTTGAATAATTTTGGTGTGGCTGTTCTGGGTTGTCTCCTCTGTGTGGATGTGCTATTCCAGGGGAAAAGTGGAAAAACATCTCTGCTTTGTGAGCAGAATAAATGATAAAAAATTGTTTGTGGTGTACTTTTTTTATTCTGTAGCAGCTTTGCAGGTCAAGCTCCCTCTCTGTTCCCGGGTTAGGCCCTTAGTGGCAGGCAGGAACGTTTGCCCTACGCCAGGAAACGTGCGTATGCAGCTATTTCTGGGAGACTGTCTAATGCCTTCGGGTTTCCCCTTGTGTGCCGTGCTGATGGGCTAGAACTAACCTGCTGGTGTGTGCCCATCACCTACAACTGCACAGCCCTGGGGGAATGACCTGCTGTGAGGATTCTGCTCTTTTTTTTTTCACTGAAAACACTTTCTCATGAGGTCTAGGGCAGGAAGCAACTGGACTCAGTAAATAATTTTTTTTCCAATACAACCTGTACCCAACTAGAGCCTAACTCTTCCCTGTCCTTCCCCTCAGTTCCTTTTAGGCCTTTCCTAACCGTTGCCAACACAACGTGAAAACTTCAGGGTTTTGCTTTCTCGAGGATTCCACTCCATGGAGGTTAATACAACCTGAAGATAAGCTCCAGCGTAATGTTGTGCTAGCTGGGAACACACCTCGCTTCCCACAGGTGTCCCGTGGCTCTGTCTTCATTAGGAAGAGAAAGATGCATCCTGTGTCCAAAATTAAATCCACCCTTGATCACAGTATTTCTGGGCTGCTGCTCTCAGCACCTGAAGGCTGTCTGGAAGACACAGAGGCACCTCTCTCCTTCTGACAGATGCCTGTGGTTATTGCTTTGCATGTCCCTCATTTGCTAAACAAAACAGCCCAAAGACCAGGATTTTCTTTCCCTGGCAATAAAGGGAAGAAGGTGTGAAGAGGAGTGGAGAAGTGCAGGATACAGGGTGGGCTCTGAAAGAGGCAAAAACAATCAGCTCTTTCTTCAGCCACAAAGATTAATTGAGATTTTGCTTTTTATCTGTCTCCTTGATTGACCAACCAGAATGGTTTGGTTTTTTGATGCAAGGGGAGATGGTGGGAAAGGGGTTGTTTCCAGAGCGGTCGGAACTGGGGAGGATTTGCATGTTTGGAGAGCAAGGTCAGGTGTGTTTGGAGTTGGTGACAGCCACGGCCTGATCCTGACAGGTGCTTAGCATCCTTGGGTACCCATTGTGTGGTTCAGTAGCTCCAAGGATGAGGGAAGCCCTTTGCCCGCTCCGTGCAGCAGGCCTGCCCATGGCCTCCCGTGGTGCCGTGTTGGGAGTGGAAGGCTCTCCCCCAGCCTGGTGTGGCAAGGTTCGGGCAGCGCCAGATCGGCTTCCTTCCTCACTCCTTCACCTGCATTTCCAGAGCTCCAGGAGGTGCAGAGGAAAACCCAGGGAACCATGCAGAATGCCGCTGTCACCCCCTGAGGCTCCACTCCTTCCATCTTCCTCCTCAGGAGACGGCTCTCCCTGATCGGGGATTGCAGCAAACAAAGGGCTGTGGGGCTCTGCCTAGTTTTCCTCTGGGCTGCTGACATCCATATACCTAAAGGAAGGACGGGGCTCAGGGAGAAAGGAGGCAGGTGGTGTTACCTGGTTGTCTGAAAGTGGCACCTTGTTACTCTAGGGGAAGAAACTATAGTGCCTTCGTGGAAAACTCTGCAAGTTAATTCCCTCTCCTCTTCCTCCCTTCTCAGGTCACCTTCTGACTCTGGCTGTACCGTCTCGCTGGCGCCTTTGCCAGCTGGCCTCCATCCACAGCCTGTGTTTCTGGAGATATGCTCCCAGCGCCTGTGGGAGTGGGTCAGCCTGGCCCCCCTAGGCTGCTTTGGCCATAGACATGTTTTCCTGAGCGTGGCTCTGCAGCAGCACGCTGCCTAAAGCCACCCCAGTGTGTTTCTCTACTCGCTCCCCATCCATCTAAAGCAGTCCTTGCATCTCCTGGGGATGTGCTCACCAGGCTCCTCACAAATATAAGGGTAAGGCTGACACTGTCTCCTCCGGTTAACTGCTCTTCAGTAGTCTCTGGGCTATAACCACAATAACAGTGAAAGCAGCTGCCTGCCCTAGAGTCCTGGGGAAATAAAAGACTGGACTGGGGTCATCTGTGCTTTGCTAGGAGGGAAAAGCAGGCTGGAGAAGCACAGCCTTAGAACAGAAGACCCCAGCTGCCCGTTGAAGGTTATGCCTCCTCTGTACCATGGAAATCAAAGATAGGAATGGAAATCTAATGGATACAGTAGCCCTT
>NW_008824587.1:2824985-2825735 GCF_000699105.1 Pygoscelis adeliae
GTGTGTGCCAGTACTTCCCTCCAGAATGGCCAAAACTGGGGAGCTTCAGATGAGTCAGACACACCCGCTGTCCCCAGGACACCGATGGGGAAGGCTGTGCTGGTGTGCCCGTGTGTTTTGGGGCTGAAGGGTATTAGGTCCTGAGCAGTTCAGATGCTGACATGCTCCTTAAATATTTCTGTTCGCAAGTTTCTGGATGACAAGGGGAATAACAAACACGGTTTGCATTTTTGGCAGCAGCTTTAATAAGCTGAAATGACTTTACCTTGAGTAAGGTTTGTGCATGCGTACATGTGTGAGAGTGTTCACATGTGTGTGTGCGCGCCTGGAGTCACGGTCAGTACCTGGGGACCAGTTCCCTAAGCCCAGTTCTGTCACAGGTTATACATCTCCCCTGGAATCCCTGCCCTGACCAGGTTCTGGCATGACCCTGGAAAGGACAGCAGAGTCGTAACGGGGGCTTCGATAACACCGTCTGCTGGGCACACGATCCCGTGCCATCTGATGTGGTTGTAGCTGCATAGCCCTCTTGCTCTGGAGAGCTGACTTGCTGCCTGTCTGGGGCTCTGCACAAATCTGTCTCTGAAGATGAATGTCCCCTGACCCCAAGCTTTAAGCATTGTTTGTGGCTGTTCTGCAGTCAATAGGCCTCCGCTCCCTGAATTTGTCGTCTTTCATGTCTAAGTTTGGGAGCCCTGTTCCTGATGGGAGCCCTGTTCTGCATGTGAGTTTCCAAATTTATTTCACTTG
>NW_008824587.1:2825777-2828453 GCF_000699105.1 Pygoscelis adeliae
CATCCCCACTGCCTGCATCTCCAGAGCCAAGTATGAGCCTTTCTTGAAATGGATGTTTTTAACATGAAATCCAGTGTATTAGCCCAGTTACTGAGAGGGAACAGATTTATCAGATAAATCCCAGCAGACCTGTACATGTTGTCACTGTCTGGTATAGTGCAATAAAAATATACATTAGAATAAGTATAAATACATATTTACAGTGTACAAGTAAAGCCAGGAGTACAGACTCTGCTTTGAGCTTCCAGAATGCATATTAATGACTTAATTAGGCACAGCATAAAACAGGGGCAAGTACATTTTAGGTCTTAGTCAGGAGAATGGCTTTGGATTTACAGCAGTGTAACTGAGGGCAGGACAGACCTCTTCTCTCCTGGCAATAAATGAATTTTCCACTTGGACCGTTTCTTCTTTGCCCATGATGGCAGCCTTGCTTCATAAGCATTCAGAGTGAAATGGCTAGTGCCACAGCCCGCTCTCTAGGCTACTTCTCACCGGTGTCATCGTCCAAGTCTACGCGTTCAGGGATGTAGTTACGGAGTGGGCTGTGTGCTGCTACAATGCCCCGCTTAACTGAAAGCACTTGTCTTTTTAATGCTATAATAATACTTTGTTCTTCCTGTTAAGAACTCTAGGGACTCTACAAACCTGAGTGAATGACTCCACATCACCAGGAGGGGTGGAGAAATAAAAGCCCAGTGCAGTGAGTTGCCAAAGGTTATATAGTGAGAACGTAGCAGAGCTTGGAGGGGAACTGGCTCTTTACTTGTTCCAGTGCTTTGCTTCAACCCCTAGACCTGGAAGAAGGAGGAGGAAATACCACTGCTCTGTTTGTATAATATTTGTAAGGTACTCACATACTATGGCAATGTGTACAGGCTGGGTCACTTCCTCCTTTAAGAGAGTGGCCGGAAAGCAGAACTCTGGCCCTTGACATCGATATCCAAGGGCCGTTCCTGGCCACGCAGCGACACAGGATTGCCCAGGACGGCTCTAAGCTGTTATGTCCAGCATGCAGTGAAATACTGTGGGACATACCAGCCCGGATTCCAAGAGCAGCCAGTCTCTCTCGCATGGTACTGAGTCATGGGGCTTGTTAGCTTATGCCTAGTGCTGTGGCATGGCTCTTCCTGGAGCTCGCTTTGCTGCCACTAACCCAGGGATCTTTGCAGTATGGTGCATATGAGGAATGCATTTAGAGACCCCTGTTATCAGCTAGGGATAGGAGCTGTTTTTTCAGTATTTTCCTCCCACTCCAAGCTAAAAATACAACACAGTTAACTTGTCATTTGATCACAGTAAATGGTCCGCTGAAAGAAAATGACTTCAGATGTCTGTTGCCAGAATTTATGACCTGGGCAAGTCTCTGCAGAAGCCCTGTCCAGGTTGAACACAGCTCACTGAATGCAATCTATTTGCATGCCCCAGCCTTATCTCCCTAACCATCGAAGCAGAACATGGTTACGGCACTAGCTTGGCACAGACTGTTGCTGCCACTAGTCCAAGATTTCCCGCCTCACTGCTGGTCAGTCTGATGAACCGAATTCTGCATGGGGTGTAAATCCAGAGTGATAGTGACCTTGGAGGAATTCCTCCGGATTGGCACTTGAGCAGGTGATGTCAGGTCTGGGCTGGTACCTGTTGTAATTGAAAAGTGGGAGGTCCCACATGTTTCTTTGTCACCTACTGGGATGTGCAAAGCCCTGGGGTGCCAGAATATCAAAGCCAATGACATGACTTTGCTAGTCCCCAGGGGAACATAGGAAGCTATACGAGCTTTATGAGGTGGGCAGCCCCATGCTGGATGGAGATGCTGGGGAGAGCCTTCTTCCCTGGAGCATGCACTGGCAGTGGGAGCTCCAGCAAAGGCCTGGAGCCATCCCTCACTTGAGACTGTGTTGGGTCTCTCGGTGCCTCCGTAGATCCACCTTGCGCTGGAAGCCCTTGGCACAGAGCTCACAGCTGAAGGGCTTGAAGCCGGTGTGCTTGCGGCTGTGAGTGATGAGGTTGGAGCTCTGGCTGAAGGCTTTGCCGCATACCTGGCATTTGTGGGGCTTCTCCCCTGCAGGGCAGAGAAAATGGTAAGAAACACTTTGACAGATGAGAGAAGGGAGGTAGAAATGCCCTTTAGCAGACTCAGACCTGACTGGCTATGCTTGGGCAACAGGGTGCTGCCAGCCCAGCTGGCCTGCTAATGCGTCTGCACTCTGACGCAGCACCAGAGGGTGAGAAGAACCAGAGGCAGTCCTCCCCAGCTGTGTGGCCCATGCCCTGTCTGCATCCAGGGCTGGGTACAACCATGACATGCACCGGAGGCTGGTCAATAACCACCTCCCTGCCACACAGAGGAGGACATGCATCTCAGTGATGCTTAGACCTTCTGCTGTCTTTACCGCACAGGGTAGAATGAGTTTCCATTGCCTCTGGACACTTATCCCCAGCCCAGTACCTCTGTGTCTGGGGATTATGTATGTGTATCAACATGATGGACTCTAATTTGCATTTGCTTATTGGGAATATTTTGTTTCTCACCGGTGTGGATGTAAGTGTGTTTCTTCATATCCGACTTCTGGTGGAAGCGCTTGCCACAGTATTGGCAGGGATATTGCCGTGTATCTGAATGGATCAGCAGATGAGTGGAGAGGGTGGAAGAACGCTTGAATGTCTTCCCACACA
>NW_008824587.1:2828496-2841553 GCF_000699105.1 Pygoscelis adeliae
TCGGTGGCTGCAAGACATGTGACAGAGCTTGAAGAGTGTTAAGAGCGTTGAGAACAGTAGATTTGATAAGCAAATTTCCTCAGCTCACGGACTGATATGCTAGGTGCAGTACAAAGAGAATGTGGGGAGGGTTACTTATGGAAAGGGATTACATCTTGTGATCCAAACTCCTGCGCCCTTTAGGAGGAGGCAAGGCACAAAAGAACCAGTAGCAACGATCCTCCCCTCCCATCCAAGGAATTCTCAAGGGCAGTCTGAGATTTGTGAGACCAAGATCTATGGTCTTCAGAGCTCCTATCATTGTCATTGGGTGCTACAAGAAAGCCATCGTGTTTGTAACCTAGGAAATGTCACTTCCTTTATAATGGAGTAAGCAACAGCTAAGGTCCAAGCACTCATGAGCTCTAGAGAGCTGGTTCTCTGGAAACATGCTGGTTCTCTGGAAACATGCTACCCACCTGGGAGTGAATATTGGTGTGCTGCTCCAGGCTTACAGCGTGTCCAAAGGTTTTGCCACATACTTCACAAGCAAAGGGACGGGTCCCACTATGAGACCTTCGGACGTGGACCTCCAGTCCATGGGGAGTGGAGAATACCTGCAAAACAAAATGCCAGTGACTTTTTGACATGAGGCAGCTGTGTCTCCATCTCTGTTTTCAATTCCTTCTCTTTATTTGATTCTTCCCTCCCATGGGCCATGTGAAACTGCATCATTCCTAGCGCCCTTGTCCCCAGTCAGGAGAACAAGTAGATACCCGTTTTGAGCCGCATGCATTGCACTTTGGTGTAACTCAGTGAAACACTGATGTATGCAATGAAAATCACTCCAGGCCCTCCCCATCCCTGAGGTTCTCCTGTGACACACCTTGTTGCACTTCACACAGTGGTAGGTCTCCATGTCCGAGGAGTAATGCATGCTGTAATCCAGAGGGGGCTCGGCGCTTGGCAGGAGGTGGCTTCCATACAGGCTAACTGGGTGCTCCAAGAGGGCTGACTGCATGGTGGAAGACATCTGTCGGTAGCTGTATGGCAAATGGAAAGCATCCCAAGAAAAGCCGGTTTTGTAGAAGGTAGGGGTGCTTGTCGTGTTAATGCAGTCTTTGATCTGCAGACCTGGAATGGTCATCTCTAAGTTTGCAAAGGAGAGGGAGAAGTGAGTGTCATGCTGTTGCCTGCAGCTTGGCACTAGTAAAAAAGCTCCCCAGGTACCATTCCCCCATTTCATGTCCTGCCTGACCTTGGGAGTTACAGTTGGTAACTCCTCCTTCTTTGATTCAAATCCCGATCCCCATACAGAGTTCCTATTACAACTTTGATTTCAGCCTGAGGAAATTTTAGGGGAGAGGGGATGCTAAGGGAATATTAACCTCCCTACTAGCCCTGCTTCATGTGGTGTTTGAACAAGTATCATGTGGCCACCTGTCTTGACCCACAGAGCATGGAATTGCATTAGTCCTTGAGATTTGGAGGCTCACTCATTGGGAATCATAGCGTCATCCTTCAGGGAGATGCTGATCTAGACCAGAATCGTAAAGGGAAATACAGAATGCTCTTGATGAGGTCTGCCTGGGACAAGTTTGACTATTGATGTCAAAATAAGAGCTGCCATTTACTGAAAATCTGGACCCAGTCGTAGGGGCTGCATAAGCCAGCCCAGCCCTGACCTCTTTTGCAATTGTGGTCTTGGGTAGCAGACCTTGAGCTGAAGGGCCTGGCAGCATCCTGCTCAGGTACTGGACAGGGACACTTTCTTCTTTCAGTTCAGACGGGTCCTTTTCTTGTTTTGGAACCACACATTCTAGGTCCTGTTTCTTGATGTCCTCTGGTGTCTTGTCTCCTATGGCTGTAATCACGCAGTAGAGTCACAGTTAGTTTATTCTAGCTGTTAAGAGAAGAGTCTATTAAGGTGGGGTTTGTACTTATGTGTGAACTCATGCTTGGATACGTGAGCCCATGCTCAATTCCCTGAATAAGTGCAGAGTGGTGCAATCAGCATGGCAATCAAGGTCTGTCCATTGCTGACAACGGGAAATTCCAAGCAGGATGAGATAGGCAAGGTAAAGGGGGGCAGGAAGAAATGATAGGACACTTGATACCCTGTATAGTTAGAGAAAATTAACCCTAGAAGGCCACATGTTTGTAAGAATCATTTCCCTATTTAAAACCATTTTCATTTGTGTGGGTAACTAACAATCACTAACTTATTAACCTCCCCACCCCTCTCCTAAGAGAGTTTGGTATTGTTAACCTGAATTTATGGACAGCCAAGCAGGGAAGCAGAGAGGGGAGGTAACTGCTTACGCAGTTGCAAAGGTGACCACAGAGCCTCATCTCCTCCTGCCCACACTCCCATTTCTCCATGTTTGTGCCAGCCCTTAAAGAGACCAACCAGCACTTGTTAGAAGTAGACTTTATAGTAAGAATCTAAAATGGACAGAGGTTCAATACATGTGCCTCCTTTCTGCTGGAGATGGGACTGGCCTGCTGAAGGACGGTATTCATCTGTCGTCCAAACCCTCTGGTGCGCCAGAGAGATACAACAAATGGCCAAAGGATGACGGCAGGAATTGAACTTAGAATGTCACCTCCTTTCTTTTTTACCATGCTTATCATAGGGCTGGACTCTAATTTGATAGCCAGGGCTAGAACAAAGGGTAAGTTGATCCTAGATTTGAATAAAGAAAATTTGAATGGTGCCTGAAGGAAGAAGATAACTGCCCTGGCCCTGCCACTGCAGGGATGGCCGTGGGACAGCACAAAGAGGAGCAGAGGGAGGACAGCAGGCACAGTCAGAAGCAGTGTTGGTTTGTGTTAATATAGCAGAGAGCAGCCAGCCCTTCACTTGTGAGTGTGTAGGACTCCTTTCACAGTCAGTGTTAGGGTGTCACTAGTATATTCCCACTCTAGCTGTAACCTTCCTTGCAAATCATCGGGAGGAGGTGGTAACACACTGAGGTAGAGAAGATGTAGGTCCAGAGAGAATGTGGACAGTGAACACAGCAAGCTGGAGATCGAGGTGGCAGAGCTGTGAGTTTGTAGAAGACTGACAACCAAGTGCAAGCTCTTTTTCCAACTGTTAGTTGCCTGAAGTTGGCCATCTTTCCCAACTGACCGACTCCACACAGCAATCTTGTATCTCAAATCTCCCCAGCAACCCAGCAGGAAACAAAGGGAGGATCTAAATTCGGTTTCAGTCGGACAGTGTGGATTTGGCTTAGAGAAAGAGGGCACACAGTGAGGGATCAGTTTGTCCTTAGACTGACATCCCCATGTGAAAGCCCTTAGTTGTTCTTTAGCTCACTCATGCTACTTCCTTAGCTTGCCTGCTCAATTATTGATTTGCCTTAGTGTATTCTTACAAGCCCAGTGGATGGATTGACTTACCAGTGAAGGGAGAGGTTATTGGATCCCACGTGAGCATAGGCAGGTCATCTTCCACAAAGCGGTGTTGATGATAGGTATGAGCCTTTTTGCTCTTCACCAAAAAGGAACGTGGCATTTTCCATTCACTGCCTGGGCAGAAACACAGAATAACGGCAGGTAAATCTCTGTGGTTTGGGGGGCAATTCCTCATTTGTTCCCCAGCACATCAGCTCTGTATGCAGCAGTGATGAGAATTAAAACCCTTCTACTGGGGAGACACAGAGGTCACCTCAAAGGTCCCTCCACCCAGTTGAAGAGCAGGGAGTGCTTGCTTGGGTTTAGGTGCTTGATGGATCTCAACTCTGGGGAAAATACATAGCTGTGGAGGGGGCTAAGCAGAATAACTTACTGCCAGATCGTCTCTGCCACTGAATGTAGAGATGGGACTGCAGACTGAAGATGGGATTGCAGATTACAGTATACCCCATAAAAGTTACAGTTCATAATCTACCCCTGGGTTAAAGCAAAGGATTACTGCTGTCTTTATATTGTAGGTGGAGAAATAGAGGCATGCTTAAATTGAGTGCTGTGTTACAGACCAAAACTTTTTCTGTGGCAAAGATACATCAGAACCCAGAATCTCTCTCTTGTAGCTCTCTGCTCTGGCTGCAGGACACAGTGCATCTCTGACCTTACCCTCCCTGAGAGAACGCAGTGGGGACCACGGGTTGGAGACCACCCCTTTGAGAAAGGGTCTGTCTTAGTGTTTGTACCGCACCTAGAAGAGCGCGGTCCCAAGCCATGACATGGGCTCCTCTGTGAAATTGCTACGCGAATAATAATTACAGAAACAACATCGGTAATAGGAGAGACGCAGTAGAAAATCCCTGCAGCCATGATGTGTGGTGGGTCTCCTCTTGTTGGCTGTAGCTTGAGTATTTTGTATTCTGGCTGACAAACAACAGTCAAACAGGGGCAGAGCAGAAGTGCTGGGTGAGAGAGGTTACCTTTTGGATCTGACTCACGTATCACACACCATTGAAATGACGGGTTAGGAACAAACATAAAATGCTGACATTTAATCATATAAAATTCTCTTGCAATGCAACTGTTATCTTTACTATCCAGAACCCAGCCCGCCCTGTGCCTGCTCCCCATGGCTAGTAACTGTTCTTATGTAGGCAGTACGACAACAGGCTCGATGCTGTGTACGGCAATATCAGCTGGTGCCTTATTTGCATATGTATTTGCATTTTCCCTTGTAATTGTTCAGGATAGTAGCACTAAAAGCAAATCTTTCTATATTTCAGAAGAAAAGTCAGCAGTAAGCCCTGGCTCTCTGTTGATGGGAAAGTGCATTACTAAGTTTCATTTTTTTCCTGAGAGCAGCTGAAGTGTAGCCTACTTACTGAAAAAAAAAAGAACAAAGTTTGCTCCTGTTAAGTAGGAATGACCTGAAACGTCTGTGTAAGTCAGGACAGAGCAGTGTGGGCTCCAGGAATCCCAAGCAGCCAGGGATGGAAAAGGCCTGCTCCCTAGGGAAGTGCCCGCACTACCCCTACATGCTAAATATAATTACATAGCCCAGTGGTTGTTTTGTTTAAAGGCCCGAGGGCCAGATTTACAGAGGTACCTACGGCTGCAGGTACATGTACTGTGGGATTCACAGAGCGAGGTCGGCTGTGGACAGCAGGATTGCCCAACCCACTGTTGTCGGCGAGAGTCAGGTGCTCACCAGCCCAGCTGCCTTTGGAAATGCAGTTATAGCTGACTTTTTAAATCTGGTCCAGGAGTCCCACTGTTCTATGTCTTCAGGGATAACTCTTGGTGTCTCTAGCCATTTTTTCTTCTGAAATGACTCACTTGTTTTTCTTCATCTTTTTCCAAGAAATTTGCATGTAACTTGAGATGAATAAGAGAAAACAGAGGCCAAGAGTAGATTTGTTAATTTAATTTTAGAAAGAGGACAAAACAGTACTGAGCATGAACCGTAAGTATGCCCTTGAGGGAAGGGACGCTGAAGTACATTGCTGTATTTACTCTTCTGTAAGTCTCTAATGAGGTTCTTTCTAAGTATCGTAAAGTGTATCTCTGCCTGGCGAAAGGCTGCGTGCACAGAAATACCTCCGGCTCAGTACAAACACAGGTGTGTTCTGCGATGGGCATAACCCTTCCAGCAGCGTGCTCTGCTTAGCCTGCGCACCTCACATCCTAGCAGAACTGCTTAGCTCAGAGGGTCTCACTGCTCTCGGTTAGTCCCAGATGGGGTATCTGTGCATGGAGCTGCACTCTGCAATATAGACATGCCCCAAGTTAAAGTGCTGCCACAAACTCTTTATAAATGGAATTTCCACTCATGTCAAAGGGATTTTCCCATGTGGTGGGGCATGACTGTGTCCACAATGGAGGGTATTCATACCAGCAAGCTTTAGACGTCTGATTTATCTGCCTGAATTAACCAGCTAATTGCCCTGGGCTTCCTACACAGTGGAGGAAGAGGCTCTGGCAGCGGATAACTCCGAATGCAGGGTGAAAGCATGCGCCCAGCAGTGCCTGCTGGAAGAGCCACTCTGCCCACCGGCTAGATGACCCCAAGGCATTAGCCGGACAGCTTAGCCAGCTAAATTAGAGGACTGGAGATGGGCGGCATAAGCAGTCTTGCAGAGTTTTATGGTAGTACCCATACGCTAAATACACGAAGGCACCAAGTACAGCCCCTCTTTTCTGATGGCGGTTGAAAGCAGATGCACATGAAGCAACGAGATTTTTCTGGATGTGTTTGTCCCAGCAATGTAAAAGTCAAATTTGGTCCAGTATCTTGACTGCTGATAAGGGCCTCTATTGAGCACAACGATCTTTAATGCACTACTGAACGTTACAAAAGGAAGTTACCTTCCCCCACCCCATTTTACAGAGAAAACAGGAACTGGGAGCCCAAAGCATAGTTAATTAACAACTGCATTGGGCTGTCTTTGTGATTCACACAGCCGGGTTAGAGGAAAGCTAGAGGCACAGATTGTGAGAGAAAAAATACTATCTCTCCTTGAAACTCAAGATTATCAGCAGCGAGTGATCAGCTGCTACTAATGGCTAACTATATTTCACAGGGAAAGCAGTGCTATGGACAACAGACCCCGCTACGTCTAAAAGTCATCGAAGCTTCCGACAGAATTTAGCTTCAACCTTTTGCTAAAAATTAAACTCTATTTTTATGGAGTCTGTTCTTGCCAGGCCCTGTGGCAGCAGTTTCTACCTTGACTGCCAAGTGCAAAAGGGAGTTCATTGCTTGGGCAGGAGTGCCTACCCAAAATGCAAGTGTTGCAGCATTTTTTGGATTCAATACAGAATATGAAATCAGTAGCCGGCTAGAATTGACATTCTTATTTGTTTGCCATTCATGTAGCTGTACAATAACGTTGTAGTAATCTGCCCTGAGGAAAAGACAGCCAAAAGGACCCGAGGGAAAAAAAACCTGCTTCACTATTTTGGGTACCTAACTTGAAGCACCTTAGAAGGGCTTCTTTTACCAGTTATAAAATCCCCAGTCAGATCTGAAAGCGGACCCAGCATTCGCGTGTTCCCCTTCAGTCTTCAAACTCAAAGTTCCTTCATCCTCGGTGATGCTCTCTGGTGATTTTGCAGAGTATCACATGTAAAACTGTCATGTAATACTGAAACACTGGAGATTGTGCAAGAACCAAATTAAAAGGGTTTTTTTTTTTAGGGGGTGGTTTCTGACTTCAGGATCCTAATTTCACTTGATCCTGTGCTCCTCGTGAAGCCCAGTACCCAAAAATACAGGATTGGGCCCTCTGATATAATTTAGAAGACATTCATATTCTCACTGAATTAGATTATGGAGCTGTTCCCTCTGGTTCCTTCAGCGAGACGCTCCATAACACGAACACCGTGTTTGGGAACAGGTGTTTGCAGGATTGTGCCACGCTGAATCAGGAACCCAATTTGCAGCTGAAGTTCTTTTCTAAAGCTGGCTTTCATTTTCCTCTAAATTCAGGTAATCCTATTTTCAAATTTACACGGTTAATTGTAGAGATGAAACCCTTTTTCCCACCACACTCAGCGGAAATACTTAATTTTAACTTACAATTGATATATGTCTTCATATAAGCTGATGACTGTACAAAGTTTTAGGCTAAAAGAGGCTTATTTCCTTCCCATTGCTTAATTTGTATTTAAATCTTAATATTGCTTTTTTGTGTTCTTTCCGGCAAAAGTGAAGCTACCAAAAATAAAGAATAGTTTGTCTTTCGGAAGACTAAATTTTTGAAGAAAAAAGCAAAAAACAGAACATAACCTGTGTCTGAAATTCTTAAGAGCCCAAATAAAATAAGATGTTTTATGGACTCCTGACTCTTTAAAGTCATATTCAAAAAGAATTTCAGTTCTTTACAACAAAATTAATCACGTCTTCACTAGTCGAATGTACTTGGGGCAAGTAATTTGAATGCTGCTTTTTTAGTGGAAAAATGAGCAGAACGTTTTCAATTCCTGTGGTGAGACTGGGCAAATGGACATTATGGCAGGGGTAACAAATTATGGTGGAAATTTTGTCCAAGACGTGAAAGGGAAATGCTTGTACATCTGTAGTATCTAGAAAAAATGTTTAGAATGTAATTGCAGCATTTGGTCTTTAGAAACCTCATTTAGCTCCTAGTGATGATGGGAATGCCACCGGCTTTAGCAAACTTTGCCTTAGGCTTCCATGGATAAATCAGACTTATATAGTGCAATCTAACAAATTCTATATCCCCTTAACGTATAGATGCACTTGCTGTGTGAACTTGCAAATCATTTGTTTTCCTGCTCAAAGTATTGAATCAATCTGGTGGTATATGAGCAGAGTCTATAAATAGCTAATTCCATATGCTAAAAATTGTTACACTAATCAGCATATACTTAGAAAGGATGGAAAAATAATAAAATAAAAGATAGATTTGAAGCAAAAATCCTGAACAGGAGAGACTGAATTCTCATCCAGCAAAATTGGCATAGATTAATTGCTGTCAGCAGAGGTGTGCTGTTTTCTGAATGTAAAGGTCTGGCCCTGTAAAAGAGCAGTAAAAAGGAAAAATATAGTACGCCCTCTCCTCAATGCTTAAGTACAAAAGTCTACATCTGGAAACTGTTCCTGCTGCATGGAGCTTGCTGGGACACAGGTATCTGAGACCACTGTCACATCTTTTATATTTTGTTCTACAATTACCATTTTCACATGTGAGAGCGAAGTAGGTATATGGTATATAATTTTAAAAGGTTTGACTCATTTAATCGAACCATTATCATGAAGGAGTCCTCAGGACAAGTGACTTACGCAGTGGAACGTTACATATTTGCAAACACAAGCAAAGAAGAAGAAAAAGGTTAGAAAAACATATCAGAGAAATGAGAAAAACAATGAAATTAAAAGTGAGTAAAAGAATAAATAAATCACCTGTTTGGGGGACTTTGCTTTACTGGATTTGCCTTGAAACCTCCCCAGACAAGCGAGACGTCGTCTTCTCTCTGGACTCTTCTTCCACTTTTTCACTTAGTCGCAGTCTGCTGAAATAGATACTTCTCCTTTTTTCTCTCTCTGTTTTTTTGCCCCTGTTCCCCTCCCTGATTTTTCAATCAGATTATTTGTGTCAAAATCTGGCGGTGAAGAAACAGCCAATAGAGAAGCAGAGCCCAGAAAGTATTTGCTTATCAAAACTTTCCAGGACTTTGAAAACTTGAAGAGAATTCACCATGCCCAGCTCGAAACCCTAGGGGCAGCACCCTTCACTTTCTCGGGCAGCTTCGCCTTCTGCAGGAATACTCCTCTGTCATATTGACAAAGAGCATGACACGGTGAAATAACGTAGCAAGCAGGCATTTGTTATTTTGTCTTTTCTTCAAAAAAAAAAAAAAAAAAAGAATAGCTCTTAAGAAACCTGTATTTTTACACACATTCATCCACGCATCGTATCTTTCACAAACAGACACACCATCTGTCTCACATACACACACTCACATACTTCAGTCTCATAAACAAAACCATCTAGCACATATGCACAGAATTATTTTATTCCAGAATGGATCTTTTATCTCTCCAATTTCCAAGGAAAAAGGAATAAATACTTGCACAGTAATAACTGAAAAAGATGTGCATTAATCAGCCTTCGTTTTCCTAGGCATATGTGTGTGCAATCCATACATATTTTAGGCATTGCTCTATCTATATACAGCTGTATATAGGATATAAATATAGATTTAAGAAAGCTTATTAAGCAAGCTCATTAACAAGCATCTTTGCAAAAAGCTCTTCAAGAGCAATAATAAGAATTTGCACTTCTGTCACTTGCTTTCAAAAAAGGTTTGAAAATGTGAAATAATTGACTGCCAAACCCCCCTGTAACAGCAGGGTTGAAGGAGGGAGAATGAAGCAGAGGCAGAGTGACTTTTCTCAGATCACCCGGTTGTTCTCTAGTAGAGCTGGGAACAGGGGCTGGAGAACAGTGATTTTCTTTTGAGAATCCTTGGCCACGATGCTTATCTGGGGACAAACAAGGAGAGATCATCTCCCCAAATGCTTGCGGGGTGGGGGGGAAGTAATTCCTTGATTTCTCCTATTCTCTGATTATCACAATCTTCCTGACTGTGCAAGTGAACAGCAGCATGAGCCGCACGTGCCCTTGGTTATCCCCTCCTGCACTTACAGCGCACACTGTGCATGGCTGGAATTGGGACAGCAAAGGTGCCTTCCGAGAAGTTTAGAATTAAGATGTATATAAGCATACACGCAGCTGTTGAGCGCCAAGTACTAGGACGTCACCATCAGAGAAATGCCTCTATATCATGGAGTTTTTCTGCTCCCTGTGAGCTTTCAAATGCATTTCACTCTTTTCGATGGTCGGCTGCATTAAGCCAGGACTCAGTTTGGTCCCATTTCCTACAGCAGCTCGGGCTGGTGAGAGCACCCGGAAGCAATAACCCCTTTCTCTGCCCTGCAGCAGGGTCGGCGGTAGGCTGGTGTTTCCCCGATGGAGCAGATGTGGTCCAGAGACGCTTCAGATTCTTAGCGGAGGTATTTCGCATCCCGCCGTGGCAGGCGGTGGTGCCAGGCGTGCTGGCCCTAGCGCTCTCTGCCGGGACAGCCGCAAGTCACAGCTCTTGTCATCGCGCCCTGTCATTGCCCCATGGCACCGGACAGGCTGTGCAGCGGGTTTTGATGCAACTCGGAGATAGGAGTGTAGATTTCACCCACGTTGAGAAAGATTCAGATTTTGTTCTTAACCCATCTGTCATTTACTGAACATAATTAATTCTTGTTGTTTATAGAAGCAAACAATCCCTTTTGCCTCTCCCTCCTCCCCTCCTTATTTATCTAGCTGGATTTTGCATGAAAGAAACGTTCCCGAAGCATTGTGCTAGCAAGCTGATTTGCATCCTCTTAAACCCAGGCATTTGAAGGATTACATTTCCCACTACAAAAACAAGCATTGTAACAGAAAACCAAAACGTACATTGCAGCTTCAGGGTTTCGTATGAAGACAGTTACAGGAATTAAACGAAACAGGAAAATGACAAGCTGCTGAAAGGACTGAGATGTTATTTTATGAAACATTGGAGCCGGCTTCTGCCAGCACCCCTGCGCACAGACTTCCCGTGAACATAAAGTGCAAATGGCTGCAGAACGTGGCTCTTGAACTAGAGACAGTAAAAGCAAGTCAGCCACACAAAAAACCCTATAGAAAACTAGTTGTGCAAAAAATCTAATAGCATGTTCAGTAAAACCTCACCGGCTAGCTGATTTCGGAGGTGCTCCAAAGAGCAGTGGGCACAGTTCTTTGGAGAAGGAGGATGACTACATCTCCCAGCGTCAGTAACCTGTGCATAGAGCAGCTGCAAGTAAAACATGTGTATCAGCTGTTCCGCTTCCCCAAGTAGCCATCCTCTCACGAAGCACAGCTATAATTGCATACAAACTGATCCCTGAGATAATGGGCACAGATACTCTCTTTTATGACTAACACTATTATCACTATGCTAGAATGCCTGAAGAGAGGTGGGGACACGGCTGTGTCTGGTTCAGCTCTCACCCGCCCCTTCTCCCTTCGTTTTACTTCAGGAGTTCCTACGGAGCGAATAGTTGCAGGATGGGAGCGCAGTCAGCTATCACCTTGGCTTGTTGTGTTCTTACTCTTCCCTAGATTTCTGTTTATGGCTTCTGTTAAACTTATCACCTCCCCTCTCCATTGAAATCGCCAGCAAAAGGTGATTTACACAAGCTGAAGAAAAACCAGAGATGCATTTTCAGCTAGAAAGACCTTTGAGCTGACCCCATGTGGCCGTTCTTATTTTATGTTCTTCCTGTTGATATAATTTTCCCTGTTCCCTTTTCTTGCTTCAGGGCCAGCAGAGAACAGAGAGCCGCAGAGGGCTTATCTGGGCTCACACAAGCTTGTGCTGGCCCTGACCCACACGGGCCATGGTGGATGTGCAGCGAGTTCTGCTTGCATCTGAGGACAGTTTCATTTTGTGTAGTGCTGTGAGGTCTTAATAGATGTCATATGCTCCAGTGCATCCAAAGTAAATAGATTATTAAACGTTTAACTCAGTAACAATAAACAGGTTAATTATAACACATCATGTCCATTCTAATGCAGTCGTCTTCCCTTTCAAATCTAGCAGCAAACCCCTCCTGGAGCATCCATGTTTTCTTTGTCAGTTTGAATGTTACAGTAATTAAGTCACAGTAAAATAACACGACTAATTGCTTCCAGCGCTTTTCTGAAGCTCCTCCTAATTTCCACTTTTCTGTGGCAGATTAAATAAACATGTTTTCTGCACAGCAGGCAAAAAAATGCCATCACTCCGTCCAGACTGCAATGAACATTAATTGCCACGCACGAGGCAGGACTAGATTAAAAACATGCTGGCTCCAAGCAACTCCATCTCATCCAGAAGCCGGATGACCTGTCGCAGGTGCGGCGTGAAGGAACGCTCTCGGCCCTGCAGGGACGAGAGCCGTGAAACACCAAAGCTAACGCCACAGGAATTAAAAATCCACCGACACTTCTCAGACGGGGCTCTGATCTGCATTTGTTTTCTTATACCTAGTTTCTACCCTGCAGATCTAACGTCCCTTGATTCCTACTGGCATCTGAGGACAATTCATATGGGTTGAAGAGTTCGATCAGCAGTTTGCCAAGCCCCCTCGGTGCATCCCCACCGAACCCCCCCCCTCGTTGGAGAATGAGAAAGGCTGACACCCCGCTGCCCTGGGGACTGAAACGTTCAATTGAAAACCTGTTGGTGCCGCATACAGAACTGAAGGCTGGAGAACCCGCCCTGAAGTAATTGCCATTCTTCTTTCCTAAACTCTGGATTTTCCAGGAGGAAAAATAAACCTCATCCAGGAGAGGAGGGATGAAATGTTTTATGTCGTATAGTTGCTGCATTTCAGAAAAAAAAAAAAAAAAGACAATAACCCTTATCCATGGTTTGCATGAAGCGTTACGGAGTCCAAAATCGGAAGAATGAGGTGAGCTGTGCACACCCACCGGGGGGAAAGCAGACCAGCGCCGGGGTGCCTGCCCCGGCGCCTCCCTCCAGCCCTTCTCCCGCCAGCGCGCCCCCACGCACACGCAGGCACTTTCGAGACCTTTTTAGTCCCTTTCAGCACATTCACGCACTTAAAACACTCCGTCAG
>NW_008824587.1:2842503-2853938 GCF_000699105.1 Pygoscelis adeliae
TCCCCCCCCGCAGCGTGTGTGTGTGTCCCCCCCCGCAGCGTGTGTGTGTGTCCCCCCAGGCCACGCGCCTCTTTAATTTTGCGGGGTTTATCGAAAAAGGTTCAGCACCTCCGTTCCAAGCGCTGAGTAGCGATTTCCAGAGTTCCCCTGCCTCAGTCCCTTGCTGAGGGGCTTCCCTCGTCCGGGGCTAGGCATTAAGGCAGCCGTTAAAAGTCTGTCCCCTTGGTGAGGAAGGCTTTTCTGATTTCCGTGCTCGTGGGTAGGTAATGTGAAGTCAGGATGTTGTTTACTTCTACAAGAAAACATTTTGCTTCCTGTTATCACAAAGAACTTGGAAGACTGCAGTTCTGAAGTTTTCACCCTTTGTTTGCTATGGATGCGGCCTCTATCCTTGTTTTATCAGTTTAGTCAGTGCTTCCCTCCTTGTTGGTTTTTTTTTTAATGAGTTTTTTCACAAGGCAGTGAGTGAAAGAACATGCCTTAAAGTTATATATGATTCAAAACCCATAGAAATGACACAGAAACTGGGATCGGGTTTTGTGTGTGGAACTGTTTCCAGAACTGTTTCCAGAGAACCTTCCAGTGGATGCTAATACCATTTTTCATTCTTTGTCTGGCCTGATCCTGTAGTTCCCTGACATTAACTTCTGTGGCAAGTTAGAAATCCGTCATAATCAAAGCACTACTGAAGCGATGCCATTAGGTGGAAAAATTCCTCTTCAGTTTACATGTATGAACAACTAGAAACTGAATCTTTGAAAACTCGGGAAGTTTTAATAATTAGTGCAAGTATTGGGAATACATACTTCTGTCTGCAGTTGACTTGATTTTGCTAAGCAGCAATCGGGTAGTCTGCTTATCAGAAACAGGTACGCCACGTTTAAGCTTAAATTCGTGGGCTTAAAATCCTTTACTCAGTAAAACACTTGTTTGGTTTGGTTTTGTTTGTTCATTTGTTCTGTTTTTTTAGCAGCCTAGTCAACCCGGTACTAAATTGCCTTTATGGGGAGTTGCACGGACTTACTCAGATGAAAATATAGTCAGAATATCTAATGTGTCGTGAGATAAGGTTTAATTAAAATGATTTTATCTTTGGCTGTGTTTAATCCTGGCTCCTTAACTCTTTGTTACTTGAGAATTTCCTTTTATGGTGACTAACAAAAAGTAGCATTATTAAAGGGTTTCCACGTGAGATATACTGTCCAGTTGCAGATGTTTTGGTGTTTGAACAAACATTTGACTTTAGTAACTATTTATAGTTTAAAATGAATGCTGGCCCTATTTAGAGCTGGACTGCTGGGATGTTGACTTGTACCAATCCCCAAAATTCTTGCAACTGCCAAACACTTTATATGAGCTGGTGCTGTGATTACCAAAGTCAGTCTCTATAAGACCTGAATAGCCTATAACACACATGCACGCACACACATGCACAAACATCTCTCTCTCTCTCTCTCTCTCTCTCTCTCTCTCTTTGGAAGAGATACCTTCTGTAATAAGCAAATCAAATAATCAAAGCACTTTTTAATGGTGGAGGCAGGGGAGGGGTGCCAGATTTTGTGGCATGTTGCAGACAGGTGTGTATATTTTGAAAGAATGTTACAGCTTAGGTTCTTGGTCTGGTATGTAGCCGCTATATTTTCATGTAGTTTAATAAACATAATGAGGACAAGTAATAATACTTCCTTTGTTAGCTTAAGCATTCTTCGGGTAGCACGTTAAGATACAGAGCAAACTTCTTGCAGTGGTGGACTGCTATCACTTTCCTGGGTATTGTTCTTTTTTGTGGTTAATTAAGAAGTTACACATCATTTGGTATTGTTCTGTGTAATGCCTACTTTAATTCTTGGAGTAGTTAAAATGCCTTGACTGAGTACACTAGGTAGTTTGCAGTGGTTTCAAGATTTACTGAATTGCAGCCTAACTCTTTGAATATGCTTAAAGGTTTCTCTTGGCAAAAAAACTGCTGCAGAGATTTAGGAGTCTCGCTCGTTGAGTTACCGCGAAGTCTAGAGCTCTCTGTTTACCTGTTCATACTTTTAAAAAGAGTCCTTAGTTGAACTTATTTTCCTTGTGTACTCTTAATTAAATTTGCATAGAAAAACAATGCTCGTTCTCATTTATTTATTTGCTATTAATATGTGCAGTTGTGTATAAGGAATTGAAATAATTCCCTTTCAGGTTAGTCACTGGCTTGTTAGCATGGCTTCTGCCAAAGGGTTCAGTGCCAGCCCTACCACGTTTGGGCTTTTTTTGGCATGCATTGCTTTTAAACAATTTTCTCTCTGACAGAAATTTGATGGGTAGCAATTAGCATAGTGTATTAGCACAGCATAGTTTCAAAAGAATCTTAAAAATCGCTGAATATGATTCTCTCTCTTTGTTTGGGGTTATTGGGTTTTTGTGATCTTCCTGTTCCTGCATCGGTTAAGCACCTGTAATAAAGTACAGGAGAATGTATATAATGTCAAGTTATAACTATAAATAATTATCGAGTTTAGGAATGGGGTCTTGTATCAGATCTTAAAATAACCAGAAAAATACAGACTACTAGAAGAAGCCAGACACCTTCATTCTTTAAAAATGAATAAATAAATTAAATTAATTGTACTGCTAGTTGTAATGATCAGTTTGAACTGAGGTTTAAAGTGTTTAGAGCTGTTGTTATTTCTGGGTGGTGAAAAAGGGAATGATCAGCTGCTTACTTTCCTATTGCCACCAGTGGTTTTTTTCCCTACTGTCACTTTTCATTCATTGCTTATGTCACTCCTATAATGGTAGTGTTTAGTTTACCTGTGAAGAAAATATAAAATTGAGTATTGTTGGGAAATAGAAAATGGGTTTGGATTTTTGTAGATCGGATGGGAGGGAGTGAGGCTTATCCTTTCATGACAAACATTTCAAAGATTTGAGTGAGAAGGGCTGCTTTGTTGTCAATCTGAATTTTTCTTTGAAAACAATGATTGCAGTAAAATACATCTGTCCTCATTCATGGCCTCTGCCAAAGCCGTACCTGAGGACTACTTTACCTGCAGTAGAAATCAGATGGAAAAGTGTAAGTCTTGAGGTCTGGCTTCACTTCATTGCTGTCAGCAGTGCTCTAATGTTGTTGAAATCCCCCTTTTCTCTTTGGGGGGGGGGGATAACCATTTACTGGCATGCCCCAAATTTAACTTATGATTAATGAAGAGGGATGAAATGCTGATGTTGATCCCCCACATGCCACCCCCCAGAATAAATGCTTCTGGTGTCTGAATTTCTATGTTGTCTCAGCAAATGCTGAGGACGTTCTGGGAGGAGTGTGCGTGTGTGTTGAGTGTGTCCCCCTCCTCCCCACCCCTCAGAGAAGCATAACTGGCACTACCAGCTGCTTTTTCATTTGGCTTGAGATAAAAATACACTGAACAGAAGAACATCTTCTCTTGACAGAATTACTTACAGAAGTCATAATCTTTTGAAATACTCTGCTATCTCTTTCTCTGTTTAGCCTTTTCCAATGAATATTTTTACAGTCTTTTCCTTTGTCTTGAGTTTATAGCTTAACAGGATTGTGTTGCTGTTAAATTAGCTACTGAAAAAATTTTTAAAACAAGTTGGTGCTTGGCTTGTTGGCGTCTCCTTTTTCTTCTGTAAGCTGGCTCCAAAGTTGTATTGGTACTTAAAATTAATACTTTTTATTAAAATTTGTCTTTATGAAAGCTCTTGAATATAAGAAGTTTGCTATTGGTGTTTATATCTTCCAGTGAGATTAAAATGTTGCATTTTAAAAGGTATTTAAACAGATTTTTTTCATTCTTTACTAAGTAGTGCCTTGGATCTTTTACATAAAACTAATTTTAAAAGTTAGTGAAGAATCAGTGACTCAAACCATATGGAAAAGATACTGACTTCGTTTTAATCCTGTCAGTTCCAAGTATGGCTGCAGAGGTGTGGAAATTCCTCTAATAGGGGAATGATTGCAGTAGCTAGGGATGGAAGCATTAAAGAGACTCATCTTGTATACTGTGTGTTTGAGAAGAAAGACGTGGTCATGATATGATACTGTAAAGATTTCAGGGAGATCCTGTTCACCACACATACAAAATACTGTGGCATTCAATGGATGATCTCACTGGTAATGGAAGTTCCTTAACCTGGCCTGTCCTGAGTTCCTTATCTACAAGATTTGAAAATCATATCACAAATTACTGGTGGGACTGGTCATAAATCACGCTGATACAATGGCCCCTGGGAACTGTACTTCATCTACCAGAACACAGTGTTTTCTGATTGAAGTTAAAAGCCTGTTGCCTGTAAACTAGTTATTCAGCTGTCTTTGCTTAAAAAAAGTGTGACAGAATTTAAGGCTATTGCTGTAATTTCCTGGTTTGTTCATTTACATTGGGCATTGCGGACCCAGTATGATTAGAGGATCTCAGCCTTAGTCTGCCTTAGGATTTCAAATCTGTCCCTCACAAGTGACTTCACAAGAGATCCTGCATTGAGAAAGCTGTGATTTGCTTTTGTAAAATTGTGACTTTGTGTATAGCAGGGTGACAACATTATCTGCTGAAGTTACATGAACACCAGTATAAACTTTCCACCTAGTGAAGTACCTATGCGTAATACTGTCCCATTTTCAGATGTGGTTTGGAATACTTTTGTTAGTATTTTGAATACTGGCGATTAGTGGAGATTGCTCCACTTCATATAAAGCACTTCAGTGCATGACTGACTGATTGACAAGTTCATTTAAACTATGCTGGATTTATTGGCACAAGGTCACTTGAGCCATCTGTTTTAACTAGTTTAGGGAGCTTGGGGAATTATTAGTTACCTACGTGTATAGTTATCGGCAACTAAGCTTGCGTTATCAACCTTGCTTTTATCTGATTGTAGTGTTTGTGCATGCCATCAGGCCAATAGCATAAAGTTTGGAATCCTCTTACCTACTGAACACTTAAACCGGTGTTTTTCCCATCTGTCTGCAAGTGTATTGTTGAACCTGACTTCCAGAAACATTCATGTTTCTTGATTTCACTATGCTACAGTTTTTCCTCTGGCAATTATGAAATTAGTGAAACCTGCTGTTGAGGTTTTTACTGGTGTGATGAAGATCTGGTCCAAGTATAGTAGTATTACTAGAGGAAAATAAGAAATAAAAGCATTCTTTTCACGCTGGTGGGGTGCAGGGAATCGAAGAAAAGAGAGTTGACAAGGTCTTTATGGGGTAAAAAAGCAGAGACTAGCATTTATGCTGCTTTAATTCTCAAAACAGGTTTTGCTTGCAGCTAGTTTGGGGGTGTGGTCATGCATCTCTTTTGTTAACAAGACTTTAAACAACTAATTCATGTTGCTTAGGAAGCTGGTGAATCTATTGCTTAACCATAGCTGAGACTGTATCCTGATAGAAATTAAGGCACCTATGTTAGCAAGCCCTTTACGGTCTCAAAGACAGTGTTCTCAGAAATAAAGAAATAGATTACTTGCAGTAAACTATTTCCCCACATATAGTTCTGCATGCATTCTGGGTATCTCAGTGTAACTATAATTTAGTAAATTAAATATCACAGTGCTTACTATAAACTAAAAAAGCAATTGACTCCTGAAAATGAGTAACAAGAGTGGAAGGTTGACTCCTTAGGTTGCATGGATGAGTGGTTTTAAACTGTTTGAAAGGATGGTGTCACTTTTTGGACATTGTTTGCCTTCTAAACAGCAAGCTCTTTGAGGAAGAAGTTGAAGCTTGGAAGTCTGCACAATGCAGAGTAAAAAAAAACAACAACCACCAACCAACCAACCAAAAAAACCCCAGAACCCCAAACCACAACAAATCCCAGCCCTAATCTTTTTGGAAAGCAGAGACCCATTCTGTATTTGAGTAAAAAGCAACTCTTTTCCACCACCCCAAGTTTCTGTTTTGTTGTCTATAGTTGAAAGTCTTGCTTACACTACCAGCCAGTTTTAAGTTTGCAGTTTTTAAGGTCTTGCCAGCATGGGATGTGAAAAGGAATAACATTTAAATCTGAAACACTTCAGTTAGCAGACTCTGCTAGCTGCTTGTAGGTGAACAGAAATTTTATTTGGACTGTTCAGCTATGATCATTGAAAACTGAGGGTGGGGGTTTTTTGTGTTCTGGAACTCTGATTACTGGAACATTTCAAGAAAGTTTGTTGCTAATGAAATGCCTGTTGTGAGTGTGATGCCATATTATCACCTTTGAATTTGCTATCAGTGCCAGATTAAGTAAGCTGATGTCTTGTGGCCCTAATAAAAGTGACCTTGGGCAGTTCTGCAAGTACAGAGTGATATGTTGCAAATGACAAAGTTTACTGGTAGAGGGGTTAACTCTTGCTGTCCAGTAACATTGTTAAACATAAATTTTCAAGAAAGTAATATGTATATAAGTAACTACAGAATTATCATTTAACATAGAGCACTGATACATGGTCCTTGGCTAATGTCTAATAATGTTTTGACTAGAATCTAAAGACTTAAACAATTACGGTAATTATTCTATGTTCAGAATTTGGTAGGATAAGAGAAGACTTCTTTCTGTGTAAGATTTTACCTACCATAAATAAAACTCTATAGCAGCTTTTGAAGGTTCACAGTACAAAACTGCAATCTTGTGAAAGCCATCTAGTTGGAGGCAATTGCACAGCTTAACCTGTGGACAATTCTGGAAAGGGCACCTGTGCAACACCTTTTGGTGTTTTTCAAACTAAGGGCTGACTTTTCTCATGCAGGAGGTACGTAGCTCTGCTGTGCTTTGTAAATAACTTAATGCTGTTCTGAATATACAAGGTTTGATAAGGAAGAAATAAATTGTGCCTTTTGTTAACCTCTTCATGCTTTTTCTTTATTAGTGATCATGAAAGGTGTGTGGCTGACAGCATTGCAGACAGAAGCTCGACTCGTCCACAGAACAGGTGCTGTATACACACTTGCAGTAAAAAAAAAAAATCTTGGTTGCAAACTTGGTATGTGTCAGTCTTGCCTTCCATGGAGAAAGTGAAAAATGTATGCTAGCTGGAAGTAGGAGGAAAGAAGAATCATAGAATCATTAAGGTTGGAAGAGACCTCTAAGATCATCGAGTTCAACCGTCAACCCAACACCCCCATGCCCACTAAACCATGTCCCTCAGCGCCTCATCTTACACGTCTTTTAAATACTTCCAGGGATGGTGACTCAACCACTTCCCTGGGCAGCCTGTTCCAATGTTTAACCACTCTTTCAGTAAAGACTTTTTTCCTCGTGTCCAGTCTAAACCTCCCCTGGTGCAACTTGAGGCCATTTCCTCTCGTCCTAGCAAGAAACCCTTGCTAATAAAATTAGGTGTGATGTGAAGCCAGATTCTTTCTGCCACTGGGAATGGTTCAGCATAGGATTCTTATGGATGAAGAAAAACTTGATTCATTTTGTAATAGATAGATAGATAGATGTGATACCTGAATCCCTCCCTTGCTGGTACGTGGGAGGAGGAAGCCATCCTAAAAACCTGAAATGGCTTAGATTTACTCCTGCTTCATACTGTGAAGCTGACCAGTCATGTTACCTGCACACTGTTGCATTTAATAATCTATACAGTTTTTGCACTGCAGAATTTTTAATGTATAATGCACAAATTATACGTGTGAAAACAAGGTATGTTGTGCTGCTAAGCTTGTGATTTAGCATGCACAGGGTGGCCGAGGAACAGCAGCTGTAGTAACCCTAACTGAGTTTCCTGACAGCTGCAACTTGGCCACATTGCAAGTATTAAAGCACAAATCTATTAGTATGCAATAATGCAAAGCCGAGGGCAGTGAATTTCTAATCTAGCCACAGGAGTGGAGAAGGATCTTGAGATGCATATTTTCTCCAGAGTGTAGACCACTATGCAAAGGACTTGAAAGGTTGGCTGGGGAGGAATTGCTGTAAAGAAAGCGAGAATGGAGTGATTCCAGGGAGCTCTTTGCATTTTATTCAAAACTTTAGTCTTAGTTGACTGACCTGGAGAGCAAATTAAAAAATTATGGTAACAGAATGCTCTGACAGTTTATATATGCTAGCCAAGTTTTTCTGCAAAACAGATTAATGTCTTTTTAAAAAAGATGAAGAAAACCCTGCTCGTGACTCATTGGCTTCTTTGTAAACTTTCCTCTTACAGCTTTTATTTGTAAACTTTTCTCTTACAGCTTTTATTGCAGGTGTGTGGCAATCCTTTCAGTGTAAAACTGTTAAGTGGGCAATACTGCAGAAAAGAAATAGGGAAGTGATGAGAGATTTAAGATGGAAAGGGAAAAAGGAAAGCTCATTCATCTGCTCTCTCTTCTCTCCTAGTCTGGTAGAGAGGCACCAATGAGGAACTTCCTGAAATTTTAGTCTCCACATTCATGTTAGTACGTGCATCATGGCACAGCAAGGAAATGTTGGTGAGCTCCTCTCAATGCTGGATTCTCCAATTCTGGGTGTCCTGGAAGATATAACAGCTGCGTTCAAAGATAATCTCGTTTGTGGTATGTATCCTTATATGTAATTGGAGGAAGAGTTTTGCTTTTACACCAATAAAGGTAGAATAATAGGGTTTTTTTTCTATCAAGCACAGTCTTTGCAAATGCAACTTGAAAGAAACTCTTGATACTTGGGTTTGAAATTGCTTTAAGGACTGAGGCTTCTCTTCAGTCCATTTTGTTTAATGGCATGTCTCTTAGAAGGTCTGTTATATAATTGTTAACATGCTATTATAAAATGACTAGCTTTTGCTGGGGCATAACCTCAAGTTGTGAGCTGATGAAACTTTCTTTGTCAAGTATATCTAGAAAGAATTAGGTGTCATCCACATGATGGGAACTAGTGGGATTTTGTTCATTCGAAAAATAAACCACAAAAAACCCCAACCCCAAACACAACAGCAGACCCAGACTTTCTTGAAAAAATGATTGCTGCTATTAAGGCATCCCTTATATTGATAGAGCCTTTTCAGAGCATGAGAGCACTGTCACTGTCCTTGTCCCTGAACTTGCTCTCCTTTATCTGCTGAAGGGAGAGAATGTAAAGTTACTCCTGAACTCTTTACTTGTACTGGGTAAAATATTCTTGCAGTTCAGCTACCTCTAGGTTTTTAAGGTTAGACAGTAATTGTTAGTTATTAAAAAAACGAGTTACTTTCCCTGAGCCAAATGCAATTGCTTGAATGGTTAGGAACTAGAAAATGCAGTTGAGAGGTCTCATTTTCCTAAAGGCCTGGTAAACACTAAGTACTGGTTTATGTTATAAATTAATTGTGTAATAGTTGTTAAAAAGTTGTGCAATGTCCCTGTAACAAATGCTTCATTTTTAGTGTACTGAGAATGTATGGTTTCTTTTCTTGCTGTAAACAAACTGATAGACCGTGGACCTATGCTTGTGAACAACCTGGTGGACTATTACTTGGAAACCAATTCTCAGCAGGCACTGCATATACTGTCCACACTGCAAGAGCCTCATGACAAGGTAAAAAAAAAATCTTGTTATTAAGTGTGGCAGATTTTAGCCTGGTATTGAAGCAGCCTTTAAATAGCATCTGTTAAACTCTGTTTTTCCATTCTGGTATAGAATTACCTTGTTGCAGAGATGTAGTATCTCTGTAGTAAGAGTAGTGAAGTTTTTAAAGAACTTCAAAGGTCTCCGTTTCTTGAGCTGCTTAAACTGACCCAATGAAGCAAAGAACCTCTATAAACGAAAGTTTTCTGAGGACTAACATTGTCTCTTTGTAATGCTACTGCTGCTGCTTCAATGCTGGATGTGTTAGGCTAAAACAAATTGCATATTTTGAGAGCAACTAAGGATTTTTAAAAAGATTGACAGAATGCACTACAAATTGTTTTACTTCTGCTGACCAGATTTTTTTTATTATTTATTTATGATAAGTGTTTTGAAGTGCAGTGACTGCTTCTGGACTGAATAGTTTGCATTTCGCTACCAGCAGACTTAAATTTATTGCTGGGTTTTATTTGCTCTTGGATCCTGTATATTTGTAAAATGCCTGTAGTTTCCATAATTGGCAGTGGCAAACTATTGAATACAGATTGGTGAAAAAGAATATATACCAGTTAAGTATAAATACCTTTCCTTTTTCTACCACTCTCTGCAAAATCCTCTACCAGCATCTACTGGACAAAATTAATGAATATATGGGCAAAGCTGCTACCCGTTTACCCACTCTCTCTCTGCTGGGACACGTGATAAGACGACAACCATCTTGGAAACATAAGCTTTCTCAAGCACCTCTCCTACTTTCATTACTTAAATGTCTCAAGGTAAGAACTGTTAGTTTTGTCTATAAAACACTTGTACACCTGATGTAAACATACATACTTGTAATCCAAGGCATTTGTTTTCTGTTTTGATGTCATTTAGTTAAGCTGTGAGAAGAGAGAAAATGTTGATTAAAATACGGAGCCACAGTTGGAATTATATCAACTAAATGCTCTGTGCTGATCCTGTTATTACTGACAGTCTTGTTTCTAAAAGCCACTGTCACTGTATAACTTTGAGTTAGGAAAGTTTACTAAAACTTTTCTGAAAATAAGTTAAAGACAGAGGGCCATCGGTGAAGTTGATGGATATCTTGAATGTGAACTTAATGAGAAATACAATAACTTCCCATTAGTGCATTTTGAAATTTGTGCATGTATGGTAATATACTCTACTTGCAGTGTAGATGGGCCGTGCAATAGACTATTCCATGGTGAAATTACCTTGGAATTAGGAGACTTTCCCTTCTTAGCTACGGATGTGCTGGATTACAAGGTGTTTCCCCATGCTTTGGGTTGTTTTTTTTCCCATCTGCAAATTTATCAGTTATCATACTGTACAGTACTGTAACAGCGAATAAAGAATGGAAAGTGTTTTGAGACCTGGAATGCATTGTCAGTAATATCATTTAATATGACAGTGAAGAATTCATATTAGTCATTTAAGTCACATTAAAATGCATGATGTAGTCAAGTGCCAGTGCTCTTCAAAACAAAAACACAACAAATTTGTAACTGCCAAAAAAGCAGCTACAAGTGCTGTTACTGAGTGCTGAGTTACTTATGTGCCTGATGAATTCTGTTGTCCTTTTCAGTGTGAGTCTTATCTGATTGTGAGAGGAGTGAAGTGTGTCAGAAAGGTGGTGAGAGTAGAACAGAGATGTGGAAGTGCTAGGGATGTGTACAGAGGAATAGGGATGGACGTGAAATGTGCTGTGAAAGGTTATGTCTGACTGAGGGAGAATAGAGGCCGCAGATTACACAGAGGAAGAAAAATTCATAACACTGAATGTCCGATCAGCCTGGGTGGCTCTTGGGAGATACCAAGACCAGCTCAGTGGCATCTGGCCACAGGCTTACCTGTGCTGTTTACACCCCTATCCTGACAAAGCAGAGGAACTACCAAGAAAACGCGCGTTAAGCTGGGGAAGCAAGTAGGGACCCCACCGGGAAA
>NW_008824587.1:2853968-2865546 GCF_000699105.1 Pygoscelis adeliae
GATTCTCTATTACTGTTTCATCTGGCTAAAGATTTTTACTGCCACATCCCTTTCTCTTGGTGTAAGCCATGGGGTCCTAGTTATTGTTTGAATTACTGCTTTATGAAATATTTAGCAGCCAGAGTCATCAACCAGGTTTAATAGAAAAGCTTTTGACCCTTGTGTTGGTAATTGGCCAACATCCTTGAATACCCTGACCCTGATCAGATTTGCAGTTTCTTAGGCTCTGAATGCTGTGTGTGCTTAGCTCTGGGAAGGAAGAAAGGTGGTACATAAGATGCTTCACATACCAGTGATTTTGTTTGGCTTTTTTTTTCCCTACTCAATTGTGGAACTGCGGTGATGAACTCCCTTTTTAACTAAGCCAAGTCTTTATACAGAAAAGCAGCAGCAGAATAGGAGCAAGAAACCCAAATTTTTTTCTTAGAGTTGTTCTGGATGAAAGAGACAATAATCCTGGTTCATTAAGTTATGGTAGGTTTCAGAAGGACTGTTTCAAAGTAGAGAACTTTTTCCATGATGATGATTCAGTGTTCACTTCATCCTTGGAAAAAATTAAGTTCAACTCTATTAACTGACTAATGCAGGTTTTCTCCCTTCTTGCAGACTGACACAGATGTAGTAGTACTCACCACAGGTGTCCTAGTGCTAATAACCATGTTGCCAATGATTCCTCAGTCTGGCAAACAGTACCTTCATGATTTCTTTGGTATCTTTGGGCGTCTCTCAGCCTGGTGCTTGCAGAATCCAGGTGAGATTTCAACTTTGTTGCATGCAGCTATGGTTTAGTAGTATCCTTGTGACCATTATGCAGTTGGTGAGCACATTCTTTTGTGAGACTGAATGGTCTGAGATTATGTAATGCGGAAAACGATGTATTAAGCCCACAAGCTATTCTGTTCTTTGATAGGTAGCATCGGGGAGTGCTTCTTAGCTCAAAATTTACAAGTCTCTTAGATTCTTCCATGTGGTGCTGCTACTACATGAAGTCTCACTGGACTGAAATGCTACCCTGATGACAGTGAAAAGCAGAGATGGATCTTAATGGATAGAGAAGGGAAAATGCTAACGTTTGAGGCAGATATTTGGGAATTTGAGATTCCCAGTATGGATGGGGAGGGGGAAGAAGCAACATGTAAGAGTTTCTTATAATGTGCAACTATCAATAGTCATGAAAGTGTTGGTAAAACTAGTCTTCTCAGTTATAGCATTGGTTCTGATGAATTGGTTTTGCTGAAGTTTTTGTAAGGTGTCTGATATCCAACACTAGCATTATCTATGTATGTGTCTCACGGCTGTGTGAACAAATGCTGTGTTAAGCACACAGAGATGCGATGTAGAGGGCCATTTTGCATTGCAAGTAGGATTGGAACTTACAAGATGGCTAGTGAGACTCAAGTCTATCGCGATTGCTTTTTGTGGATACAAGCTTTTAGTTTTTACCTTTGAAGTGAAGCAAACCTTAGTTTCTTTTTTAATCGTTCAGTCAGTCTTGAAAACTCTGGCTCACTGTCAAGAGGAGTTTCAGGTTTTAACTTGAATTAAAAAATGCCGTGCTTTGAGAATGACAGGATACTGGTTGGAATTAATGGTCCATATCTTAATTTTTGGTTTCGCTGTGAGCTGATGAGTAAGTGTTGCCTGTTCTCTCAAAAGACTGCTAGGGACTGTTCATATCTCGGAAGACTTGTTCCAGTTAACATCTCAAATTTAAAAGTACTTTGCTTGCACTCTTAGACGTTTTGTTCTCTTCTCCAATGTAATGAAAAAGATTCTAACGACTTTTTCCAGGTCACGTGGCAGAGATTTATCTTGTCCATCTTCATGCCAGCGTCTATGCTCTCTTTCATCGTCTTTATGGAATGTATCCTTGCAATTTTGTCTCCTTTCTGCGTTCTTACTACAGCATGAAGGAAAACTTGGAGACCTTTGAAGAGGTAGTCAAGGTAAAATGCTGCTCATCTCTATGTTAACTGAGACAAGGAATTCATAGCTGTATAAAGGCAGGTATTTGCCAACTCAGTACACTACATTGATTTAACTGAGGGCTGCTCAACAAAACAGAATAAAAACAGGCTATTGGAGGACTGAAATATCAGTTGGGAGCAAGATGATCTCTTGAAGCTGTAATGTGTCTTAACTTTATCTGTTAAATGTAACATTCTGAACTATCGGGATCAGTAGGTTGCTCATCAGCTTTGTTTAGTTTAGTGCAATCAAAAGATGCTGTACCGATAATACATGCTTCTTCTCGCTCTTGCTCATCCAGCCAATGATGGAACATGTGCGAATTCATCCAGAATTAGTGACTGGATCTAAGGACCATGAACTGGACCCACGAAGGTATATATGTTCACTCTGCTTTTAGGAGAGGCTATTAATGAGCAGCTTTTAGCTGGGTTATTTCCGAAGGCTTACAGCAAAACCTTTTCTGTCAGCAACAGTGTGTGCCAGTGGTGTTTTGCCACCCATATTCATAGGTATAGCAGGTAAACATGAAGACTTTGTTCATCCAAGCTTACAGCTGGATGAATAAGCAAAAACTGTTGTGAAAGGCCATTAACAACAATGTTGGGGTTCTAAATTCATTTTGTGTCTGGGATAGAATCTGTCTTCTACTTAACAGTTGACTTTGTCTTGATTTTAACGATCAAACATCCTCATAAAGTTCTAAAAGAATTTGCTTATAATGAATAAAGAGAAACTACCACTGACCTGCTTCATTGGCTTAAGGTTTGGGTCTTTTTTTTTTTTTGGTTTGTTGAAGTACTTGGTGGGATTTAAGTGTTTAAAATGGCTTCAGTGTGTCTTGTTTTGGTACCTAGATATTGGTTCAGTTAACAGATCAATTCTTTTAACAGGTATGTCTTAACGTTATCAGCTGTATTAGTTTTCTTTAGAAATAGGCTCATTTGCCTGCAGCAGCACCACTTGCTGCTTTTCTCTTGTCTCCACAGGCCCAGCCACTGAAGAGGAGAAATTGACTCTTGTTGCTGCACAGTAGTGCTCTTGCCCTGCTTTTCAGAGCCACTAGGAAAACACTACTAAATGGGAACCTGTTGAATATCACAATGCTCAATTTTGCAGGCTTCTCCCAGACAGGGGGGAGGGTGGCACCACTAAGGAGTACAATTGGCACAAAACTACCAGTTCAAGCCTTCTAATTTGGTATCTTGCACATAATATCTTACATTCAAAAGCAACTCAGCCTTTAATAGACAGCCTGCTGTGCTTTCTCTTCTTTACAGTGAACTTCCATCCCCTGAAATATTGGGCAGATCTAATCTGGCTGCTTAATTTAGGGAGAAGAAGTTTTCAGAGTGAAAGAGGTAGTAATAATAAAAAACATTCCCAAAACTTGGGAGGAAAAACACAGACCTGAAACTGGCATTGCAGATTGTGTTTGCTTAAATAATATAAGATTCCCTCACTGCTGGCATGTCTAAATTTTGACTACCAACATCTGAGTCTAGTTGAGCTGATTTCTACAGCTGCTGAAGCTCAGGATCAACCAAGTCTTCGTATGCTGTTCCTCCTTTCCAGAGTGCTCCATGGCAGACCTTTATGGATCTCTGTGTCAAAGCTGTTTGTCTCCTCTCTGAGACCCCCTCTCACAAGTCATCTGGTTGCAATTTCTGTATGGTGCCTTGTTCCAGTTTTGGCTGGGAGCATGCAAAGCTGTCTGGAACAAATGAGCCATCCTACAAGCCAGTTCCTCGTATCTCCAAGGAACTCTTGTTTGTAACAATAATTGACTAACTTACTCTTTTGGATCCAAAAACTGTCTGCAGGTGGAAAAGACTAGAAACTCATGATGTTGTGATAGAATGTGCCAAAATCTCCCTGGACCCTGCAGAAGCCTCATATGAAGATGGCTATTACTCTGTGTCTCGGAAACTCTGCACAAGCTTAAAACATCATCAAACTGACCCCAGTGCCAGCTATTACATTGACACACAGAGCAACTATGGTAAGACCTGCCTGACGGCTAATGAATACCCATTTCCTGGAGGAAAACTGGCCATATAGCAAAAAGACATCTTACTAATTTATCCCACTTTAAGTCTGATTCTTAGGCATCAGAAAATAAACCGTCATTTTTAAAAAAAAAAAAAAGTAGATAAACAATCTGGTCATGCAGACATACAGAATGTTGGCGAAGTTGCCTTTCCACTGCCTCTTCCTCCCCTGTCCTGCCTGCCCCAAAACAACAAACCAACCAAAAAAAAAAAAGCTGTACTATGTAATATATTCAATAAATATTTTCTTGGGCTGGAAGAAAAGTCTCTTGTTTACTAGCTACGATTGTGTATGTTGAATGGATTTGAAATGTTTTGGTTAAAAGCCTTTAAATGCTAGTCAGAAGAATCATTGATTTGTATTTGATGTGTAGGATACTTTTAATTTTTTTTTTTTTTAAACTTTCAGGGACTTCTACCCCATATTCCACTCCTCGGCTAACACTATCACAAATGTCAGGGCAGCTACCTCAGATTCTGAGCCCACAGTCAATACGGCTGTCAACTGAGCCACAGCAGGTAAAGCAGAAGATAAAGCACAGCATGCTTTTAATTCTTTGCACTTCGTTCGTAGTTTCTCGTGACAATCTAAACAGTTCGTGTTTCTGAGAAGTACTGTGAATTCTTCAGAACTTAGTGTACGTTTCAGATTTAATACCTATCTGATTTCCTGTGTCAGAACCTGGATACAGCTGCTTCACACGTTCCTTTTCTGAGCTTCACTGATTTGTGTTTATTGTGTATTGCTTTTACGTAGGTTACCATCTGGAGTCCTTCTGCAGTTTGTGGTATGACCACTCCACCAACCTCCCCTGGAATTGTTCCATCAGAGTCATCCCAGTCTGCATCACAACCTTACAGCAAAGCTTTTGGCACATCTGGTACGTGCTGCATTTTGGAATTAGGCCTTCAGGGTTTATTATAATAGAAATTCTGGCTGTAAATTTTGCTGTCAGCTTCTTAAATGGGAATGCCACACCATGCCATTTGATAGGCTTAAGTCATCACTTCTGTGAACCGAGTACCTGGTCATCCAGAGCAGTACTAATGTAAACACTGAGGTAGGAAGCAAGTTACAGTGAATTGTCAGTCTGAAACAGGCCTTTTGGAAACTGTACTCTTTTATCTTGGTAAATAGTTGAAGGAGATTAAGTAGTAAGCGGTTGAGATAGCGTTTAAATGTATAATTCTTCACATATAATATTCAGCTGAAATGAGGAAGAGGGAGTCTTGCTGAGAAAACTTTTGCTCCTCCTTTTCAGCAGGGGGGAAAGGAACACCTTTGGGAACGCCAGCCACATCTCCTCCTCCACCCTGCACTTCAGATGACTTTGTGCATGTTTCACTCCCTTCAGCTGCTGCCATGCCTCCTAAAAAGGTATAACAAAACTCTTCTGCCAAACAAATCTGACTTTTTTTTTTTTTCCACTGATTTTTTCCATAACTGAGAAGGAAAATCAGAGTAACTGGCTTATAAAAAACGTTGTGTTTTAGTGCAAAAACTCCTTTTCTTCTAAGCTTAGACAACTATCACCACTTCAGTTGCACAGTTTTAAGACATCTTATGTTGGTTTGCTACTTAAGCCATCTGTTTGCAGGAATTTCCTTTCTGTGAAACTGTCCAAGAGGTTTGTTTCCAACAGATGTCTGATGCAAAGAATCTATTTTGGTTTTTCGTTTGTTTTTTTTTCAGGAGGACAAACCAGATCCTGGGAGGCCTTTACTGTACCGACAGCAAAATGTCATAAACAGCGATAAATCATTGGGTAAACTCCATTTTCCTCTCCCCGTTACAATAACCTATTGTAAACAAATCCTGTTTTTATTGACACATGTTCCAATTGCCAAACACTTTTCCACAGGTTTTTTCTCTTTCTTTTTTTTTTCCTGAGTTCTTCGTAGTTCCAGGATCCTGCCTTAATCTGTGATTCAACTTAAAACCTTCTTGTGATGCTTTTGATTTCATTTTAACTATTCACCTTCAGAAATAGCTTGCAGAATTTTTTAACTGGCCCTCATGCATACTTATGAATATTGAAATATACAGATCTACACTGAAGGCTGAAAAAGGATATTTTTTTAAAAAGCTGATTCTTTGAGGGTGAACTTTTTTATTAGAAGCAGCAAGTTGTATATGAAGTCTTACTTGAACAAGTTTTGTGTCACATGTCTGGATGAAACTGTAAGGCTGCACATAAGGATAGATATGATGATCCCTTTTAAAGGCTCTTGGAAAAACTTTGTTTTCTATCTACAATTATATTGCTGTACTTGAACCTTTTTTTTAAAGTCCTGTGGAATAATTGAAATCAACAGTGGATGGTTGAGGAACTCAGCTTCTAATAGGTAAATCTAGATTGCATTTTCCATTCTCTGTCATCTACATCTGTGACAGCTGTAGAAAGGGATTTTGGCACTGTATTTGGGACTTCTGTACTGTCAATCTTTACCATCCTCAAAGCAGAGATGATAGTGAAATTTAAAGCTGGTTTTCCTTGCTGAAGTTTTATACCAACACTGGAATCTGAACTTTCTGGATTACAAGTTAAGAACAGGCTAGGTTTTTCACTGGGTTCCTAATCTGTGACTGAACTGTGAACATGAGGTTTCTGCCTGCATGCTTTAGTGTGTATCTCCCTGGCAGCTGTCTCAGAGTTCTGATCAGTAGTCGCATATTGTCAAGTTTGTATTACATCAGTTGGCTAAACTTCTTTTTTTTTCAGGTAAGGAGTGTGTCCTTGTGTAGCCAGATCAGAAGCTAAAGGGGAGTTTAATGCTAATGTGGAAGCAGAGTAGTCACTCTACACTTAAGCCTCTTTTATTTATTTATTTATTTAATGGGTTAAATTCATTTCAGCACATCCTTATTCACAGAGGCGGTCGCCTACGCTTGTTGTGCAATAGCAAATGTTAAGTTTACAAAACTACATTTTGGGATCGGGACAGACCAGTGACTGGTCTCTGAACTGGTTTCCACATGGAATGGAACAAGAGTCAGACAGCTTCCTCCTCTGAGGAAGCCTCTGAAGGAGGGACAAGCTAATTCTAAGGCCCTTTCAGCAGTGACAGACTTCTGTTTTGTGCTGTGATAAGGCTGGAGAAAACAGCATCTGTACAACTGACTTCTCTTTTTTTCTTTTCTTTTCTTCAGACACACCCGGTAGTAAAAGTTCAGTAACCTTAAGTGATCTTCCAGAGTTTTTAGGTGGTTTGTCTTTTGAAGATAGTGCTGAAAAGGACAGAGAGGAAGGTAATTTCTGTCATCCTTACATACATCTTAGCTAAGGAAATGTTTGTAATGTCGAAATACAAGATGTGTAATTATGCTCCCCCCTCCCATCCTTCTCAGATGCAATATCTAAAGAGATCTCCGAGATCACAACCGATGCTGAACACATGGTGCCTAGAGGAGGATTTGACTCCCCATTTTACCGCACAAATGAAAGTCTGTCAGGGTCTCAAAAGAAGACCCATTCAGTAGTCTCTAGTGTTCAGGGACACAGTCAGACCTCTGAGCCTTTAACATCTTCTCTGGACAAGCCTGGGCCTGAGAGTGCGCGGGAAACACCCAAACAAACGTTTACTCCCATAGACAAGCCCTGTGGAGGCTCTGGTGAAAGCCCTGCTGGTAACAGGGAAGGAACCTCTGGGGAGACGAGTATTCTCACTCCCAGCCCTTGCAAAGTACCAGCACAAAGAAGAGTGGTGTTTGGGAGTGGGCAGCCTCCCCTATATGAGCACCTTTTTGAGGTTGCATTACCAAAGACTGCCTACCTCTTTGTTGGCAAGAAGACTGAGGAGCTGCTAAAGAAAGCCAAGGGAACCCAGGATGATGAGTGCATGTCCTCTACTTCTCCTGTGGAAGTACTGGACAGACTGATACAGCAAGGAGCGGACGCACACACTAAGGAGCTGAACAAGTAGGTGACTGAAGATCTTACTTTGCAAACTTTTTTGGTTTTCCTTTTTGTGCTGGCTTTATTTTAATAGCTGTGCCTGAAAAGCAAGTGTGTTCTGTGAAACATCACTGTTAACTGAGCTAGGGGTTCTGGGTGGAAGATTTTTATATTTGCAGTGGTAACTAGTTTGCTTTGGTGTAAAAAAAGGGGCTGTGACTCTTACAGGACTCTTAACTGCCTTCACTGACAGAGCTTGGGATGAAGAAGCAGGGCTGTTGGCTGTGCTACAAGTGTGGTTTTGGTACCACTGTTAGTGAGATTTGTTTACTTTATCAGGTTTAAGTCCCACACTAGATACTTAAAAGCAAATGTAGAGGCCAAGGGGAGATTGACACTTTCTTCTTTCTAGTATATATGGACCTAAGAACTGGAGAACCAGATTTAAGGTTTAGGTGTATCTGCTGTGTTCCTTCTTTTCATCTTATTACCCTGTATTCCGCTTTGTCCTTACGCTGTTTTCTACACGTGAGAGTATTTTTCTCTAACTTCCAAGAAATTGTGCCCTCCGTCATCTGCCCTTGCAACCTGCTGCTTGCACGGTTCCTCCTTATTCTCTTCATACCGACTGACCATAATTGTACTTTTACTAGGCTGTAAGCTCTTGTGAGGTGGGCATTCTATTTTAAAGTGACTTGCAGTGTTTGCATATTTAAACTTGCTATTTAATGCTGAATTTTCATTTTTCAGATTGTCTCTGCCAAGCAAATCTGCTGACTGGACTCACTTTGGAGGTGAGGAAGTTTCTCATGTGTTTTGGCAATCTGTTCCTCTGTTATTAGACTTGCTTAAACAATGACCTGCATACTTTTGCTGCTGCATTAGTTTAAAAAAAAAAAAAAAAGATGGTGCCCTCCATTAAGTCATGGTTTATCTGCTTAGCAGATAGACATCTGTGTTCCAGTGAGATGAGCTGGTTTTTTTCATCTTTGAAAAGTGAAAACTGCCTTCCCCACCATTCTAGACATCTCTACTTTTGACCATTTAATCTGCTAGCCTTCAGAGCGATGCTGATCATCTAACAGATTGTTTCACCTTTGAAATACTACTTTAATCTAAAACCGATGATTGTTTTTCTTTCTGCTTCACATGTGTGTCATAGTTTTGTCCTCTTAGGCTTCTGTGGTGATGGTGAGCTTGGCTTTTTTTCTTAATAGAAGGAGCAATCCATTTGAAGCATATACATGTTGCTCTGGGAGAAATGTTTAAAATTTTAAGTTGTGTTGGAGATCAAATGGAACAGCAGATTTTTAAGTTGTAATTTCAAATAAATGTAATTTGCTTATTTTAGAAAATATTTCCCATATGTGGAATAGGGACAGTACGGCTCAGTAACCTCTTGTGTCTTCTAACTCCAAATCCAGGTTCTCCCCCTTCAGATGAGATTCACACCCTGCGTAACCAATTGCTTTTGCTGCACAACCAGTTATTGTATGAACGCTTCAAAAGACAGCAACATGCCCTTCGGAACCGTCGACTCTTGCGAAAAGTGATTAAAGCAACGGCACTGGAGGAACATAATGCTGCCATGGTGAGCAGGGATACAACGCTAGCAGTCAAATAAACCCACTGGTGCTAGAACAAGTATTAATTGATTTGGCCAGTATCTTTCAGTACCACTCGATTAAAAGAGAAGCCTTGTTTCTCACCTTACTAAAGTAAGTGTTTGTGGAATGACTTGTGGATGAGTTACGTGCACCATGATTATTAAAACCAGTAGTTTCTATTTGACTGTAGGCAACTGAATCAGTGGATGCCTGCGTGCTTGACCCCTGCCAGCACTTACCTGTGGATGATATTAAAGGCTTCACAGTTAGTGGAGTGGTTACTTAATGCCTGGCTAGACACCTTATTGCATTATTTGAAGAAGTATTGTCCTTCCACTCCTCAATTGAGGAGCAATAGCCCAAACTTTGAAAACTCGAATGTTCTTTTCCAGTGGTATTTACTATAATAAAATTTGAAGTTATAAGTGCATTGAAGGATGCCTCATTACAGATTTAGGCATGTTTCCTTCTGTACCTTCATATTATAGCTACTTCCATCTACAGTTTCACCATTTGATAATTCAGCAGAAAAGCCAAAAATAGCTTTCCAAATGGATTTTGGCAAATGAACTGTAGCTTCAGCTGTGAAGCCCAAGTCCTTGTCGAAAGCGTGAGGTGCAGTGGAAGAACCTGTGCCTTTGTATGTGACTTGGCGTTTTCAGCCTGTCCACTCTAGCACCATTTGATTTTTTTCAGCCAAAAAAACCCCAAAAGCCTTAAGAACGTGCTCTATATAAAATGTTCTTATGTATGGAAAAGTGTTAGGCCTGCACGCTATTAACTGATGCGAGTACTTTACTTAGCTAGCAGCTTAGGACAGATATTCTAACTGATAAAGCAGGTGTCTTGTCTGATGCTTTGTATGGGGTTCTTAACAGAAAGATCAGCTGAAACTACAGGAAAAAGAAATCCAGGCCTTGAAATTGAGCCTGCAGAAAGAACAGGCAAGGTACCACCAGTTTCAGGAGGAACATGAAAATATAGTGGCTCAGCTTCACAGCCAGATCAGACAGCTGCAACACGACCGGGAGGAATTCTACAACCAGAGCCAGGAATTGCAGGTATGAAGCATGACACTGAACAAAATTATGTTATCTCCTTACTGGTTTTAAAAATAACCTTCCTAATAACGTGGCATGAAATATCTGACAGAAAGTTACATATCTCTGTTAGAGATATTGTCCTAATTCAGGATAAGACAGCACGTAATTGGAAATGCCTAACTTAGTCATCGTCCTTGTATAGTTCTGTTTTGTCCTGTCTTCAGTTTGGAAATAGGAAAATGCAGTTTCTTAGCTGGTTGTTTTGGGACTTTCACAAGTACTCAGTGTAACTTGATTTACAGTGCTGGCTTACGACCCTCCAGCCGTATGCCATTGCTAGTCCTTGTTAAAGTCTCAGAACCCTGAGTGAGTGTTTGTTTTTGGGTTTGTTTTTTTTTTTCTTTAATTTGAACAGACCAAGCTGGAAGACTGCCGGAATATGATTGCAGATCTGAGGTTAGAATTAAAGAAGGCTAACAACAAGGTGTGTCACACTGAATTGCTTCTTAGCCAAGTTTCTCAAAAGGTAAGAAAAGCCGCTGTTCCTGGGGTTCTTTTGTGTCTTTCTGTTTGTATTTTTTTTTTTCTGGTAATTTTTATCAGGTACTTTTTCTTTCTTGTTCTGAAAGAAGCCTGTGCTTAGTTCCACAGAATCTAGTACTAATTGCACAAAAACAGCACAGGGAAATGCATTTTGGTGAAGAAACTTTAAACTCCATTCAAAAGCTTCTGAAACTTCTCATTTTGGCTGCTTTTTCCACAATAGGCATTTGCAGATTGAGCAATATGAATGCTAAATCTTGGCATCTTAGAGATCTTGTTTGTATCAGAAGTTGAATGGACTTCTTGTGTAAGTGGAAACATGGTTATGTTGAGGGAAGCAATGCCTATATGGTGAAGTTCCGTATGGACTGTCACCAGCTTTATGCAAACTAATTTATTTAACACTTACTGCCTATGATGCATTGGATTCTTGTCTTTGTCTCCCTTCTTTATAAAAATACCCTGTGAAC
>NW_008824587.1:2865565-2872677 GCF_000699105.1 Pygoscelis adeliae
CTGCTGAACTATTCATTCCAGTGTTTGATTCTGTTCAATCTCTCTTTCCAGCTTTCCAACAGTGAATCGGTGCAACAGCAGATGGAGTTCTTGAACAGGCAACTTCTGGTTCTTGGAGAGGTCAATGAGTTGTACCTGGAGCAGCTGCAGCACAAGCACACAGACACTACAAAGGTATGATTGCAGAGTTGGGGAGGAGGCCTTTGGGGGAAGATTTCACTTGAGGTCATCATCAAGGTGTTCTCAACCTTTTGTTCAGAATGAAGGAAAGGCTTCATAACTTAACAGATACTTTGTTTTGAAATTGATTTTCAGGGATTGGATTTCATATTTAATCTTCTGGTCAGATATTTTTGTGCACTGTAGGCTTATAGAATCTCTTCAGTGCCCTGTGCCTGAAAGCTAAGAAGGGGACGTTAGGGTACACCTGAAGTCAGTGTTAGCCACTTGATGTCAATTCTTAGCGATTTTTTTTTTTTTTTAATTGCCAAAGGCCAAGACTTTACTGTGCTCTTCATGTAACTGGCAGCAGACTGTTGCTGGTAAAGTAACATTGGGCTCTTATGTTTGTGAAAGTGTATAACGTAGGGTAGTATTGCTAGAATTTGTAGAAAGATCTTAACCAGGATTTTACGGGTTTTTGTGAGGTGCTGTTTTAAAACAAGCAGTCTTACTCTTCTCACTCAGTCATTTTCCTATTAAGAGTTAGTATTAACTTTACTTAAAACGCCTGTGGTTCATATGGTTTTACTTCCTGACTTCAAAGAAACCTTTTTTTAATTAGAAGCAAGTAAATTGCACAACAATATAACTGTTTCTGCATGAGAGAAAGTGATTAAAGAAGGTGAATAATAAGCCAAAAAAAAAAAAGTATTTTACTGGTATTTAATGGAGGTCATGTTGCAAAAACGGGTTTAAAATTGACTTTGTCGATCCTAATCTGGTGCAGAACTGGTAAGTTTGCTTTGCTGAAAAGGGCTTTTCATAAGGAACATTAACGTGCTAATAAATTCCAGTGATGTATAGTTATTTTCACAGTATCTTAATAGTGTACATCCTCAGAGTATCCAGTTTTCTAGATCTGTTTTTAGAAACGCTTCTTTTATTCCATCCTGCTTAAAAATGTGCCTATTTATAGCATCAGAAACATGTTTAAATGCTAATAAAAATAACACACAAATCATACTTTAACATTGTGTTCTTTCCTTCGAGGAGGTTGAAATGTTGCACGCTGCTTTTCGGAAAGAACTGGAGAAAGCAAAATTGTGTGTTCAACAGCAAAGCCAAAGGCTTGATGCTTCCCAGAAACGGATAGCTGAACTGGAATCTCAGCTTGCTAAAAAGGACCACCTCTTCCTGGAGCAAAAGAAATACCTGGAAGATGTCAAAATCCAGGCAAGGTAGGAGCTTCCAATGTAAAATTTTAACCGTGCATTGTCAGACGTACTATCATAGTTGCGGCAGAATCCAGAGACACTGAACCTGATGGTTTTTGGTTTCTTTTTCTGTTCAGAGGTCAGCTGCAAGCCGTAGAAAGTAGGTACAAGGCCCAGAAAAGAATCACACAGGCATTTGAGTTGGAGATCTTGGATCTGTTTGGCCGGCTGGAGAAGAGCAGCCTACTGAAAAAACTTGAAGATGAAAAAACAGAAGCAGCTGAAGCAGCAGAAGAAAGGTGAGGGTGGTGATGTAAAATATGCTGGATTCATGACCAGCTCCTTGGAAGTTGATATCCTTGTGGAACTCCTAGCACTTGGAGGCATCATCTCAAATTATTTCTGTTACTCCCCTTTTACAGACTGAATCTATTTCAGGACTCTGCCCAGGTTGCTGAGAGTCATTGACAAAACTGCAAGTGCTCACGAAGTACTTTTCAGGAAGTTGAACCGTTACTCAAAGTTTGAGAGAAACCTCTGGTTTGTCTCATAGACCGGTCTCTTTAATCTAGGAATTGTTACGCTGTTAAGGAGTTGTTTTACATATGTCTACCTAGAGCGTCTGGGTAATGCTGTACTTCCCCTCAGATCATGCCTTTTTTTTTTTTCTACACCAAATTCTGCTACAGCATCAGGATAATTTCTTGCACTGCCAGCAGATTTGCGGCGATCACCTGTGCTTGGGTTAGGCGAAAGAAAGATCTACAATCCAAGGAAGATGTACAGATCTCTTCCTTTAACTGAGTAGGATCCGGTTCCATTCTGCTTTGGGATTATTGTCAGCTTTGGACTTAAAACATTGGATGTTGCAAAGCTGAGTGTGTGACACTTACTTTTTCTGGTTACTTCTTTCTCTGTCACTTCTGCTTTGCTACAAATGGGTGAAAGGAAAAGGGTTGAAGTACATGTGCAGTAGCAGAAATGGAAAGTAATCAAAGTAACCTGCCTCCCCCAGCATTTCCCTTTCCATTGTAAACAGTTGCTACCATTTCCTTGACACTGTATCCTCCCTCTTTCCAAAACAGGCTGGATTGTGGTAATGAAGATACTGTGGCGGGATACAGCGAAGAAACAATTGGTAGAAATGGAGAGACCAAACCTCCCAGCTCCCGAGGTAGTAGTAGCAGTAAGGGCGGCAGCAGCAGTGAGCTCTCCACCCCAGAAAAACCCCAGAACCAGAGATTCAGCAGTCGCTGGGAGACATCCGTGTTGCTGGAGCCCTCGACTACTGTCCCACTGACTGTAGGTTCACTCCCCAGCTCCAAGAGCTTCCTTGGAATGAAGGCACGAGAATTATTTCGCAACAAGAGTGAGAGCCAGTGTGATGAGGAGGGTGTAACCATCAACAGGCTTTCTGATGCTCTAAAGACTGAACTATGTAAAGATCCAAGCATGGAGACAAAGGCCCCTCCAAGCCCCGATAACCTTAGCCTCTCGCCGAAGATCCAGGAAAGCAGTGTTGGACAGCTTCATATCATGGACTACAACGAAACTCATCATGACCACAGTTAAAAAGGAAGATAGTCAATCAGTGTTATTTTCATATTCTTGGCATAGAACAGGAGGCGTGAATGCAAGTTTAACTAAAAGCTTTTATGTTTCTTTGGTCTGAGCAGCTAGCTCATGCAGCGGAATAGGATTGATGTCCAGAAACAGAAGGAGGCTGCTGAACGAATGCAAAGTGGATTTTTGGGTCTGGAATTGAAATGCCCAGCCTAACTCTTGCTTCTTTCTCAAATTCAGTCCTTGGCAGCGTGTACTAATTTGAAGGGACAACTGTTAGCATTTGCAAGTATTTTTTCCCCTTTCTCCCTGTCCCCAGTGAGTGGCTGCGTTTCTGAACTTGAGTGCAATATGAGGCCAAACTAACATTTGTGAGTCTACTATGAATGCTTTGTATTTCCTTGCAAGCTTCCAAGCAGTTAGTTGTGCTGCCTGTCCGGGTGACTTCGGTTGCTTTCATCCTGGAAAGAAGCAGCGCTAGAGTTTCTAGTGCACTCATCTAAAGGTCTCTCTTTTGCCTGCCCACTGTCCCCCATCCCTCAGAGCCCAGTCTTCATTAAGTTGGACTCTGATTGAATACCTAAATGTTTAAAGAACAGTGTACCTCTGCAAAACCATTCATTCACCCTAATTCATGATCATTGTTTATATTGTCCTTAACATTTCCTGGAAAGTTACGTTTGAACAGACACTTAATGAGGAACTGGAGCTTGTAATGCGGAAGAGACCGTATATGCTGAAGACTTGTTAAAACACTAGCTTCTGATTTTTTTTTTTTTTGGTATTTTAAGTGTTTGCCTGACAGACTGGTACTGACCTCAGACTGGTTCATACGGGAAAGCAATTGGGGTGGGAGAAGAGGGAAAAGGAAGCTTTACTCAAGTAGGGAGAGCATGCAGAACCTGTATGTAGAATTGCAAGCTTATGAAGAAGAGCATTTGTTTCTCTAATCAGGGAAATACTTGTGCTGCCTGACCCTCCTTCATAGTTCTGGTCTTTGTTCCCGGACTGAGCAAGACCACTGCGTTTTGAGTCCAGGAAATCGGCTTCATTCTTCCTGGGAATACGTTTTCAGGCTTGACGTACAGAATAGGGTTTCCTTTGAGTGCTTTCTGCTCAGACTGCAGCACGTTTTTCAGCTCAGCAGTGTCAGTTTGGCTCTAGATATCTCCCCTTCACCTTCATCCTGTTTCCTTAGAAGACAAGGCTGAAGAGGAAGCCTGCTCAAACTGAGAATCAGAATTCTGTCCTGAAGCCTTTCTGCGTTAATCATGTTTTAAGTCAATGATGAGCCTTCTGTGAAGGAGGATTGTGGGATCAGGGCTTGCCAGTGGTCAGACTCAATCTCCTTCGTGACAGAATAGGGCCCGCTGTTAGGAAGTGTGCTCGTTTTAAATGTTAGCTCTGTCTGGGTCCAGGCGTACTTGGGCATATCAGACTTCACAGCTACCCTGCATCACACGTGGCCTCTTTTCTTAAACATTCTGTGGGTGGCAGCTGCTGTTTAAGAGTCGTCTCGCGTATAAATCAAGTCCAAGTACACTTGCAGTCGTAGTTCAAATCCCGTCTTAACCTGAATAGGAACAGGGCTCTCTCAAAGTGGCTGGCACTATGCTAACTTGCGCCTGCCAGTGCTTTTCCTCCCATTTCCGCTTCTTCCATTACACCTAGGGTCTAAATACATTTCTGCCTGTCCAAATTATTCTCAGTGTCCTTTCGGTTGGTCAGTCCTAACTCTGAAAGTAAAGGTGAACGTCGGTGGTTTTGTCAAAGCTTGAATCTGCATGGAATAGAAAATAGAGAGTTGGTTGTAAGTGACAGACTGGTTTTGTCGACGTGTCTATAGGCTTTCTAAGACTTAGTGGTAGCAAACGTGGTAGCATATGTTTCAGTAAGGTGTGGAGGTTTCCTGCCCCTTGCCCCACCGGATCCCAGCCCCGGGAGCGAACGGTTTGCACATCGCCCTTGGAGGGCTGGCTCGGCCGTTGGGTGCCGTCGCGTCGGAGGAGTTCGTTAGCCCATCCTTCTGCTTTGCCGAGCCCGGAAGAGTATCTTGCTTATATGATGACTTCCCTTGTCCTGAGGAGAGGCGGTTTTTGTTGTCGGTTACAAAAATGCCCTGGCGGTAACGCAAGCTCATTGATAAGGTGGCTTTTTTTTCTTCTTTTAAAAAGGATTTTAGCACCGGGATAGTAATGGAAACCACTTTAGGTTTGTTTATGGACCACAAAGATTATGGAGGAACAAATTTTGCCATTTTTTTTGTAAGTCTAAAAATCATGGATCTGCTGTATGTAGTTAACTTGCAGTTTGTTTGAAGGGGTCCCATCAGTAAAGTGGAAACAGATTTTTTTAACTGACTGCTTTTAGTTAAATCTAAAATTGCTGTCTTTGTCAAGTTAATCTGTTCCCTGCCTCGCTCTTTGTAAGCATGTTAAACAATCCACATTAAATGCCATAAATATGAAATACAAGGAAATGGTACAATCGTAAGCTAAAGAGAACTTAAACCAAAAGGAGGTTTTGCTGTCCTTATTAGAATGTTCTAAAATGTCAAGGCAGTTGCTTGTGTTTAACTGTGAACAAATAAAATGTATTGTTTTGCACTACTCTGTCTTAAATTCCCTGCAAGCCAACCTCTTTGGGACCGAGCTGTGCCGAGACAAGACGTGCAGAAACAAGGCCAGTATCGAAGCATCTTCCAAGATCTGCATGTGAGGGAGCAGATAAGCGGTTCTGCCCCGTTTTTGCAGGGGGTTCGTTGTGAGAAGCTCACTTTTCTGCGTGGAGCCGAAGCCTTTTTTTCTTCTGTGGAAAACGAACTCGACGACACGCGGGTGTAAGCCATAACTTAACTGCAAACAATTCATACCCCAAATCTGCACATCCGCTTTCTAAACGGCATTGTTCGTGTAGTCCAGAGACTACCCGGCGGTCAGGCACATTAATAGCTGAAACTGTCGAGGGCTTGTTTGCAGAGCTGGGGACGCTGTCAGAAGCTGGCTGGCTCGCTCTGTCCTGCCCGCGTGCTTTTCTCTTCTGTTCCCTGCTCAAGAGCCACTGTGGGCGCGGGAGGACGGTTTCTCAAACCAAGGGGAACTTTGAGGCCATTTCACCGTAAGCTTAACCTAGTAGGTTAAGGTTCTTTTCTTCTGTTTTTTTTTCTTTTTTTTCCAGACCGGCACTTTCTTACTAGTTTTTGTTGGGGTGTTTTTTCCTGAAATAAATTAATATTTGAAAGGTTGCTCAAAGCCATTTAGCAATTCAGACGTGAACCTCAGCATTCCGGTTAAGGACTGAGTATAGTTCTTAAATTTGAACAATGCGTGCAAGGGGATGGCGCAAGTGACGTACAGTCTGTTCGTGAACACGCTTTGGCCGAGTAACGGTGTTTATGGAGAGTTTTGTGTAAAAGTTACCATAAACATCATTGTGGGGTCAGGTGATACAGAAAGTTGTCTTTGGGCCTTCTGCATTGGGATGAGTTCTACAGCATGCTGAAGTGAAACGAGAACAAAGCAGAAGGTGAATTTTAAATCCATTTTGTATATCCCTTAGCACGCTGAGCATTGAAAAGCTCAAATAAAAAATAATTAGATATAGATTACCCACAGAAGTACATCCGCTAGGGCACAAAAGGAGAAAAACAAAGTACCTTCCTTGCTAATGCCAAGCGGTATGTTCGGTAGTTCATAACCCAGCTGTGAGTAATAAACACGCAGTAGACACGAGGGAAGGAAATACTTCAAATTCAGGAAATGAAGTTATCTTTGCTGATTTGATCTTGATTTATTGGAACTACTTAGCTGCTGGTGTGATGGTGGATTTTAAAAGTAAGTGGTTAAAAGGTAGTTTAGAAAATCAGCAAGAGCTGAGTTACTTTCTTCATCCGTTCACAGAAGCAAGAGCGTTGCAGGTAAAGCTGGCGGGGCGTCCGCCTAGGCTTTACTTCCCAGGCAAGACTTTTTTCCAAATAATTTTGACTGATGGTCTTCGTGATTTCAGCGTCTGAGAGCTTTACTTGGCTAAACCTTTTTTCCTGGGGTCCTCCTCAATCCACGCGCACCCCTCGCCCTGGGCTCACGCGCTGATCTTCCGTGCCAGCCGAGGGCCATTTATGGTTTCTTCAGAGCCGTCTGCGCTCTCCCCCGCGGCGACGCAGCGCTTGGCCTT
>NW_008824587.1:2873079-2880793 GCF_000699105.1 Pygoscelis adeliae
CCCGCCGCTCGCCCGCCGCTGCCCCGCGGCGTTTCCCGGTCGCGGCCACCAGAGGCCCCCCGAAGCCCGCCGCTTCGCTCCGCATCGGCTTTAATGACATTTTCGGGATGCGGAGTTTCCCCTCTCCCTTGCCTCGCCCCCTCCCGTCCCCTTAAGAGCCCACCGCCATCCCTGGCGCCCGACCTTAACGTCTTGGGGCCCGCGCTGCACCCCATCCTCTCCGCGCGTGGGGCGCTGGAACCAGACGTTTAACGTACAGGATATTTTGGCCTGGTTACAGGTCGACAAAAGCCTGGTTTGACCCTTAGCTGAACCAAGGGGAGCACAGAGGTAATTTATAAGCCTACGGATGCCAGGATCCTGTTGAGGTCATCTACTACCGGCCTGTATCTCTATTTCAGTCTTTGAACGAAAAAGCAGCGTTTATTTCCCAGACCGACTGACGGATCTCTGGGTAAGTCAGTTTGGTGCCCGGCCTGGTTTCTCAGTGTGTATCTTGGAATTTTATGCTCACAGAGGCTAAAGTAAAACTTTATTGCACTTCTGTGCTTGGCGTTTACATCCTGTTTATGTAAATTCTTCAAACAGCTTGATTTGTAGTAGAGAAAAACAATTCTTGCTGTATCTTTTTGTCTTTTGAAGTGTCCATCCACTCTAGAAGAGGAGAACTTGTATGGAAATTAAGTAATTTGTCTAGATGTTTTTGTGAGACTTACCTTTGCAGTCTTCCAACAGATTCTGGTCATGTCACTACCAAACCTCAGACTGCAAGTTTTATGCACTCCTCTTTCTGCTCGCGTCTTCAAATTTTGGCTGCGTAAGACTGATTGAAAGGATAGGGCTAGGCTGGAACCTATTGTTAAGGTTTGGGAACTGTGTTCCTTGCGTGTATCGCAACCTTTGTCAAGTCCGAACGGACAAGCGCGTTGGCATTTTGAAGCGCAGGGTCGGGGAGGTGGTAGGCAGGGCTTGATAGGACCGTTCCGACGAGCGACTTGTGCTGTGCCGCACCGCGGAAGCTGAAAGTGAACTACAAACTGGCGGATAATTTTGGTCTCATCAGAGCCTGCGTGTTCAAATTTAAACTGTACAACAGGGTGACGAAGGTTGGAAACAAGATCTGGGAATAGTGTCCTCGTGTCCCTAACACTCGGCATCTTTTAGTCCACATAGCGCGGTACTTGCTTTGAAAAACTTTCCAAGAGAGCAACTGTCGTCGGACACTCGTCTTTGCGACATGAAACACAACAGGGCAGCTGCGAGCAACTTTGATTTTTCTGCCTGAAGCTGCCTCTGCAACAGGGCTCTCAAATAAAGCCTGAGAGGGTGACGGTGACATTTAGCTGGCTGGGGCCCCGGTAGTGCCGAGGAGTCTCTGTGTGACCCTGGCAAGCTTCGTTACCGTTTTGAGTTCACCGAGGTTCAATTCAGTTGGATCGTGATGTCTCCTAAAAATAGGCTTCTACTCCCGGGTGGGCAGATGTATTTGCATTGCAGCACGTGTGGCTAGGGGAAGGGAAAAAGGTGCAAAAGAAGGTGGGGTTATGTCAGGAATACAAACGCTCCTGAAAATACTTCCCACTTCATCTCAGCTATCGTTCCTTCCTATGCTCCCTCCTCTCTATTAATTCTCCCTTCTTTTTTGGCTGCTTGTTGCTAAAATCTGGTCATCTAAAGGCAAAAGCTTTCTCACAATTTTAGCAAACTGAGCCAGGTATGCGAGGGGAAATTGTTTATTCAGGAGCATCTTCCAGCAGGAAGCAAAGAACAGGAGCTAATTTGCCTGTGAGAGGGGAAAAGAGCAGTCAGATACAGGGAAGACACCGCATTATTGAGATCGTAAGTTTGTAGTTAATGGTGCTTGAATAAAAGCACCACCAAAAATGCAGATCAGCTCCAGAGAATGGGGAGAGCGTGGGACTCTGCTGACCCTCCCTAAGCAGGCTGGAAAGAAAGCTGTTTTCAGCACTAGTATAAAGTCTCTGTGCTGGAATTGCAAAGTGCTGGTATAAAAGCAGCATGAGACTGTTTCAAATGCCTTGCAGCTTTAATGAACTAAGCCTCAGAACATCCTTGAAAGCCAGGCAAGCCAGATTCCCATCTCGAAAAAGGGAAAGCACAGACATTTTAACTTGCAATTTGAAAAGGAATGATCTGAAAATGGCCACAGCTTTCTCACTCGCTCTGCTCCCACCAGATTCCCATGAATCACGTCGACTGGAAATGACTTTGTTAGCTTTGCAGAGCTCTGGGGAGGACAGGGGGGGTTTATTCAAGTTTGGATATTGCCAGTACACCAAACTAAGTGCAAAATGAAGTTTGTCCTCCTTTGCATCTCGCGCTCTGACAGCAAAGGAGTCAAACAGCTGTAAGGGAAGATGTTCTGAGTGGTGTGTACTGGCAATGGTGTGAGAACCTGCAAGAAGGATGCAGCAGAGCACAGTCGGTGCAGCTAAAGCGCGCTGACCTTTCCTGTAGCCAGTGGCACGGAAGGGAGACATCATTAGCATCCTGTAGACTTTGATTCTTCGGTCCAAATAAGCAGGCAATTTCAATGGGGGTGAGGGAACTTTAGGGACAAGTCTAAATCTCAAACACACGTCTGAATCCAAAATGAGAGGCCTTTGCTGCTCTGCAACGTCCTTCAGACATGCAGGTTCTTCACACCTCCGGCTTCGGCGAGTGGGTGGGTGCAAGAAGTCTGAGAAAGTGTAAATTCCACTTCAAGTAGCTTGTCCAAGATTCGTATCTGAGCGATTAGAACCTGATTGCTCCCGACTATCCCCTGCTCTCACCGCAGTGCTGGTCAAAGGGACCAGCTGTAGTGCTACAGCTACTTCTGTTGGGATACGACTTTAAGGAGGAGAGTGGAAACACCAGCAAGGGAGAGAGTATGTACCTGTCCAAGGCTGGCTTACAGGGCTAACTCTTCAGAAAATGGACTCAGATGGGAAAGATCTCTAGTATTCATTTCACTGTCTTTAATCACCCACCTAATTAAAGGTGGTAAGCAGAAGACACGTGAACTTTGATCCTTTAAAAGGCATGTCTACCTGGTGGTTTCCAGGGACCTTTAAGTTTCCCACCGTGATTTTCTGTGTCATTTAGGTTCTTCTTCCGGACATGCATACTCCCCTGCGCTTGTACACCATCTTTGTTACTAGTTGAGGTCTGAGCTTCAGGGCGCACAGAAGGTGGTGTTTGGGAAATGGCTGCCCTAGCTGGTGCATCCTGGCGTGCCCTCTTCTCAGAGACAGCACTTCCACCACTCGTGTTATACAGCACGTGCCGTGGCAGCTTCTCAGTGTGGGTTACCCACTCCTTCATGCAGTCTAGAACGATGGGGATGAGGCTCACCACACCTCCATAATGATTCTTTGCTTCGTCACAGCTCAGGTGATTCACAACATCATGGGGGTATCTGTGGGGCAGAAGGAAACAATTGGCAGAGTAGTCCCAGGAATGCAGCCCTGGTGAGCCCACAGCCTCACCCTGAGACCCCCTGGGAAGAGCAGAAATGCACAGGCAGCCATTTCCCCAAAACAAAAAGGCACGGATAGAATTGCATCTTGAGACATGAGTCCTGCCAAACACACCATCCTGGCTGCTGGGCTCGATCTGGAAGAGTTCAAGAGCACGTACAGACACTTGCCCCGCAGAAATTAGCTACGTGCAGAGCAGGAATAGGAGGAAGGAGGAGGTAAACTGCCTGAGCATCGCATGGGACTTCAGGGTACTAACCCGCCTGTACGTGCCCTTCCATGCACCAGTAAAAAGAATGAATAAACAAACGAACCCCCTTTTTGTGAATGGAGGCTGGCAATGTTTTCCCAACAGCTGGAAGAGTAAACTGGCTGGCACCTGGTATCCTCACTAAAGCCAGAAAGATGTTGTAACAAAATTGATGGCAAAGTCAAGTGGGAATATGCATTCTCGGGACAGTCCCCCGGCATCGACAATCGCCTCAAAGAAACTAAGCTGACGGAGAGACCTACTTAGCTCGGATGGTGCTCAGATCGTTGCTGTGGCTAAGGAGCAGCTTGCATCTCTCCAGAATGCCATTGGTTACGGTGTTACCAGGATGCACGGTTTCCAGCTTGTGGCAGAGCTTGCTTAGATCATCACAGATGTTTAGGAACATGTTCAGGATACGCCTGTCCGTGGAATTGTTACAGTGATGGTCCATGTAGGACTGTACCTGTACGTGGGGAAAGACAGGGTCGCGCATGTTAAATTACGTTGTGATAAGCTGCAAAGTTGCTTCGGTTAGTGACAAGAAGCTGCTTTCTCTTGTGACTCTGCAGGCATGAGCCACTGGGGAAACTGCAATACAGCGGCAGGTAGTAAGATTTCTAGAGCATGCCCGAGATGTTTGCTTGTCATTCACCATGACTGAAGAAGGCCGGGGTGATGGATCTGCTCGTCAGCACACCGGTGAGCCTTCCTCCCTCTTTGCAGAAGTGTAGGAATACCACGGCCAAACCCACAGCTCTGCTGCAAGCACTGCAGAAACAGGTTGAGTGTGAGCAGAGTTTTCGGTCTGCCCTGAGCAGGGCACCCTCTGCCACCGCCGTGGCTGCCCAGGCAGCGCGGGGTGGGAGGTGAGGGCAGTGACCAAACTGGGAATGGTTTGGAGTGATGTGTTTGCATCATGCATTCTTCGTGGTTCTTTATTTGGCACCAGTAGATGTGACTGCAAACTAAACCCATTTAACCTAAATTGTCCTTAGTAACCTGTTCTAGCAATGCTATTCCCTATTTGCCTTGAGCACTTTTGTTACTCAGAGTGAATGGCATTGCATGATGAAGCGTTATGCCAAGAGATTAAGTATCTTCCCCGAAGAAATTACAGGCACTTCAGACACGAGTGGTCAGAATACGAAATACTGAGCGGCTGGTTGGCAGTCATAGCTGGACTCCAACACCTTCAGCGCTTTCTGTAAGATTTCAAGACCAGAACGAAGTAGCTGTTCCAACATCGGTACAGTTTCTGCATACAGAAAAGCCATGCTATGTGCTGGGGCAAATTCTCAGCAGGTTTGTAAGGAAAATAAAAAATGGCCCCTAAAGGTCCATTTCCACTACAGATTCCTCCTTCCACACTGTTCGCTGAGCATCGTGTCCTTGTGAGTGGCTGGATTTTTTTATTGCTGCTGTGAGCAGAAGTAGTCCTAAAGAGGATAGCATTTTAGCCTGGATGTTCACCGATGGGATAACAGGACTTCTTTTTGTCCACATCAACAACAGAGTTAATGCACCTGCGTAAGCAGGACCGGGACCAGGCCTGCAGGAACAACGGCTTGCAAGGGCTGCCCAGCGCCGCATTAGCCAACTGCTGATGAGCAGTTGAGCTGCAGCCAGGGGAGTTCAGGGACAGCTCCTACGCTGGGCCGATGTCATGGCCACAGCCAGGTTCTGCAGTGCAGGGACTCACTGGGTGATCTGAATCGCTGCCTGAAGCGATGACTGAGGAGGTTGTCTCACAAAACCACTTGGGATTTGACTTTACACCCTACTCCGTGCAGAAGCCTTTGAGGAGCTGTTGCCATTGCCTGACCGTGGTGTGCTCTTTGACCTTTCCGCCTTACTATGCTCTCCTCTTTTCTCTGAGAAACGTCATCGCTCCACACTAAAAATGCTACCACATACAGCTTTTAGGGGTTAGAAATGCAGCCATGTTCAAGTGCAATATCATTTTTTTCCGTAGTGTCTATGTTTACATGCAAAGAAAGCTGGCAGTCAAGTCAGCTGTAGGCTGAGACCACACATATTTCTGCATTTGTTGCTTTTATTCTTGTGCCCTCCCATGCAAAATTAAAAACAGAGTTGGGCTGATTCAGGAGCAAGGTAGTGAAATGAAATGGATGTCTGGTTTTGTCCCCAGTGAACTTTCTTTGGTAGTGGTTCAGTTCCTGCACAACGCGTCGCCAGTATGTGCTGCACCAATTGCTCCCTGTTCTCCCCAGTAACTCGCTCTTTTCCCTTTCCCGTCCTCCCCCTGGGGTGACGTGGTTGTACCCTCAGGGCTACCTGTGCAGTACAGCTTGCCGCCACCAAGTTCACATGTTACTGTACCACAAACGATGCCGTGGATCAATGTAATTGCTGCAGTCGTTACCTACGAGGTTTCGCCCCCCACAACAAGCAGGCCTTCCACCTCGGCCAAGAAGCAGAGTCCAAGCTTGCTCAGTGCCACTGCAGTATCGGCACTTTGAAAAACAGCGTAATGTTATACAAAATCTCAATGCCTATTTTTGGAAAAAATGGTTTGGTGTAATGTCTGTCACGATCCTCTTCAATATTACGAGCAAAGCCCTTATATTAGAGAGAGTCAGCCCTTAGAAAAGACAACCAGCCCACTTCTGTGTCCTGATCCTAATAACAGCTTGGCTTTCACTCTGGCTTTGGCATCCGTCTGGGTTTTGTGCCTGGGTTCTGCTGTTTCACATCCACAATTCTAATTTTATTTAGATTTTTCTTCTCCCTCTGTCTGCAGGTGGTCCAAGTTCTTCGCACTACTTAAAACATCCCACGTTATAAAAATTCCAAGACAATTCACTTACCAGCCCAGAAAACCCCTAGCCCACTTGGGACTTTCAGCCCTCAATCCATCATCCTACCTCTGTAACACAGCCATTATTTTTAATAAGCACTATAGAAAAATACAGCAGCACCAATACCAGGGGGAAGAGGCAAGCATGCTAGTTACTACAAGTTAAGGATTACAGATTCCATGTGTGGCTGGGGAAGGAGGGTTGGTTTGATTGTTTTCTTGTAGCCTGTATTTCTGGCTGTGCCTCAGCGGCGAAATGACGGTGTGAAACTAAATCATAAAGTGATGCTCAGCTATAAAATTCCTCCTCTGTAAATGGGAAGGCCTAACATAGGTATTTCTCTCCCTGACTTAATCTTTTGCCACTGGTTTGCAGAGTTATACACAAATGTTACTAGCGAGCTTTTGTGCATCTTCCCTTAGTCAAAGCACTTATTCATCCCTGAACTAGACCCAAGTGCGCGACAGCACTGCGCTGGTCCCCGTCCTCATCGACAGAGAACTTTGTGCTGAATACTTTGTACCTGGCCGACGCTTGCCACAGGTCTGATCATGTCGTGTGCATTCTCTCGGGTGCGTTGCAGTGCTCCGATAAAGGTGAACTGCTGCTGCAGGAAGAGCTTGTAGTTCTGCTCTATGTTTCTTAGAGCCTCCTTTACCTCATTCATGTTTTCCCCCTCCTGGATTTTGGGAGAGAAGGAAAGAAAGGAAGGTACTTTCTAGAAATGATGCAATCCTACATGTGTAACTCTATCGTTCACCCGCGTCGGAATCGTGTAGGTGAGTGGAAAACTTTAAGAAAGAAGAAAGAAGAAAAAAAAGAGAAGATATATTGTGTCAAAGCTCTGCAGTCCCAGAGCCCCAAACGGTAAGTCAATGAGGTCGTAACGATGCTGCGAAAAGAGGTGGAGAACCCAGAGGGGACCACTGACAATCAGATGCCATAAACCCTAGTGGGTCTGTTGTAAACGTAATGGGGCGATGCATCAAACGCGCCGCTGTGAAAGGACCGAAGGGAGAGATGGGCTTCTCTTACCCAGCGTAAAACTATTGCCCAAGTGGCTTAAAAGCTCTAACGCTGAACGAAGCCAGCCCGGCAGGCAGCACCCCCGCGGCGGAGCCGGCGAGGCCCGGGGCCGCGGTTGACCCCCGTCCCCGCCC
>NW_008824587.1:2881632-2888471 GCF_000699105.1 Pygoscelis adeliae
GGAGACGTGCACCGGCCGAGGGCTCTCTTAATTAACTAACTTATTTTAGTAATAGCCTGGCAATTGCTAGGGTATACACGTGTCATTTTTTTGCGGAAGAAAAAGTGGCAGCCTGTGGAAGAAAGCTGTTGGGTCCGTGAAAGGAAAATCAGGCTCGGCAGGACAGGGAGGAGGAGGAGGAGGAGGCGGCAGTGACTATGAAGGGCGGGAAAAACCGAGATGAAGGGCTTTGCCCTTCCCGAGGCGGGGGCCGGTGAGGTAACGCGGGCGGTGCGGCCCCGCTTAGCGGCGTTATCCGTTTAAAACTGTCTCTCCGTGCGTTCCTGCTGCTGTTGTGGCTTTTCTGTGGAGATGTGTGTCAAAAATAAAGAAAAAGGGGTACACGTCTAGCATCGTTGTGATTTCAGTAAATAGCAAGATTTACTTGCTAAGGTTGCCCTGCCTCAGAGAAAGGTATGTTTTGTTCTGTAAGTTTGGAAAAAGCCCTTTTGTCGAGCATGGGGAGGTTTGCGCGAGGGACTAAATATTCTGGTGCTGTTCTGTTCTGAGAACTTGCTGGAGAGACTCCCCCTGTGCACCGGCGCTAACTCTTCTCGTAACTCGAATTTGTATGTTATAAGGCCTTCTTACTTTTTCAAATCTCACTGGAAAACACACAAATGTTTATTTTTCTTTCTTTTTTCTCCTCTTTTCTTTTTTTTCATGTAACTTCAAGGCCATTTAGTATAACGGGTATGGCATAATATTTGTGGATCTTTTATGGGAATACTGTGTTTTGCACGCCATGAGGCATTGAATGCAGCTGCAGGTCCTCATCATACATAAAATCCTTATGGGATTTACTCAGAGTGTTGTTTTATTTTCATGCTTCGATTGTGTTGCAGCATCATAATGGTACAAACAAACACAGCTTGAAATTATTGTCCTAAACTTAAGCATTTACAAAACCCAAAATGTGAAACCTAAAACATGAGACCCAAACCGTGAACCTCCCCCAGAGATTAACAGAACTGCTCGTGTAAAATTAAGCTGAGAACTGAATAGAATGAAGCATGCGTGTAAGTGCTGGCAGGGCTTGGGCACGAAGTAGTGAAAGTATCAATCGTTATCAGCCTGAACAATTTTGAATCGTAGTAAGACCAAATTTTCTATGTTTGTTATTCTTAAAGCTGCTGATAATTGTAGTGTCAAGTTCCGATTTCTTAGTTTAAATAAGTGTTGCTGGAAAGTAATAATTTTTACATTAACTTCCAATAAAAATACAAATTTTTATACTTTATGCTATGTGCTACTCAGACCCTGAAGCATCGGAACGTGCATGTGAAACAGTTCATAAACAAAATTGAGTGTTTTAATTATTCTAATGAAGTGGGTAAAGCAGAAGAGGAAAATAGGCCACTCTAATGAAAGACAACCAATGGGTTAGAGTATAAAATATTATGGAATATACAGACTTTATGGCATTTACTTGCAAATATTAAAGCGTTATGACTGATTTTTAGAAAAAGACACTCTATTCCTGTGTGAGCATTTCAGTAGGTAATCTAAGTCAGAACATTAGTTGCTGTTTGATGTTTAGTTTTAATTACAGAATTCTTGGCTGTGCTGAAACGTCTTGTAAGAAAATCTATGGAGTTAGTGTTTCTCAGTGTTATTCCTTTCTCTGCCTGTAAAGCTGCCATCCTCGCTGAAATCAGCGGAAGATCCCCACTGCTATCGGTGGGAGCTGACGCAAGGCCCTGCATAACCTCAAACATTTAATATGAAAATGGGCTCCAAAATAGACATTCAAGGAAATGCTTTAAAGCCTTCCTTTCCCCCCCCCCCCCCCCCCCCCTTTTTTTCTTTGGTTTTCATGTGGAGGGAAGACTAGTACAGTTACAAAAGTGAGATGGCTGCTTTTGTGGCTTTGATCGATTGTCGGGTTTGTGTGTTTTCTGCAGGTCTTGTCTGTTCCGCAGTCCTCTAGGCTAGTCGGAAACTTGTGGGAATGTGCTTGAGAAAGAGGTTTAACTTGCCCCGCAGAGATACTAATTGAAGTTGACTCTGTTTTCAAAACTCCTTGTATGGTTTTTATGTCAATGCTGACTCAACCGTTATCGACACCAGACTCAGGCTGGTCTATATGATACATATAGACACCAGACCATTCTGTTGTCTATATGTACCATAAATAAGCTAAAGCAAATAGGTTATTTTTGTTTATTGGCAGTTTCTGACCATGCTTTACTTCAGTTTTTCAGCATCTAAAATAGGTTTCGTAGTCTCAATTTTGTCTATGAAAGGGGCCTTAAGAAAATGAATAAGCATTTATAAATGCTTTAAGATCCTCATTGTAACATTGCTGTAAAAATGCAATATATCATGACTGCATAGCTATGTTAAATTTTCCTCTAACTTTGTCCTATTTATTTTCAGAACATGCTTGAAGAACTATTAATTCATAAGCCAGATGATCCCATTCAGTATATGATAAACCATTTAAAGCAAAACAACGATGACGGTAAGTGAAAATTGAGACACCATAAATAGTTCAATCCCTTATTTGTAAACGGCTGTTTGAAAGCTGCGCTTCAGTTGGCAAATGATGGATAAAACTTTTCAGACTGTGTCTTGAGGGGGGAGGAAAAAAAAAAGAAAAAGGTGAGCATTTTGGAATAGTTATAGGTAAGATGCTTTTAATTTCTTTTTTTAGTGGGTAATCTAATAAAAAATGCACTTTAACAGTTATAACAATGAAACCCTCTAAGGGAATAACAAAGAGTTCTAGTGTATCAATTATTAATGCGTTCTGTGCCCCATCTGATATTTCCTGTTGTCTTTAAGCTCGCTAATTACTCCTTTTGTCAGGTGTAAATTTGGTTTCCTATTCTACCTGGGCTGGCAGATTCTCTGGTTTTTGATTAGTTAGTTACTAGCTGCTGTTAATGAGTTCCACTGCTCAGTGGCATCTCAGATGAAGGAACAGTGAGCATGCCTACTTGTATGTATAACAAAACCTGGTAAATTGAATAGGAAGCCTGTATTCTGCACAATAAAAGCATGTATACTCAATCAAACTATTTGATTTACAAACTGTTCACCCTTAGGCAGATTATATTTGGATATGCACAACTGAACTATAATTTTTGTTCTGCATGAGCTGTCAGGGATAGCTGGTGTCATGTTGCTTTGATGTTTCTTTAAAACCATAGTAAACCATTATGAAAGTTCTGCTGCAGCATCGATGAAATTATTATCACTAGAGGTGCTGTGAGCTCATAGTGGTGGTGATCAGATGGATGTTGATTGAAATGCTGCTAAATATATAAAAAAAAAAAAAATCAAATCCTGCAAATTGTGTCCAGCCTTTTTTGATGCGGGCAGCATGAGTAATCAATCTGTTTTATAGACCCATGGAAAATATGCAGAAGAATTTCATGCGGTTTGATAGAATGCTGATAAAATTTCTTCACGTTGAGCTAACATTTGTCCTGAAGCCCCACAGTATTATTTGAACAGAATTAGGCAGGTTTCCATTTCATGACTTCAGTACTTAGAGGCTAAAGATAGAACTACAGCAGTTGTTTGTCGAAGGAAAAATGCTGTCTGGTTTTGGTCTGGAAAAACCTATTAAGAAAGGGAAGGAACTCCAATTAAAATTAAAGCCTAAATGTTTTAAGAATAAATTATGTGGAAAATAATGTAACAGAAATTTGTAGCAGAGTTGATTTTACTTTTTGATCATGGCGGAAGGTGCTGACTATTTAGAAGGAAAAAAAAACCTTATTAGAGCCATCAGTAAAGTGATGAATTTTCATGATCTTGCCTTGCTAGACAGTTTTAGCCCTAGAGAAAATTTCAAACAGAGATGTGTGGAAAAGAAGCATTGCATCTATCCCAGGTGTGAAGTTAGAAAACCTTTTTAATTAATAATAGGATCTAAAGTACTCTTAAAAATATAAACAAGTCTAATGATGATTATAGCTTACAACTGTCTTGAAAATCTTGTAGGTCAAATGTGTGGCTAAGCGTTTGCGCTTAAGGCTCTGTACTATTGTTCTTTCATGTGATCCTTCTAAAAACCTTAAAGTACCATATGAAGGCTGATAACTCTTTCATATACAAAGATGCTAGTTTCCTATGTTGTATCTTGGTTTGTGCTAATAAAAAAAGCTTTCAGGATCCAAGTGGCATTTCTGTGAATTCTTCCTTTACAGTCAAACCTCTGAAGAAATGTAAAAACGTTCTGCAAGAATGTTCTTCATGTACTGTGTGCTTTTCCTGTTTGACAAAGGATTTCTCTTACAAGTTAAGCAAATTTTGTTACATTAATATTAATCATAGAACCTTTTGGACTTGAATGGAAGTCAGTGAGCCCAGTTGCTCCAGGATTAATTTTGTTATAGCTAAAATCATTGTTGAATGTTAAAACTTACTTTACTTGGAAGAGTTAATCCTGTAACATCTCATCAAGACTAAACATGGAATGAAATACGGTTTGTTACTGAAGAAAAAGGCATTTTTCTAGATTTTCCTGACGTCGTTTAGCTGCTGGTTCAGACCTCCCGTATTAAATACTCTTTGCTGATTGGAGGGGGTTAAACATTACATACAGTGGTGTCCTGGTTGTGCCCTTGTGTCATATGTTTAGGGAGAATGCTTTAGAGGAGTCTTACAAGTGTGCAAATGAGTAAATCAGTGAATCACACTGCCCCATCTGCTGCCAGCCACTAAGCAGAGAGAAAAACAGATTTAGTACAAAGTGAGCATTTACAGTAGCCCTGGGCAATATTAAAGCATGATATGGTGTATATAATGGTATGTTTCGTTTTTTATCAAACGTTTGTCCAAGAAAGCTGTGTATTAAAGCTTCAATACCTAAGGGTTTTCTTGTGAATTTTAAATCATGCTCCTAGTTAAACCTCAAAAGGATCTGTGGATGGAAAGGTTTTTTGATTTTCTTTGAAGTGGTTTGAAGAAGTTGATTAGTGTTGGCACCCGAGCACTCTTTTATGACGCTGTTTATAAATAATTCCTAAGTACCGGGCTGGAGTTTCAAGGTGTTAGATTAAAAAAAAAAACCCTAGGATTTAATCACATTACATTTGAAAGAAATTAGGTGATAAAAACAGCTGATGTATCCTTTTAAAGTATTTTTCTACATTGTGTACTAGTTCTGTTGCACTTGCAAGAACCAATAAGGGGGGAGTTTTTCTTAAACCTTCCAAGTCAGATAACTTTGTAAAGATGAATCTGTAATTTGGGTTTCATGTATGTTTAAAAATTGCACCTGCCCAATAACTGTTAAGTGCATGGAAGGCCTCATAAAAATACATTTCACATCCTTCCCTGTCTGCTGCCATCAGACACTGTATCTCCCTTGGTTATAAAGAGCTGAAGAGGTTTTTGGGTGAGTAGATCCCTCCTCTGTTTTGACCTATGTTACTCCCAGTAAATACTCATCAGTACCTTCTGTATATAGTGTGGTTTGGTTGGTTTTTTTTCCTGAGATTTAAGGGAAAAAACATCAAAGATGTTAATATAAAGTGACAGCTCCAGGGATTGCAGCCCAAGGTGTGCTCATGAAAAAAGTCCCAAATACTTTTTCCTAAGAGTTACTTCATTTTCCCTTGTTTGTCTTGCCTCTAATTCATTCCCAATGAAGCTTACAACGGTAATGCCTATTGTGTTGTCTGTACGCATTAGATTAAGAATTCCTCAGAACTGGGATGCATTTTTCCCACCTTGCCCCCTCAGGGAAAGGAGAGGGATGTGCAGTAGAGAAACGCAAGATACAGAGATGAAGAAAATTACTTTTAATGACGACTAGAAAAATTGAAGGTAGCTGTCGAAAAGGGTAGAGAGAGTGCTTAATTTTGCAATATCTAAATCTTCTCTGAATCCTGACACAACCTATTTAGATGAAACTAAAAAGTGAAATTGCATTTTTTGTGACGAGAGCCAAAAGGTTTGCCGAAGTAAAAAGTATTTTTACTACCATACTATGTAAGAGAAATGAGAGATGATCTCAAGAAGTGCCATCCAATCTCAACCGTTCTATGACTATAATAATAGTAACTTTTAAATAGTCTTGTCCTGCATGTACCAGCTAAAATATTTTTTCATCACAAAATGTGTTAGGTCTAAATCAATGTTTTGGGAATAAAAGTCAAACTCAGATAAGGAAATGTTCATATCTTATGCCTGGTTCACCCACTAAACTATCCATGTGTTTAAATTGATTGATATATATGCTTAAGTGGCATGTTTAGTCAGAGTATTAATCTTATTGACCATGGAGATGAAAGGAAGGCCCAGCTGTCACTGACTTAGTGTTTCCCCTTTTTTTTCCCCAGTGGAGCCCAATCCTGAAGTCCCCATTCAGGCAGATTTCCAACTGAAATAATTGTTTCATTGTGATTACATTTATTTTATGCAATGTGATAGTGGGGAAACTGGTTGGGATTTTTGCTGTTCTGTTTCTTGACGTTCACATATTCTTGTTTCATAGCTCCAAGAATTTGTGTACTTGGTCCATCTGCCTCTGGGAAAACCACAGTTGTAAGTATGCTACCTTCAATGCTATAATACTGTCCAGTTACCTTTTTACTTTCTACTGGGATCAGCACTTCTGAAAATTTTATTCTGAGAAAATAATTTTTGGAATCATCAAAGTGATAGAAGAGCACAGGACAAGTCGAAGGGTGGCGTTCCTAAGGGGTATGCCTGTATGTTACGCTACAGGTTAAATGGCAATGTTCAAGTGAGCTCTGCGAGAACTCGCTCAGTGGCAGTGATACTGCTGTAATGCAGCAGAATTCCGCCTGCCTTTTTTTCCCAGCTTTTCCGCAGGATTA